>NW_028301541.1:6597500-6950000 GCF_042242905.1 Orbicella faveolata
GGACTGGTCTAACAGTGTTTAATGTTTTCGCTTTTCTGAAGAATTTCATTGAATCTCCTGGCCGTCCGAGACCGTACCCTTCAGATTTTCGATTTCAGACCTCGCACCAGATGGGTCATACTCACCAGATGACTGTGTATTTAGAATCCAAAATGGCCGCCTCGAGAGACAGTAAGAGTCGATCTATAACAGGTAAGATCGTATTTTATTCGTCCTCTTACTTTCATTTGAAGGCATTGAAACCTAAAATTGAATATAAGGGGTTTGATTACAGACCTAAAACAGATTATAACAAAGGGAATTTCAATGAGAAGTTAAATTCTAACCGGAAGTGATATTCACGTGTTTCGTTATGGAATACTTCACGTCAACTAAAGGCCTTTGGGTGCTGTGATCGAATGGTTTTAGTTAGAGATCTACTGGGTAGTGAAAATATTAGCTCCACGATGGGTTCGAAAAAGCTGGCCGCTGGTTAGTTGGATCGAGGCTCATTCAGTTTCACTGTACACTGTCACAACGTCCAGACTGTTTTTAAATCGCTGATTCACGGGTATGGCTACTAAACAAGAAGAGGAGCTGAGTTTGTTTGAGTTGGCCAGTGCCAAATTATCCGACGCACAGAAGCTTATGGTAGAAGCTCGCGACTTACTCAAGCAAGACCTCAACAATGCAAGACAAGAAAAGTCAGCCATCGAAGAAATCACAAAAACATTGAATGAAGTACACTTCGCTAACACGATCAAGTTGAATGTTGGCGGCAAGATTTATGAAACAACACTGGACACTCTGAGAAAGGATCCGGATTCCATGCTGTGTGCGATGTTTTCTGGAAGGTTCGAGTTAAAAGCGAATGAGCGAGATGGAGCATATTTTATCGACCGCGATGGCAAACTCTTCCGGTAAGCCAGTACTAAATCAACTATTAGTAGTTTTCATAATAACACACAACGCTTTAAACCATCGAATAACAAGCTAGCATTTATCATTTACCCTTTGTCCTTTCTAACGGTGCTTTGGCCATAAGGAGATCTGGGCTGCAGTCTGTAGTGGTTAAGCAAAAATAGCTTGATGAACTCAGCTTAAATATGAATAAATTTGTCAAAAGTAATGCTAGGCCGTCACGCAACGGGAAAGATGCGTAACGGTTGTTCCGTGACAGTCCAAAACAAAGGTAACTATCAATCAGAAATTGCATCACTTTCTGGAGCGGATCCAGGATTTTTCAATGGGCGGGGGGGAGAGGGGGGTTGAGTGGTACCTTGCGGCTGCAAACGGGAATGCCCCCACTATTCACCAGAAATACTAGCAATGCCACAAAGTAGAAATTACAATGAAGTATCTGTCCAGAGAGTTTGCCATAGTATTCACAAACTTTTTATAATTATACATATTTTGTTTCTCCAAAACGGGGTTCTTCCGTGATAATTTAAAGCAAAGAGACGATATTATGATAGCTGTTAATCAGAAATGGCATCAACTAAGTCTTTTTCAGCTCTCCACCTCCTTCCCTGTCCTCCACTACGCATGCAGCCAAAAAACTTATCATCATAATTACATGTTAAACTTGAACTTAACCGACCCTTCCCCAGAAACCACCGTCGGGGAGATAACTGGCCATCCCCTCCCCACCCCAAAAAGTACCTTAATTACAAAGTGACTTGCTACAGTGAAAGCTTTGGGCTAAAATTCCTGTCTTGTTGTTATTGTTTTGTTTGGAGGTACATTTTGAATTTCCTCCGCGACGGTGAGCTTCTTTGCCCGAAGGACGAAACAGTCCGAGAAGAACTGCTTAAGGAAGCCAAGTTTTATCAAGTTCAAGGTGTTATTGAGCAACTGGAAGACAAAACACCGACGTCTCCTGGTTTTCTGGGCTTTTGTTTGATAGTAAAGAATGAAACCCACCAGTCAGCTCTTAAGTCATGGTTGCCTCCTAATGCGACATGTTCTCTGTTGTACCGAGCTTCAACTGATGGTAACACGCCTGCTGACTTTCATCGCTGCTGTGATAACAAAGGTCCTACTCTTGTTCTGATAAAAAGTGGAGAATACATCTTTGGTGGTTACACCTCAAAATCATGGGAATCACCTGGAAGTATGCAATTGATCATAATCTATATTCCATAATGATAATTTTCATTCGCACCTTGATTGCAATTCTACGGAGAAAAACCATTGCTTCAGTAGATCACAAACAGATACTTTGAAAGTGAGTAATGATCAAAGGAAACGGTTTAGCAACCATTGTTTGACCGAAGAAAAAAAATGAATTTGACTTTCTTTTTTATAATATCTTTAAAGGCCAAAATCTTCGAACTCCTCGTTTGGAGCTTCTTTCAAGCACCACTTTATCTCACAGCAGATTCTGTACGGCATTTTTGCGGCGAAGGCGAACCACAAAACAGATTAATAAAGTTATCTCGGTAGAGAAAGATAATTCAAATGATATACTTAAATGAAAAAATCTTACAGCAACAACAACAACAACGACAAGAAAAATACGAAGGCGTGTAAAACTACACAATACGTTATTTCATTATTATGATTCATCCAGTTTGCAACCTGGTCAAGAGCTCTATCCTAGTGGGCTTTTGCGAAAATTTTCTTATTAGTGTCAGAGCTTTTAAAGTGGAGAATGTCGTCTACCTCTTATTATGACCTTTTCACGCGACCATCAACTACGTCTTTGTTTGTTTGTTTGTTTTTTGTAAGAGAGTCGAAGGATTATAACGTTATCCCCAAAATGAAGGCCTTATTCCTTAGCTAATTCCTCTTGAGTTACATTTGGAGATGGTACCCAGTTCTCCGGTGGATAATGTTATTACGCGCGTTGTGTGGATTTTTTCGTGGAGGATATATGAAAATGTGTGGTGGAGCCATTGGGGCTATCCATGAGAGCAAACTCTGCGTCACGGCTTGGTTGTTTCTAGACCTTCCAGGGATTTCCGAAACAGGGAGTGACTTAGAAATAGCTTGAGGGGAGATTACCCTGGGAAAACACCTTATATGGGAGATTATCTCTCTTACCCTTCTGCCTCTCTTGGTTTATTATAGTAGTTTTATGATTTTCCCTCGTAAGAGCTTTGGTGATATAGTTTTACTACTTTTATGTTATTTTCTCTACTTAGCAAGTTCTATCAAAGCTATACCAGACCGTCAAGCCTTCCTGTTCACACTGGTAAATCCTTCTGGAAATGAACCGATGAAGTTAACTCCAAAACCAGGTGCAGCTATACAGTGCCGGAGTGGACTGGGACCAGCCTTTGGAGACTCAGAATGTCACGACCTTATAGTGTGGTATCCGACGTACGGTTCGTTTCTTGACCTAGGTTTTGGCTTTACATGTCCTGAAAACGTTAATAGGAACACTTATTTCGCGGGTGGATCCCCATTTGAAGTCAGTGAACTGGAAGTGTTTAAAGTCAGTATTAGAACTACTTCTAACTCGCTTTAGTTGAAAAACGTGTCAATTAATAAGGCGATTTTAAATATTTATACAATGTGTAATGCCCCAATAACAATAGACAGTGATTGGACAATTCGTGGATATCACCTTGAGAAGGGTTTTCATTCAAATATCGTTAAGACAGGATGCTCTTACAATAACAAATAAGTAAGTTAAGAATGAAATATTAACTTTTAAGCATTGGTTTAGAAAGAAGTTACAAACAATCCCGTTTTCCAAGTTTAATGTTTAGTGTAACGAGTAAAGTTTACTTTTAAGCTGAGATTTGCCAGTTTTTTATATTTACAGTAAATTTAACTACACTTGTAGAAGTTTCAAGGAAGTTTACGGTTTATAGTTAGGCCAGATAAGATAAAACAAATAAAATATATAAGCGCCTCGTCACAAATAGGCGCCTAGTGTAAAACATCTAAACACTCTCCCTTGAGCTCCTAAATTTAATCGGCGTCCCGGTTAGTACATTGAATTTTTATGCTTTCTGTGTAGAGTATCATATTTTCCGGTATTGTTGTGTAGTATATTGTTTAAACAAAGAAAAAAAAGCGTTTTAGCTCTTTTGGCATGAGATGATAGTGTGGCAGGTCTCTTGTAAACTCAATTATCTTTGCATTCATTAAACAGTAACATAGGTAAACTCAAAAATTAATCAGCTTTTATTTAGCATACAGATATATCGCTAACATGAGAGATCTTATTCGTTAACTATCCTGCGACATTAGCCCCAGCGTTGAATTGAAGGAAGCGACCATTTTTCACTTAACTGCCGTCCCATTGTTGATAAACGAAAGCGGGACAAAAAAAAAATTATGGTCTTCTGTTGCGTAATATTGAAGCTGATGTCTGTTTATAATCGATAAACGTGATCTAGTGTTGTTGCATTGCTGCTAAAATCAAATTAGACTGTAAATGTGTTAAAAAGAAACAGAGGAAAAATAGAGCCCAGTTTGACTCAGAGAGATATTTCTTGCTAGAGGTGTTTTATGTTCTACCGAGGTCGGTGACTTGGGTCATTGGGTAAAACACTATTAAACAACGTCTTTTTCCACCTAAGTATATTGGAAAGGGTCGGGCGAATATGATCATGATTGGTATAAAACCCTACGATGGACTGGTATTCCATCCAAGGGGGAGCAGAATACTAATACTTCTAGTCGCCAATTGCTACTGAAACCAGAGATGCACCAACCTGATGGAAAACTGGGCTCTAATGTCTTTAACCATCGCGAAAGGCCTAGCTGAACCAAAAAAAGGCGGGAAAACAGCGGCCCATACAACAGTCGGAAGGCAAAATGCGATATGGAAGTGCGTGTTTTATTCAGACACCTCAAAAACGGTGAAATTATAAAACAGCTATTTAAAATGTTTGTATTAGATTTTGGTGTCACATAAATTACCGTGAAATTGGAATTCGAAAAATTCTGAAAGACTCTAAAAAGAAATTTGACGGAGTGTTTGAGCTAACTCGTCCTAGAATCTTGGCTTTTGTCGACTAGATACACTGGAATGGACACGAGTTAAATGTTTAGGAATACAGCTTTTTATGTACTCTTTATTGATTTGTTCAAAACACCGAAATGGGCCTACTGCTTCACTTTTCCAAGAAAGTCTTCATAAATCTCTAATATCAGTGGTAAAATATATAATGCCCTGTCCACACTACGCTGAACGAATTTAAAAACGCAACAATCACCGGTCATTTTGGCTTTGTGATTAAGGAAAACTCGGACAGGGAGATCACGTGATTATCGTGACGTCATCGTTTGCAAAAAGCGCCGTTTTCAAAACGTTTTCCGTCCATACGAAAACGCAAAGGCGCCAGTGTTTTCAAATTCCTCCGGTTTGAAGAGCTTTTGGAAAAGCTCCATTTTCGTGACGGGATTACTGTGTACAGTATGCTTAACCGTAGAAATAAAGCTGCGTTTTCAAATTCTTCCGGCTTTTTGTGGACGGGGCCTAAGATCGTGACATGCGGAAATTTTTTTTGAAATACAAAAGGATTACCATACAAACACTATTTCGTGCCACTGAAGTTTGCACGGAAATGCAAATAACGGAGAAACCGCGTACTTTCTGATGAATTCCCAGAACCATCTGGGTTACCACAATCCCGGAACTCTACGCAAAACGTCCGGTTCGCAATCAAGTCGATTTTTCTAGTTTATAATATTACGTTAATTATTAATTAACGTGCATGACATGGGTGAATTCACCAAATTTTTTTTGAAGGCCAATACAGCCGACTCACATAAATTCAATTTTCAAACGTGCTTTTGTTTCCTAATTTTTGCAATAATTCACTCTGAATTATTTCGTCAAAGTCCATTGGTTCTGTAACTTGGATTACTGCAATTTAGAAATTTAATGTAAGTAGTTACCTTTCTGACTGAAATATTTTAGTTTTACCTATTGTAAGTTCGCTTGGTGTGCTACACAGATACCAATATCTATATTTGAGGTCCTTTGCTAAAAGCTAGAAGTGCAGAACATTTCTCACTGTAAAACCAACCTTAACTTTCTTGAAACTTAGTAATTGATCAAGAGCACCTCAAAATCGTTTTAATTAGCTCTCGTTTGATGTTACAGTGAACCACAAATTTTTGTGAAATTTAGCATGCATCGGCCAATATGCTATACTGAGTTCTGTTTTGATTATGAAATGACCCACCTATAAGGAATCTTTAAAAGATTCAATGATGTGGAAAGACTAGGTACCCTCCTGATATTACAATATTGAATACAGCTCAGTGGATGTAGCATGCAAGGTTTCAGACGACAACACCACACAGGTTTGTTGCTGAGCCGAGGTGTCTTCGACGAGTACAGGACGTTTTGCCCTGTTGCGGTTTCGAGTTTCCAGTTGGTCGTCGACCCACAAACTAAGGTAAATCGACAGTTCCTTTGTAACTAAAAAAGTTCCAATCTTTTTTTTTTTCGCTTAAATTTACAGTAATACCATCAGAAACGTACTACGTTTCTAGTAGAGGAAAGCTTGTTATTGTATGGCTGCTAGGTTGAAATTCCGTTTAGAGCAAATTGTGCTTTTGACTGGACAAAACAAGAACTGATACATATTTCAATTCGTTACGACGACCATAAAGGTTACAAAACATCCCTGCTTTACCTTGCCGAAGTTACTTGAGACGTTTACTAAAAACAAGACCAGCTAAGTCGCCTCTTGGTGAAGAAAAATAAGGAACAATTTGCGCGTTTAATTATATCGTAACAGTTTTCGGAAACTGTAGTTAAATGAATTAGAGGTAAATTTGGTTTTTTCCTAACTACGTTCTTGGCAAGACGAAATCCTCTTTCTGTTGAAGAACCGAGCTTAAATCGTCTAATACAGAACTCTTTTAATCTATCTGGTTGCGTTTAAACTACAGGATCATGGACTCAACTGTTCGGATTCTGTAATGAATAAAATCTAATTTACAGAAAATTTAGTTATCCTTTTAACTCACATACACTTTTAGAAAATTCTTCATCCATTCATTAATTAATTATCGTCAAGTATTTCCGTGAGACCACGTACTTCATCAGAACAATGTGTTTCAATTAGCCACAGATTGATCGCCAGGTAATTGCTTCATTATAAAGGAACCTCTTTTTTGTTCTTTATATTACATTAAAAGATTCTCAGCTAAGTGATGAACTGTTGAGGAATTAAGGGGGCTACAACCATGCCAATACAAAATATGATTCGTGTGCGAGGGATATGTAAACAACAGTTATTTTGGGTAAAGTGCTCTCACGTTCTCTAGTTCGGGAATCGTCATTCAACTTTGGGGTGTTAGTAAAGGGACTCATAGACGGCAATACTTTAAATAAATGATTTGCAAACTTCTAATACAATTTTACGCTAAAAAGTGAATTTTCTATAGTTATAGAATTGACCAGACTTTACCCCGATGTCTTAAATCCATCAGCCGATTGCAGAGTACGCGAAGAAACAATATGTCAAATTCCGAAAATGACACTTGCAAGTATACTTTTGAATAAAATTAACATTTTCAAATTAATTCCGCATCAAATGAAACCACGTTAAAATACTCATTTTTTTTTTTTTTTTTTACTTTTTAACTAATTAAACGCCTAACAGTTTCTTTTTCCAATTCACTAGGGACAAAAACACACGGGTTTCTTCAATAACTGTTCAGTATCGATCAGTCATTCGAAAAAAATATTCGGCAGCTTGGACAGTTTTCCGAATTTTTTCACACGACACTTGTTGAGCTGATGTGAATTTGCTAATCTATTCATAAAAATGTTTAAACTGACAAAAAAAATCGTTTCGCGATGTAAATGTCAAAAATGATCGCAGTAAAAAAGCAAGACGATAGCTTTATCGGTGTTCATAAAATGTTCTGGCAAACTTCATTGTAGCTCTGTAACGTTTAATTATTTAATTTTAAGTTTCAACTATTGTTGTTGGAAAAAGCTAAAATCGTGTTGAGGACAGAATTCCAGAACATTCGTCGTACGAAACATTTGAGTCATTGACAGATATTGAGCAACAAAACATTCAGTTGCTTTTGTCTCGTCTGGTTGGAGTTGTTGCTGAGAAACCAAAAAAAAAAAAAAAGGAGAAAACTCCGACACTTTATGAAAAACCATTTGATCCTTAGCTTTGAATCATATCTTCTTATACGTGAATACGAAATACTGACGGAGAGGTTCACATAACGTTTTTCTTTTGTATAAAGTTAATGCTATTGTATGGTATTGTTCCACCATTTGGAAGGTTAATGTGCACAGATTAGCATAATCTTAATGCAGGAGGGTTAACTTTCCTCCAGCAAGGCCAAAACGCCTAAAACTTCCTCAACTGGAAAGATGTTGGCTCTTCCGAGGTAAAAAAGTTCTGTAAAACTTTTTAAATCAAAGCTGGTTGCTTACCAACCATTCATATGGCGCCTTTGGCGAATTCCACGGAATTTTCAATCAAGTATTTTAAGCCTCTTAATATTGCCGAATTATATTGGGATGGATATTTAATTTCCGTTTTGAATTTATTTCAGCAGCTATCAACAGAAAGCCTGATTAGGTAACATTTTCTCCAAACATGCTTACACTTATTTGTTCTTCTGAGAGTGTTACCTTAAACTCATGTCAGTACAGCTCCTGTAAACAGGTCAACCACTCACATAATAAGCTAAAGAATTCCACCAAAAATGGTTGACATGGAAACAGATCTTGTAAATTGTTTTCCCAAGAAAAAGGACACCTTATTGTGACCATTGTCGGCTCATTTCAGTTTTTAGAGAACCAATAAAGGTTACTAAAAAAACATAAAAAAACCCAAGGGGTCACGGATCTCAATCTCACAATGCAATCTGCTGATTTGGTCTCTTTCTTACAGGACATTCCCAGGTAACACGAATTTTGAATATTTTCTCAGACAGTCAAATATGCTAAAGCAGATGCGTTACTGAAAAATGTCGTCAAAAAAGCACTATTCTTTCGACCCACGAGACTCAAGTGGGTATGGCAACTTCTCCACCACTCGTGATTCTGGAAGACCCACATATACATCAAACATGTTCTCCGCGCCTAAAGAGAGCAAGATCGACAGAGAAAACTACCTCACGAAGGAAGATTCTAAGCGGGTGTCTGAGAATGTGACTAAGTCTGTTATAACAAGAAGTGTTATCGACAGACGATCCAGGTCTTCCTACAGAACAAGAGAAGACAGCAAGTCGGGTAGGACGAGAGATTTACAGGGAATTTTAGACACAGGTCCATCCAGGTTTTCTTCAAGTGTTTCATATGACGCGAACGAAAATGAAACCAACGCTCCCATAAGTTCATTCTATTCCTCTTACGCTAAAGACGAAGATCTCAACAAAGAAAGCGGGATATCTTCTTTTTATCAATCAAGTATTGGGTCAGGAAGGGATGGGAAAAATGCTGACCATAGAACCAAGACGAGCAAAGAAAATACAGATTCCACACGTGCTTCAAGTCAAAGAGCACCGTTTTCTGGTGTTCATGCAACTGGAGGAGAAAGCTTGAGGTCTTATGATAAGACCGACTCGCATGGTAACCTTATGCGTGAAGGATCTTTGGAGAGGAATGTAACGATAAAGGACACAGAAACAGCTTCTGAACGGGCAACGGATGATTCGAGAAAGATTACTTTGGACGATGTAAATATTCTGCGGAGGGCTTTGGAAAGAAAGCAAGCTTCTAATTCACTGGAAAGAGAAAGGCTCTCAAAAAAGCTTTCCGAAGACGACTCTAGTGATCCTTCCGACCCTACTTCAAAGGCATATTTGTCATACAGCGAGAAAGATTCTACTGCCGACCAACTTCCGAAGACAAGATCTTCAGTAAGAACAACCTATGACCTCGGTTATAGGGGAAATAAAAGAACTGGAAGTGGTGAGGTCGCCGATCCACTCAAGAAATTTGAGGTTGCTGCGGAGAGGCTGGGTCGACAGACCAGAAGTACTTATTCAGAGGAATTTCCAGGAAAGCTAAGCACACGTTCCCGTTCTTCCGAACACCTTGACGGCAAGGAACGAAGTCGACTGGGGATCTACCGAGAATTACCAGGAAGGAAGGAACTCCTATCTTATTCCAGATCGTTATCTAATGTTGCAACTTCAAGATCCGAAGATAAGGACTTTTCAAGACAAGATAGTCGGACCGGATCACTGGATCGACATGGCGGCAGTATGGATTTTAAAAGCAGAGAAGATCCTGACAGCCGTGCTTCTCTTTTAAGGCTAGGAAGCAGGTCTTCGGAGGAGCTGAGGTCCCGGGATAAAGAGAACGAGAAGTATCCAAGTTACAGGTCTCGTTATCTTTCACGCCAAGGAAACTTTGAGCGTGGAGACACGTTTGGTCGAGATGTGACAAACACGAGAGATATTAGAAGACCATCATCTCATGACAAGCTGAGAGAAGATATAGCTAAACTCAAGGCTGAAACAGAATCACGTGTGACCAAGAAAGGTGACGTCAAGCTTTATTCATTTAGCAGAGGGCCCTCCATCACGAGAGAAACGGAACCGTCATCCCATGTCAAGCTCAGAGAGGGCATAGCTAAGCTCAAGGCTGAAGCTGAATCGCGGAAGGCGAAGAAGGATGATGTCAAGCTTTACTCATTTAGCAGAGAGCCCACCATTCAGGACAAGCTAAAAGAAGACATTGCTAAACTTAAAGCTGAAACACTGACACGAGATCATGGCAAACCTTACATCCCACCATATTCTTCAAGGACAGAGTCAGAAGACGTTTCCTCCAGATGGAGGCGTCGAGAGCCTTCCATCCAAGACAAGCTTAAAGAAGACATTGCCAAGCTTAAAGCTGAAACACGAAATTTTCCAAGAAAGGCCCCTGCTACCACTGAAATAATTATTCCAGACAGGAAGATGGAAGAAAGGGGAAATGTTCGGCAAAGTGGACTCGCCAGAACAACGATTCAGCGATATCACCTTTCCAAAAAGGATGGAGATGTGTTTAAAGATGAACTAAGGAGCGAAGAAACGCAGAGGTACGGTAAAGCTGATGAAGACCATGGAGTTTTCACAACACGTACGAATGGCGCCTTGAGAATGGAGGACAAGCCCGTTCCTCTCGATGAACTCACGTGCGCCGACAGGAATATCAGAGATGAAGTGTTTCCAGAATCTTCAAGAGAACACTCTCGTACCGCGAGAGACCAGGGCGCTTCGTTTCCGAGAAGACCAAGTGAGGAAGCCCCACCAACATTCTTCTCGAGAGCACGGGATGACGAGTCTTCATCGTGGCCAAGAACAGACGAGAGTAGACTTTTGGAAAGGAACGATTCTTTGACCTTTCCAAGAAAAATGTGGGATGATCCCAACCGAACAAGCTGGGAAAGAAGAGCTGAATCCACTCAAGGTTATGCAAGTAAGAAGGTGTTCAGGGCAGATTCCACCGTGTCCATATCATCCACCAGGGATACAGAAGGCGGTCCAAGCTCTGTGAGAGGATTTTTCCATGGCAGTGTCTCCGAAGAAGATCAGTCTGCCTACTTTTCTAGACAAAAGGGTGATAAAGAAGATGGTTACCCACAGTCTACCAGAATACCAGAATCTGTGAGACGAACGGATGAGGCAGTACCAGAGCCATTCAGACGATCTGCGGAACCTATACCACAGCCGGTACGTCAACCAGATGAAGCAGTACAAGAGTCTGCAAGACGCCGAGACGGAGCTGTCCCAGAGCCTGGCAGGCGGCCAGACGATGCTATACCTTTGCCATATACAGGATATGAAATTATTACTCCAACATGCGAGGAACCCATTGCATCTACTAGAGGATCAAGGGATGAACCAAAACCAAAAGACAAGGATAAGAGAGAAGTGCATTCAGAAAGGGTTCACTCGAGCCGCGAGTTTGTGACTAAAAAAACCATCAGAGATTCTGACATTTCTCGAGAACTTGTTGAAGACAACGTTTCCAGACAGCCTATCAGAGGGGACACCTCAAGGGGTTTCTCCGAACGATCCGAGCCCTCAACTAGAAGAACAAGTATCCGAGAAGAGGTTGTTGCATCAGAAGAAACCAGAATTCCTTATCCCAGGGAGGTCATTGCCCCGATACCAGAATACAAAGATAGCAAACCTTCACGACTGAGCGAGCTCCGGAAGAAAGTCGAACAACTCAAAAGTAAAGTAGATTCACTAGACGATTCAAGGTCTCGAATGCAGCTCGAGAAGTATGTGGATGAACACTCAGAGAAAAAGCCGGATGTGGAAATAAAGGATCCGGTGAATATTAAAAGATATCAACTGTCAGAGCGTAAATCAGAGAGAAGCTCAGTGGTTGATGGTGGAGATCCACTGCTGAAAAGATCGGTGAGTGACATTACTTTGCATAAATCTCATTTAATGTGAAGGTGAATTGATCAACATGACACGAGCGTGGGACAAAGAAAAATTCTGAGTCCCCGACAGGAATCGAACCCGTGACCTTCCGAACACCGGGCGGGTGCTCTATCCACTGAGCTACGAGAACTCATGGAGAGTAAGGTCATTTAACTGAGTTCGTATATGACAGGTGTCCTGCATACTGCTAGGATCAACACTATCGAATTCATCGTGAGTAGTGATAAGTTAATAAAGATGGTGAATTTTAAGCTCGGTAATGAAATGTGAAGGTGAATTGATCAACATGACACGAGCGTGAGACAAAGAAAGATGTTGATCAATTCACCTTCACATTTCATTACCGAGCTTAAAATTCACCATCTTTATTAACTTATCACCACTCATTTAATATTAGTATTTCCACCGTTACCTAAAGCTGTGCTCAAAACTCATACTGGGCCTTAAGAATAGCCATTTCAAATGTTAAAATTGCGCTTAAACCTTATTCTTAGAGCGGAGAGAGACAGCATGAACTTCGACTAATGCAAGGAGCATATGCTTGAACGCTGCCAAACTTTCATTGGGATAAGGGTGTTAGGCACCTAATTTTCACTCTTCGTTTTTTAATTTCATGGTAAAGTTTTCTACTACAGGTTTCGCCACTACCACCACCGTTACCTCCACTACTGCCACTACTAATATTACTGCTGCAGCTACATCAACGTGCTGTCAATGGCGCTGCTTTATCAAGGAAAACACTAAAGGAGATATATTGTGCTTATGCATTATACTTTTCATCTTATTTATCAGAGTGTTGATGTCACTTCTGAATCGATGAGCCGACAAATCAGTAGACAAACAAGCCAAGCCAGCACCGCAAGGCGGATTAGCAGTATTCGTGAAGAGGATTTAAGGCCAACAGCTCAGACAACAGCAATTGGCGAGTCTGCAGATGAAGTCTTTCCCAAGGAGAGAAAACCACATGAAACGTCTACAATCATGAAGCAAGTGTGTGACGCAGGAACGATGACTGCCCCTGAATTACAAGAGCACGTTGGCGGAGACATGATTAGACGACAAGACTCAACCGTCAGAGAGATAGTGGACGGACCTGTCAGACTCAAGGAATTAAGAGGTGTTCCCATCCAACAAATTGAGGAGGTAGTAGCACATTTCAACCCCAAATTTACACTGATAGTTCTTTTTCTTGTGGAATACTTAATTATCTTTTCGTTAAAGCGGAACTCGCCTGAAAATAAGACGACTTAAATTCCTCTTGCGAGTATGAGAGTCGATTTGAACTAAGAGCAAAGATCCTCGATTTAAGCTACTAGCATTGCATCACGCATCTATTATAAATGTAAGGCGAAGCAAGTTACCTGACCACACTGGGGTGCGAATTAAGGAAAATATCTTGCTTAAGATAAGAATCAGCTTACACATTTCATGTTCACGCAAATTTTAAACAATTACTGGATGAGGTTTTTGTGATATCCAGAATAATAAAGGTCGAGGTAGGGGTTACCAGCCGAAGCCAAAAGCTGAGGATGATAACCCTTACCGAGACCTTGATCATTCTGGATATCACAAAAAACCGAATCTAATAATTGTTTTATCGTACATTGAACGGAAAAAAAATGGAAGTCATGCTTTTGCTCCTTCACTGACGGCAAGCAACACAAATGATGACGTCACAGGCCTTGATTTCGAAAATTCACTGTTCGCTTTCGGCCAATCATAAAAGAGATAGTGGGTTCAATGTATAACAATGCAACAGAAGTAATGAATTGGGTAAACATTAGAATAATAATTAATGACCAAAATGCATTAATCTGTGAGGAAGGGAACACTCTTCAAAGATCCTATTAAATACGCATTAGTCTTTACAGGAATGTCTGCCAGCACAAAAAGTGTTTTTGTTTTATAAGATGCCAACGAGAAATAAAAAATACCCACGCTGAAACATTCTTTATCATATGTCAATCATCTTTGCACATAAAGGTGGGGACAGGACAAGGGAGAGAGAGTGGAGTTACCACAATCCAAATAGACAATCAACAGCAAACCTCTTCACCAAAGAAGGACGCACAAGGATGGTGGAATGCTTTTACAGCAGAGGACGTTGACCGCTTACTGGAGCTTGGGAACTGGGGCCGATGGAATACGTATACTGCCGAGGACGTAGACAGAATGTTCCAACTGGGCCCTGTTAGACGACGGAGTCTTCGTCGGGGATCTTACGAGAGAAGGTAGATGACGTGGTTCCTTCTTTTAACGCTCTTGGAACTTCATTCGGCGAGCACAAGGGAGGGCACGCAATGGAGGCTGTAGCTCTTAGGCTAAGGATGTATTATTTTGTTTTAGCATGTATATATTGGCGTTGCTATCAAACTTGTTGAACCATATACCAATAGAAATTTTTCTCTTCGTGTACACATTTCTAAGAATGATATTGGAAGATTTCCAAAAAAAAATGAAGCTAGTTCTCCAGAAAGATGTAATGCAAGAACAATACATCCTTCAACGAGCATACCGAGAAACACATGACATAGTAATTATGAACTTGACCAAAAAGAACAATTAAAAAATATGGCAATGGTATTTGTAATTATTCCTTCGGGGAGAACGTGTTTTCAAGACAAAAAGATGACTACTAAAAAACCTTCATTGATTTATGAAAGACACCTCTTGATGTGACCTCGTTTTCTGTATTAATTTGCAGATCTCTCAGAAGATATCCTCGGCGCTCACGGGATGATCACGTGGATGTTCACGTGAGAGTTAGAGGAAGGCAGGAAACACGCAGTCGTCCCCAGTGCATCATTGCCCAGGCCGCGCCAGAAGAGAAGGCCATAGTGCTGAGAGACACTAAAGAGAGTGTTTATCCCTTCATTAGAAAGATCAAAGTCGATGATGTCTATGGTGCGGATGCTGTTAGGGTCGAGAATGGTGTTGTTAAAATTAAAGTTGGTGACTTAACGTCTAGAGGAAAGTGAGTGACAGAAGAGCATTAGACGTTAACAGTTACGATTGCAACAACATCTTTATAGGCCATTTCCAAGTTACCTTGCGTCTCTGTTTCAAAACAAGACCTTGAGCAAAACTTTTCATATGAAAATGAGTTTGATTTGCGTGCAAAAGAATTTTAGTGTGAATGGTTTCCCACGAAGACTCGTTTTGACCCAGAGGCAAAAGACAACTCTGCAATGGCCTATTCACTCATACATTTATAGTTTTACAAAAAAAACGAGATTTGTTTGTGCCTATGAGTCAATATGAGTTATCTTGGAAAGTAATGCAGTTTCTGTTTTGCTTTTTTATGTTTTGTCTTTTTTAATTCGTGTTAGGAATTGTTATATATCTCAGAATTAATTCTAACATTTAAATTAATGTTTTTATCATTTTAGAAGAGCTTGGGCGAGGATTCTACAGCAGAAAAACCGCATCGTTGAGGTATGTCACCTGATTAATTCGTAGAATGATTGGTTAGTTCCGGGTCTATTAAAGCTTGTAACCTCTTGTAACAGACTGGTAACTAATAGGCCATTTCCGAGTTGGCTTTTGTCTCTGTATCAAAACGAGTGTTCGTGCAAAACAATTCATATTCACCTAGAGGTTCATTTTCATGTAAATCAAACTCCATCATATGAAAGGCTTTGCATGAGGACTCGTTTTGAAACAGAGGCAAAAGGTAACTCGGAAATGGCCTATTCGGTATTACTTAGGACATGTTATAACATAGCAATGGGCCAATCAGATACGTGTAAATTCCTTAATTCTAAGACTAATCGTAAAGCAGAACGTACGTGAAAACTGAAATCATTGACACCTCTGAAGAACCAAGATTTTGTGGAAGATCTTAGTAGCAAGGTTATACAAGCCGTTTCTCTCTACCAACGACCGTGTCCCATATGGAACAGGACCATCTATATATGCCAACAAATCCTTTTTTTATAAAGACACGAGTGTTTTACTGGAAAATACACCACTCGTACAACTCGTACGAAACTACATCCGAAACCCCATTGGATTATTTTTCATATCCTCAAAAGTGAGGATATTGATGACGTCAATTTCTGCTTTTTACCGTTGTTTTTGCAAACAGTCAGTTTGTTGTCTATAAAATAAATGAAAATTACACGGTGCGCTAGCAACTAATCGCGTGCCCTGAATGCATGCACATGTGGCGTCACTTACTATTGCTGTACAAAGGGTGATTAGCTGCGTCACAGTGTTAGCTGCGTCACAGTTTTCGCAGCTTGAAAAGTTTAGCCTAAACTTTTAAAGTTCGTCGTTTGTAATCCGCGTCAATCTTCTCCATCCTTACCCATCCTTGTTCCTTCATAGTTTAAAATTATCTCTTTGGTGTTTTTCTATCTTAGTAAACTACTATTTTTAGGTGTCCTTCAATTTTAAGGTAATTCTGCACCCGACCAAAATAACTCGAAATACTGTGACTGAGCACCTTTAAATGCAAGGTATTTTATTTTACTTTCTCTTAGTCGGACGGCACTGTCACTATCCCAGTCAACCAAGATCATTACGAAGATGGCGTATACTACACAAACTACTACCAAGGACAAGAGCAAGACGGCACCGTGCGAATACCAATCACAGTCAAGATACAGGAACAGAACAAAGCCAAGGCCAACAAGCTACGCGTTGTCAGGGAGATGAAAAGAAGCGGAAGCATGAGACGCAAGCGAAGGACCGCTGGTAGCAGAGGGTATATCGTAGGTGCACGGTACTACAGTGGGAACTTGATGTTGAAGTCTGCTGATGGATATCGTTCGCAGGGAAATCAGCGGGAGATTGTTTTGAGGCAACGGCAAGACGGTGTAAAGGTATTTTGGTTATGATGATAAAGAAAAGACTAAACAAGGAATTGATTTCCTTCTTGCCATGGACTAAACTCTTCCTTTGCCTGAGTTTTACTTAATTAGTAGCTCACTACATTGTAAGAACGTTTTCAATATGGATATTCTTCCGCTCTCCCTAAAGTTAGACGTATCTAGCAATAAAGATGACAGATAATGCTAGAGCTTTTAAATACAAGATATAGCTAGCTGTGAACAAAGCTAGAGAAGTTTACTTGCATATTTCCATCTACTATAAAATAAAGCAAACGGTAAAAACTCGTTGATAAGCTATCAGAAACACAATATAGGGTTGGAGATCTCGCTCCATATTAGGTTATCTCGCCCCATATTAGGTTATCCGCCAGACTCTACCCCCCTTGGTGATGGATCTATGAGAAGCGTTCAGGAAGCCCGGATTTCCCCCCCCCCCCCTCCCTCCTCAGCCCACCTATTTCTGTTGGAAGTCTTTTGCCTTCTATCTCAACACCATCCTCTCCCTATTAAATCAAGATGAAGCCCCTCCACTCTACCCCCTTTGAGAAACTTTTCGCTTAGTAAGAGCGAATCGCACAATTTAAGAGAGGTAACCCAGAAGAAAGGGTTCTCTTTTATACCTAGTTTCTTGTTACTTTTGTTTCTTTGAAGATTGCTAGCAATGAAATTGTGCTAAGACGCAGCAATCAATCCCCTGCTTTTCCGATGCAAACAGTTCAGAGGATCCACGAAGGCCACCGAACAACAAGCCAAGCAGCTTCGGTTCGAGACGAAGGAGGAAAAATGGTCATCACAGTACACGCTGTACCACCTCAGGAACCAAGGTTTAACCTTAAACAGGTTGGAGAGAATATGAGGCGTACATCTGAGATGCTTACATCTGATGCCTACCACGGAGGTGGCTCGAATTATCGAGGTGTCTCCTCCACTACCGGGGGTGGAGGAATGATGGGTGCTCATGCTCCTCGAGGGTACATAACGTCTTCCACTTCCGGTCGGCTGGGTGGCCAAGGTACGTCGTATTTCGTCACTGATCCCTCGGATTCCTTCGATCGCCGTTCGGGAAAGTCCGGTTATCAAGGCGTTACTCGTGTCTACACCTCGAACGAAATGTCCAGTACTCCAACCATTATACCTTACGAAGATAAAATTCACCCGAGCCGACGAGGAACACAGATGAACGACTCGTTCATAGCTGATCCATCGAGTATTTATGGGTTTTATGACGCTCCTGGGACGAGGATAATTGTTTCAGATCCCCGTTTGAATGCTCGCACTGGTTATGGAGAGAAATTTAATCTACGTGATCATGGTGGAATCTCCTCAGTGCAGTACGTTAATGGGGCTCGTCAGGGCGCCAGAATCATAAATGAAAAGTAAGTATATGTGATAATAATTAACGAAAAACTTCAAATTTCAGAAAATTTCAACGGGCACTAAAAGCGATGCCTCACGGCGATGATTAGAGTAGTAGTACTAGTACAGTAGAGTTTATGAAAAGTAATTTTTTTCCGCATGAGAGTTTGATTCAGTAAGCTTACGTTTCAAAAGCGAGAACAGTCCCCACAGGAACACAGTACAACTCCGTCCAAAAATATACGATAGGGGTAGGAGGTATAAATAAACTTCACCCAAGGTAATAAAAATAGTCCGTTTGCTGGTGGAACTCAAACCGTATTGATTTATCATGATTTCTCATTATATTTTGCAGAATGAGCTCTAACGGCCGATACAAATATGGCTCATCTTGGAATTCCAAACAACAGGTAAACACCGTTTCTGTCTTTCCAAATCACTCTTAAACAGAATAAATCATTTTGCCATTGACAACGAGAGTAATGATGAACTCCAGAAGTTGAATGAAAAAAAACCCTCAAGTTTTCAACACAACGAAAAGGTTATTGGAAAGCTGATGTGCTCTTTATAGTCACTTGATCCTTGATAAGTAAGTAGTTAAGTAAAGTAAGTATAGGTAACTTTATTTAAGTGTCAGACTAAAATAGCAGTACCAAAACCACTAAATAGGGGCACTAAACCATAAAAGATTAAAATAACAAGATCTATAAGCTAATCAAAGATTTTTACAATATTGAAAGATAAATAAGATAAAAATGCATAACATAATCATGATATAGAAGTACATAAAAGACATTAAGAAGCATATAAAGGGCAATTACTACCATAACTATCAGTCAACTTTGCGAATGTTTCTCTTAAAGACTGACAATGTAGGTGAACTTCTAATATTCCTTCCGTATATCTGATAGTGCGCTTGAAATATGATACAGTATACAATCTAGGGGTACAAATTTGATGTTGTTTTCACCAGGTTTAAATCTTATTGATATATATCTTGATAACGGTTCTTCAAATATTTTGATTGTCAGGTTTGGAGGTTTAAGTATGAAGTAATTATTCAATAATTTTCGCTGATGTCTTGAGTAGGAGAGACCAAAACTCTTTCCATAGCCCTTTCTTTCAGGCGTTCAAACCTAAGATGGAGCACGCGCCAAAATGTGTTTGAACGCCTGAAAGAGACTGGGGAGGAGGTTGGGTGACTGCACTAAGAAATTCTTTGGAAACGTTTCGTAAAGTCAACCAGGCAATGAAAATTGTTCGTGAGATCAACATATGCAATCAAGTTTCGCGACTAGAACTGAATGTTCGGGTAACTGTTATTATAGCGATTAAACTATGCTATTTTTTTTTCTTTTAGGATACATTAAATGGCCGCTCGATGGCTTGGGCCGTCGAAGAAGTTCGTCCAGATTTCTGAAAATCAGTTAATTACTATCAGGTAAAAATGCTTCCCATTAATTACAAGGCGGTGCTTCATGTAGTTCGTCATTACAGTTGAAAGCATTTCCTTCTAGATCTCCTTCTTGTAATTCCTGTTTTCTCACGTTGTACTGTTCATAAAAAAATGCCACTTTGTTATTTTCTTATTATGTGCTGGTAAATTAAACGTTTGTTTCCATTTTCAGGAGGTAGTCAAACAAGAGAGTTGAAGTTACTTTTGGGCTTTTGGAGACATCGTAATTTGAGCAGCAATTTGGTGGGATTGAGTTATGAAGAAAAGAAGAGAAAATATTTTACATTAGAAAGCTTATGTCATAAATAATAATTTTACTGTCAGAAATTGAGGAAAGGATCATAGGTCGCGCCGATAAAACGATTCGTTTACATTGCCCTCTTTCTCCTGACAGTGGTTTGGCTAAAAGAAAACTTGAACCTAGCATAGCCAGGTTACTAACACTGCTAAGTAGCCTGGCGATGTTGCAAATGCAATCAGAGCTATTCAATGTTATATTTACACCCATATAACAGGATTGCTTGGGTGATGGGAAACGAAACAGTTTCTTGCGTAGCTTTAATGTAAATATAAGGCTCGAAACACGAGTTTTGTTAAAAAAAAAATTGACATAGAGTTAAGGATATGGTTATGTCGCTTTTCGTTCTATGGGATATCAGTTTAGGAACTATGTAGATTATGTGAGATTAAGCTAGAATTTTTCAGCAGTTACTCAACATAGAGACACAAGCACACGCAAGAATCTCTAAACGATAAGTTGTAGTCACTGGAAAAATTAAGTTACCGACTCTAGACTTTCATTGGCCAAGGAAATTACCCCCGTGTGACAGAACAGGAATGGACAAGGCTTGAGTATGAGAAGCACCCCCCACCCCCATCCCCTCCCCTCCCCCCCCCCCCCGATGCAAAACTAATGCAATGTCGTAATATTTAATTGGTTACAAGTCCCGGACATACCGGACACATGGTGTAAAAATACGAGAAATGTTGCAGGCAAACGTTGTAAATCGGAATAAACATACCACAATTGAACGATTTGCGTAACATTGCTAGCAAACTTTTCAGTGTGCCGAGCAAAACTGGTCCCATCATCTGAGGGCAATGAGGCAGTTAGTGAAAACACGTCAAAATTTTGCAAGTGGAGAAACAATGACATTGTGTCGTTCAAAGACCATTGGTTGAATCATTACGCTCAATTTTGCACATAGATAGGACGTGTTGAAATTACCTTGCAAACAATTGAAAAAGTAGACAACTTTATACAGATGCACTCTTACGTATTCAGTCCAGTACAACGTGCAGGTGGATACATATGCGTGGCTCAATATAGTCAATGTGGACAACACTGCTTGTAATATTGACCTGTATGTGTTCTGGGCCGTTGAGGAGATGTAGGCACGCAACACGTACTTTAGTTGACTGAGGTATGCGCTTAGCTTAGTAAGTTTTACTTCATTATTTAAAGCTGTATCCAAATATGAGAATATATGTAGCTACTAGCTATAAACCAGTAGACTTGTTGATTATAGGACAGCAATTTTAAAAGCTTCTTGCTCCTTACGTTAGTTGGTCTTCATTGGAAAAGGAAGCGAGTGGGAGTGAGCAAAGTACTGACGAAGAGAGATTTTAAGCAAAGTACCTGAAAGCACTGCAGTAGCAAATACTCTATTGCTTTCTACTTGAGCAATGAGTGTAGCAGTATTTTTTTCAAAAACATTTGACCATAGTTTTACCAAGGCTCTAAGAAAGAAATTTTACTTACCAGTATGGTTTATTGGGGTAATATTAAAACCCCTCGGGATGCTAGAGGAAGACTTTGTAAATGATTTCAAAGGGTTATGTCGCCAATAAAAAAAGTCCCATGGATTTAAAAATAGCAGATTTATTATTTTTGCGAAATGATTAGTTATTATATGGTCGAGCGGTTTTCAATTGAGTGTCGTAAAACCAAAACCAAACCAATTACTTACAATTAGACTACTCAGCCAATCTCAAACCACAGTAAAACCAAAACCAAAACAATTGTCTGATTACTTTTACTGAACACTCAATTGATAACCGCTCTAATGTGCGCAGTGAGTGGTGATGATTAGCAAAATGATCAATGATCAAGGCCTGCGTACTAGGTTACGTGTAACCGATTGCGGTTGTTTGACAGACTAACTAACTAATTGACTGATTAGCAGTCTGTCTGTCTGTCTGATTGTCTGTCTGACTGACTGACGGACGGACTGACCGACTGACTGACTGTCTGTCTGTCTGTTTGACTGACTGACTGACTGACGGACGGACTGATCATGACTGACTGACGAGGTGAGCGCTCTCACCACTGCACCATCCCTGCTCCCCAAAGAGTTCTCCCTGAGCCACTCGATTCTCTAAATCGCGGCTGGCTCCAGCAACGAATGAGGGAATCGAAAAGCTCCGAGAAAAAACCGCGCTCTGTTTTCTGTTTTGGTTAACAATGAATACTTTGATTAGTTGATGTACTTAACCGCAATCCGGTAGATTCGTTATATATGATTGTGATTATCTGTTCGTAATTCATTTGTCAAATAAAGAGGTTTATGTTATACAGCTAGTCAATCGTTTTATCTGCTACTTACAACCCCTTAATAACAGACGCATTTTGCGGGAAAACTACAGTGGAAACCGGTTAATACGGTCACCAACGGGCCGTGAAAATTTGGCCGTATTAAGGGGTGGCCGTATTAATGGAGTAGGGTCAAATTTCATGACTGGTCTAAATTGAGTGACCTTTCAACGGATATATTGCAATTTTATTTCTAACAACTTTTCTTTAATAAAAATTGGTATGTAGATATAGCTTTTTTAAAAACTGAAACTTCAAACAGCACAAACAATACTGACAATGGAAAGAAGAACATAATTGTTTTAAGTGAACGTATAAACAGGGTAAAGACTATAAAGGATTATACAGGTTGGGATTTCAGAATGTGGCCGTTACGCGTATTAACGGGGTGGCCGCACTAACGGGGTTTTCTCATAAGAAAATGTACGAGCGTTTCGTCGGGACAAAAAAGGTGGCCGTAATAACGAGTGACGTATTAACGAGGTAACCTTAAGGCGGGGTACCACTGTAATACTTTTACCTTAAACTGAAAGAGAAGCTTATAAAGAAGCTTAAAACTGCGCAGTGAAATTTAAAGAGTATTCTCTTAAACTGATAGAAAAAGGCCTGCAAAATCCTACAAGGGCGGGTTTGTTGTCATAAGTGTCCACACGCGATTGCGAACGTACTTTACAGGTTTGAATTGTTTATCTGAAAATTGGTATACTTTTATACGAAATAAACTAGCACCTCCATCGACTAGTACTAAGAGTGCGTTTGAAGCCGACTTCTAACCCCTGTCTATAGCTAAAATCGACATTATTTTTCTACGAACAACTGAAGTCTTAGAGATAGATATAATGACAAAGTCCAATATTGTCCGGTGTATTTAGTTTTCTTGTAAAGTCCCGGGGGGGGGGGGGACTCCCATATAAGCTCATATAAAAAGGACGAGGGCGCTCGTCGGAAATTTTGAAAAGAACCCCTAAGAGGTAGCAAGATCCTGTTTTGTGGGCGTGGCTTGAAATGTTTTTCACCCTAAGAGGTACTAATTCTAAAACAATACTATAGCCTGTCACTTTTTTTTTTTTTCGGTTCAGGGGACGGTTTCTCGAAAGCCCCGGAAACTTTTCGGGCCCGTAAAGCCATTTTTAGTCCATCTGTATCTAAAAACAAAGAAGTGTATACGCCTGAAACTTCTTGTACGAAGGGAACTTCTCTTCATATTTAGAATATGTGAATAAAACAGCTCTGTTATCGTAAGGTTGGAGATTTTGCTATGGCTTTACGGGCCCGAAAAGTTTCCGGGGCTTTCGAGAAACGGGTCCCAGTCCCCTTAAAGGTGTCGGCAAAGCTCTCGCTGTGGACCTTTTGAGGCTGAACACCCTAAGAGGTACCAAAACTGCATTTTTAGCCCCTGAAAGTTACGACGAACACCCCTGTCCTTTTTATTTGGGAGTCCACCCGGATGTAAAGTACGATTTGTTGATACGTTGCGTGACAGCGCTAGTTTCCATTGATTTATTAAAGTGTTTACATTTGCCTTCAAATTTTATGTTATTAAAACATTTTCAATGTAAAAGTATAATATTCTTTTATCGTAGTATTAATTCTAAGCTGGAAGCACGAGAACTTTCATCGGTGTTGTCTTGTGTTGTCTTTCCGCGCATGTCCGAGCAAAAATTGATGTCATAAAACGCGATCCTAGTGAAAAGAAAGGCACGCTGTCATGTTACAATTACCTATTTGAATAGCTTGGAGCTAATTAAGCTCATATCCAGCCTGAAAATGTCCAAAAATGTCTAAAAATGCCTTTTTGCCAAAAAGCTCAAGGTGTCAGTGGGCTAATCACGTGACCAAATTTTTTGTCATAAATTTGGGAAATGTATCCAACGTAAGCACATAAATGTCAGGAACGCCGCAAAAGTTGGATTTTAGGTTTTTATGTTGACCTTAGTTAGTATGTATTTTTAATCTTAGTTTTAGTTTTAATTAAATCTTGGTTATAGTCTTTGTTCCTACCTTTTTTTACTATTCTGTATTTTAGACTTTTAATACATTTTAAACTTTAATTTTTCAAAGGACCCTCCTGAAAACCACCTCTAGATGGCCTCCCTAGGCGGACTAGAGGCCTCCTCTTAAAATATCAATTTATTATTACACTATGTTATATTATGTCAATTACCTTGTCAAAATGAAGGACACGGTAGTAGGTGTCATAGATTTGTCAATCCGTTTAGGTTTCTTTTTGGCATCTTAGGATTAGTCAAGTTGATTTGAATGTAGCTTGACCAAAACGTATACAACCAAGGGTATGGTTCCTGTTTTCAAAGGTACGATTTTGGGCGAGATTTGTTTATGATGAGTTACTGTATCGAGCGGAATTACTGCGTGACACAAATCATGTTGTTGTGTGACAAGTAGCAACATGCGGTCGCAAATTGTCCAGCGGTAGTACTTCCCCATCTTATTCTTGTTCCTCTTTCGTTTTTGACAAGGAGGGAACTAGGAACATTGCTGTATCGCATAAAACTACGAAGATCAAGAAGAGCAACGATGACTGTTGTTGAAGAGAACTGGCAGTTGAAACGACCAACTATCGTGGAGAGAACCACGTTTATTTTCAACAACCAGCTACTGAGTGATGTGAAATTTGTTGTTCTCGCGTCGACTGGCGAAAGTGGAAGTAAGAAGGTGATCCCAGCTCACAAGTTTGTGCTTGCAATCAGCAGTCCTGTGTTCTTTGCCATGTTCTATGGTCAAATGGCAGAGACTAAAAACTCTATTGAACTGCCTGACTGTGAGTACGAGAGTCTGTTGGAGTTGTTTCGTTTCATGTACACGGACGAAGCGAATTTGAGCGGAAGTAATGTGATGCAAGTGCTGTACTTGGCCAACAAATATATGGTGCAATCACTCGCTGAGAAATGTAACGAATATCTGCGTCAAAATTTGAAAGCATCTAATGTGTTTTGCATTCTGCCACACGCTCAGAAATTTGAAGACAAAGATTTGGAAGATCGATGCTGGGAAGTGATCGAGAAGCACACAGAAGAAGCTGTGACGTCAGATGAATTTGTGACACTTGAGCGATCTCTAGTAGAGTCTGTTGTGAAGAGAGAACAGTTGAAAGTGAAAGAAGTGGAACTGTTCAAAGCTGTAGATCGCTGGGCCACAAAAGAATGTGAGAGGCGGGGGAAGACACCCGAAGGCGATGTGAAGAGAAGAATTCTGGGAGAAGAGATCGTGAAAGAGATAAGGTTTCCTTTGATATCACAGAAGGAATTTGCCTCTGTTGTGTTTGATTCTTACATTCTTTCTTTTCATGAGGTTGGCGACATGATGAAACATTACAGTAATGTTTTATCAACACCTTTGCCATACAAGCAAACTCCAAGGTTATATTGTCGTCAATTTTCCAGATTTAAAACTATTCATTCAATAGATGTTTCAGGAGGGTGGAATTACACCAGTTCTAACCCTGACCGTCTTCACTTTACTGTTAGCAAGCCTGTTATGTTACATGGAGTTCAGCATTTTGGCTCAAGTGGTGGTGAGTACACTGTTTCCACTGAAGTTAAAGATACCACAGAAGGCTCTATTCTAGTAAAGCAATCAGGATCCTACCTCTCAGAAAAAGCAGACACTGATTCTTACTATGGCTTTGATGTAGAATTTCACTGTCCAGTATCTTTGGTGGAAAATAAGGAATACGAGTTAGTGTCACTTATCAAGGGGCCTAAGTCATGGTTTGGAGAAGCAGGAGAAAAAACTGTGGACTGTCAAGGAGTGCAATTCACTTTCCGTTCTCCGAACGTTGGTAAAAGTAATGGGACCTCTCAGGAAACAGGCCAGTTCCCTGCTTTTCTTATCAGCTAAAGCCTTTCTTTCTTGGTCTTAGAAAGAAGCCTGGTCTATAACTTGTCCCGGGGGGGGGGGGGGGGGGCACTGCCATACATGGGCTATATAGGTATGTGCCGCTGTGAAGGGTATGGTTTTCAAGCAGTTTACTCTAGGATAGGGTATATATATAAATCAGAACGTTTGGGTCTAGATTAGGGTATCATTTTTCACAAAACTGACTGGCTGATTGAAAATTTTATCTAGAGTAAGGAAACCAGGAATTGCCACCCAAAAATTTAGAAAAATCAAATCGGCAATTTTAAATTTACACAAATCAGCCTCAACAGTGTCAATAGATGGGGGGATTTAGGATTTGGCAAACTTCAGCTGAACTAGCTCTGGTATAGGCTAAGGGTTCAAGGGTCCCAGCGGAACATCCCCACCCAGAAATTCCCAAAGTACCCACCCCCCCCCCCCCGGGTAACTTGTACACCGAGAGTCTTATGTTCAGGAAATCTGTATTGGAGCACTACTAAAAAACTTTGTTGGCAGGGTTTGTCTTCTTCCCAATGCTGGCAGAGGCTGGCTCCCAAAACCCTGATTTATTTACAATTATGCATAATTTGTTCATTTTTATACACCTTGAAAGATGGCATAATCAAAGAACTCAAATACTCTAAATATTGCCTTTGCCCCAGGGGAAACTCCCATATAAAAGGGACGGGGATGCTCATCAGAAATTTTCAAAGAAGTTCAAAGAGGTGCTAAGATCCTGCTTTGTGGGCATGGCTTTCAAAACAACACATTATCTCCTGTCATATTATTTTGGCCCAACACCCTAAGAGGTATGGCAAAAGCTCCTGCTGTGGACCTTTTGAGGCTGAACACTCTAAGAGATACCAAAACCACTTTACCCCCTAAACGGTGCAACAAGCAGCCCTGTCCTTTTTGTATGGGAGTTCCCCCAGGCACCTTTGGTCATAGTGGGACTTTTTTGCAGCCAAGCTTTTGTCTACAAGAGTGAAAGGACCATAATGAGGAAATCTGGAACAATATTGATGTAATAAAAGTGAATGTGATTGAGAAAATTCCTGCAATTCAGTTGGTAAACTTGAAACAATTGTTTAAAATTAGAGAAAGGTGCATCTTATTACCAAGCGCACCTTATAACCAGGAAAATATGGTACCTTACTTGTTAAGGGTACATGTAATATATAGATTTAGGCCAGCCTAAAAGCGTAGCTCCTGGGCCGGGTTGTTCAAGCCAAATAACCCAGGAAAAGGTAGAATTTTTATTTGAGTTTTCTAACTTTGCGTTGAGGTTTTCTGTAAATTGTTTGGCCTTCTGTTTTGAGTTTTAATAATCACTATCTACACAAAACGAAGCAGCAAAAAACATTTCTATAGAAGAAAAAGTAATAATTCGGTTAACTTGTAATCCTGGGTCAGCGTTAACCGGCCTCTGAACAATCCTGCCCTGATTTCAACAAGTTAACCTGAGATGAGCCCGCGATCCAATCGAAAACCAGCACTTGGTCAGCGGCCAACTTCAAAAAAACACACGACCTCGAGGGGCTGTGAACTTGAGCCCGCGATATGGTCACGTGATACTGGTCAGCGGATACCTCGTTTTGACAGGTGTCAATTGATCGTAACATGGATATCCAATATCAAAGAAGTACACGGTAAATAACGGCTGCATATCTCTCTCAACCTATTATTTGGAGTATGGCCGCCATGTTGCGCGACTCCGTCGTCGTCGTCGCCGTCGTGCGTACGAGCCCACGAGCAATACCGTTAGCCATGATAACCATGAGAAAATCAACTCATGGGTTTCCTTTTCTTTCGTATATGAGTATGGGGCTCCGCTTGGCGGCCCTTCGGGCCGCCGGAGCTCCGCTATGAAACACTGAAGGTGTAGCAGAATGCAACCTGAAGATGGCTGTGACAGAAAGTATTCTAGTATGAAGATAAATGTTAAGATTGTCACAATTTTATTTCAATCCAAAGTTAATTTAAGGAGGTCACTCCAAAAAACGTTTATTTTTTGTCAACGCTAACAAAAACCTGGCACTAAGTATGACCACTCACCGAAGTTTCAGCCTCTGAAGTGCAGGTTTTCCTTATGAAATTTGTCTCCAAAGAAGCCCAAAATTCAACAATGTTGCCGCCATTTTGAACAGTAATCAGCAGCCAGGCTGTGTTTCTGTGACGTCATTCCATCCAACAGATTTTGTCCAAATGGCTTCCAACAAGCCTTTTAACTACCACTCTGGGTTATGGCTGTTCTTGGGCCATATCATTTTGAGCCAAACATGCTCCAAACTCCAAAATGATAGCATTGAAGATAGTGAAGTGGATAATCGCTTCGAAAAAATACATTTTGCTGACCTTGTGAAGGATGCAAAGTCAGTTGCAGGTTTTTCACTTTCGTGCCAGTTTCAAGTCAGACAGAATGACGTCACATAAACATGGCCTGGCTGCCAAAACAGTTTCAAAATGGCGGCCTCTTAAGACGAATTTCTTCAGGATAGCGGGCACTTCAAAGGACGAAACTTCCATGAATAGAAAAGCTGAATGTTTACTTGCTATAGGCGAAGACAAAAAAGTAAGCTTCTTGGAGTGACCATCTCCTTTAAGTGTAGGGAGCACAAAAGGAAGAAGAAACAAGCCATCAGCAAGCCTTAGTTACAATATAGTTGTAATTAGTTAATGGAGTTACGTCACGGTTTGCGCATCTTGAAAAGTTAAGCCTAAATTTTTCAAGTTTGTCACTTGTAATCTGTGTTAATCATCTCCATTCTTAACCACCCTTGTTCCTTTATGGTTTATTATTATCTCTTTTGTTGTTTTTCTAGACGACATAGGCAACAAAAAATATGTGCTACTCGAACAACACTCGCCCTAGGCCGCGCGGTTAATAAACTGAAATGAGGGGGAAGGAAAAATTGTTTCGCAATTTCCATACGCATTTCAAGTTTAGCATACGGTACACACGAAGCGTGTAAGGTCTAAAGGAAAGGCTTAACCGATCTCAAGTTGTCATTCTTTCGCATTCGAAAGTGGCAATAAACTTAAAATAAAAAGCTGACCTACCTTTATTGGTTATAAAAATTCCTCTTTCATTTTCTTTGTTAGAACTCCACGCAGTTCTGACCTTGAGTCATTGCCATTCATGGTCGCTCCTGATAGTGCTGGAGCAAAGGGCACCAATAAACGTCCTAAGTTCAGCCCAGCGACGAGAAAAACAAATCTTAATGATGCAACGAAGCGTTAAGTTTTTCCTTCACTGTTCTCCCCCTTGCATACTGTAACATGTTCTGGTTTTATTTTCCAGGTGTCCTCCTGGGCAGACAACCAAGCCATCGTTGTTCTTTTCTTTAGCCTACTTCATCACATCATTAATGATAGGACTGAAATGGATTGAACCCAGGAGTATCAGTAGTTCGTATAGTGTGATCGTCCGGCTGAGGGTAGTTCTGAAAAGAACTGTTGTTAGTGACTGACGTTTCGACAAAGTGAGCCAAAGTCATGGCTTCAGATTCAAGCGAATACTGTTTGTCAGTCGATTGTGTTATAAGTCTGGTCCGTTGAAAGTGATTGGTCAGTTAAGCTGTGATGGTATTGGCTGTAAGACTCGTGTAAATTAATGATGTTTAGGCTAGCGCTTCTTTTAATTTGTAGTTTCCTTAACTAGTCACTCGACGATCCTACAGACTGCCCGTATTCTGAAGATACGCCTAAGGCAACGTTTCTGGACTGTCAAAGCCTCATAACACGTACGAGCCTTCCAGACCAAGATTTTCAGTCATACAATTGGCCTGAAAAAACATCGGATCTGTGTATACAGGCATCTTGGTCTTGGGTAGGAGATTTTCTTTATTAGAATCTACTGGATGGCCTTACAGCCAAACCAATACTTGCGGTAATTTCTGTTCAGCTGTTCAGTGCTCTCTGCTACTTGCGATACTCCAGAACATGACACCAAAATATCTTTCTCCGGGAAGACCTATCTTATCATCTTCGTGTTGTTGACTATCAGTTTTTCCGTTGTCACAAATGGATTCTTCTAAATGGAACAAAGAACAACGTCCATCTTGTTGACTGCTGTATCTTTAAGATTTCATCTCCATTTTTTGAGTTCTAAGCTCGCACCACCTCATATACGTAAGTAGCACTGAATTGCCCACGACCACTCATAACTCTTCCAACCAGCAACTGAATTGAAACAGAACTGTCTTATCATGCACAAGCTTATGGCTGCAGTTAGATTTAAGTTTTCGGCTTATCTCTTGTGCGCCGTTGTCGCCACATTCTTCGACTTTTCAAGGCTTGTCAAACTTTGTCAAAAGTTGGCCAATCTTTGTTACTCTGTTGTTGTAGCCCTTGAAAAGATTTGATTTCCAAACCTTAACACGGCAAAAATATTTGATTGTGCACCTTTCTATTTGATTTCTTTTCTCATCTCCTCTCAATACCGTGAGGATCAGCTTTCCGATTTTTCCTGATGAACTTCCAAATCTTCTCGTTTCTGTAGCAAGTTGGCGTCTTTTTTTGCGCGTTGCTTGCGCAAACACAACCTTCTTTCTTTCACCTCCTTGGTTTGGGACCAGGAAGTCGCGGAGATCACATCTTGCATGGGTAGCTTTGCAAAATTTTCGCTCTCCGGAAGCGTAGTTCTGAAGCGAGAGATTTCCATTTGAGATTAACATTTTTCTTTTGTGACATCAACAAAAGATTAAAAACGCGCGAGCAATAATCAGCCAATGAGAATCGTTCTACTTGTCGTCATGCAAGCACGCGCGCAAAAAAATTCCGCGCGCAATCCGCGCGCAGTGGTTCGAATTTACGTACGCGCAGTGCTGGTTTGCAGAGGTGAACGACTTCTGATAGAAAGCAATACAGAACTAGCACACCTTCAAAATTGGTACACAAGCCTTAATCCTCTCCCAAACAAATTTCATATTGAAATACGAACTTGGAGAACAAAAGAATTGGAAAATGATTCCTTGTTCTCTAATCTCGCTCCCAGATCTCTCTCCTCAAGAGATACTCACGCTTGGCAATACCGAAATAGAGAAGATTTACTTGCACCGTGTTACCATGTGTTGTCTTCACGTCTCTGAAAAGTATAGAATATGATGGTTTTGTGAGCTGTGAATCGATATTTAAATTAGCTACATTTCAAAATAAAGTGCAAAATCATATCTTATCATGAAATGATGTCATTCTGCTAAATACCTCAACTCTCCACCCAGCCACCCACCCCCCCCCCACCCCACCCCCCATGAATGATGGAGAAGTCAGCACGAGGAATACTGAAAGATATTTTTGTTTTCAATAAATTAAACTTTAATTATTGCACAGCAAGAGCAATGTGTTACTGTTCGCATGAAAATTCTGTCAGTCCTCTCCCGCCCACAACCTAATATATAAGGCAGGAGTTGACTTGCATTTGTCACATTTCAGGCTATGTTACTGTCATCAACAGTAAACTAGAAGTTCAAAAGCCACTACATGCAAATATCTACTACTGGCTTTCTATAACTATATCCTTGAAAGTGCGTTAAGTTTGATAATTCCTAACACGTCATTCTACATGTAATGACATGGTCACCAGATGTTGGGCAGAAGAAGCACACTATTTGAGACAGACAATAGAAATCTACTGTTACTGCATTACTTTATCAACACTTTACACATCTTTTTGTTTATGTCAAAACCTTGCATTGCATACATGTATATATTTCAGTTGCATGTATTTTGCACTAAGCCCATCCTCTATAAAAATGCCTTGTTACAAGACTTGTACAGTATGTGCACCTATAATTCAATGATTTACTTTATTTCATTTCAATAAATAATTGTGGAAGCGTGCTGGAAAAATGTTAATTTATGTGTTACTGGAGTTGTCATGGAATAGTTTTCTCAAATAAGGAGGGCTGCATGACAACCAGACTTTTAGCCAGGATAATTTTGAAAACTGTGCATTAGGTCTGCTCAAAAGAAAAATTTATGAAGCAACAGGTGAAAAATAGAACAATTTATTATATAAACACCAATGAAATACCAGGTGAGCTTACTAGGAGATATCTTCACAAGTGAAAGTAACATGCTACATGTATCTTCACAAATTAAAAGATCACCATTACAATAGTTGCATAACAAATCACGCATTTCACAGCTGACGTGAAATGATTTGGTATTTCGCTGGTGTTTATATAATAAATAGAACATTACATGGCTGCTTGGAGATATGAAATTTGTCTACGAGTACTGAAAAATATTTCTCAAGTGAGCGCAGTGAACGAGTGAATTATTTTTCAACACTCAAAGAGAAATTTTGCATCTCTACGTGACCATGTAATATCCTCTATTTTCTTTAAAAAGTGGATGTCTCCGCTGGATGATTAGACACCCATCTGGCCAAAAGCCTGATGACAATCCAATTAACCGAGCCGAAAAGGGACTCTTCTCTCTGCTTTAAGATATCTGGCAATCTTGGGTCTGCTGGAAAAGGTCTCGTAAAATGCTTTCAGCTTTGGGTAATTTGCCAACACATCTACTGTCGGGGCATCATCACCAAAGCTTAGCCTGCTAAACTCAACATGAGTGTCTAAGAGATCAAACATGACGTAGTCAACCCAGGTGAGACGCTCACTGGCAAAGAATAAGCCATCGACATTTGTGCTGTTGTCTTCGACAGGGGCAAGCTTTTCAAAAAAGGAAAGCCATGTGTACACAACTGATTCGATGTGGTCGTTCCTTAGCTTTGATGAGAAGTTTGGACTGTAGAGAACTGGGCTAAGCTTTGCTCTTAGGTCCTCTGAAATACAAGGAATGAAGCAATCATCCACATCCAAGTTATTACCACTTCCATGCTTATGATGTGCATAAATCTACATTGTAAGCACACAACAGTATGGTTCAGCTGTCACAAAAAGCCTAACTTATTTTTTCCAAGAGGGCATGGTAACCAATTGTGCAATCTGATTAGTTCTTAGTGCGGTTCAGAATTTCCTATCTCCGCCCATGGTCACGGTAACGAGTGCATGATGTGTGTGTAGAAAAGGTCATCAATTATAAAAGTGATTCGAGAAAGAGAGGAAAAAATTAGTTATTTACCGGCTTACATGTAGTATTGGTACATGTACATATACAAAAACTGTGACCTTGGACTTGGAAATAGTGCTATTATGCTCAGCAGCCTCAGGCAGCATTTTCAAGACCTTGGTCACAGTTCTCACTATATACGGACCTCCCTGCTGGGAAATAGCATATATACATGTATCTTGACCTTATTGTAACATTTACCGCTAACTTCATTGTGTAGAAAAGACTGCTGAGTCAATTTTGTAAGATATCACAGTCACAGATTAGTAAGGCAGGAGCCTAGCAATCAGTATCTTACATTCTAGTTGCCAAAGTATAGGAATTTTGACAAACATTGTGTGTGTAAATTTGAACTCTTTTAGTTCAGAGTTCTTTCCATGAGAAGGGAACAGGGCTGTAATTAAGGGCTGTAACCCATCACACCTGTTCTGGGTGAGTACGCTTGATTTTCCCTTGATGCTACAGGTGAAACTGTCTGTTGTTGATACACTTCACCCACAAAGTACAAACTGTAACAAGTTTGCTACAGGTGTGCAGGGAACAACGATACAGGTGACTCAAAACGGTGACAGTGCCCGGGAAGAAAGAAGGGAAAAAGGCACAACCAGGGCTTTTTCTTGTGATTTTCCTGGGAAAACCACAAGCATAATAGTGCTTCAGTACAATATATAGTTGTGAGCAAAATTGTCCATTTACTGGCTGGGGTAATACCAAAAAGAAGCATTCCAAAATTTTCAACCTTAATGAAACTAGCCCTATTATTCATGTACCCAGTTAAAGGTTTATGACTTTCAGCAAAAGTTAGCTGTTTATTACCTGCGCCAAAAACCAATGTTTCACAGATATGAATATCAGAACAATCACAATCTAGACCCACTGAGCGACCAATATGATGCATAATTACTGCAACAGATCAAACAAAATATCTTTATTTAATAAAATTAAGATTCCATTATCATCATAACTTTGGACTTAACAACAAGGATGTACATGTAAGCTGTGATAGACACAAAGGAAAGCTTGTTAAGATGTTAATCACTTACACATCAAAAGCCTGGGACAACAGGATGTCTAAGATACATGCACATGTAGGGTTTGAACTCTAAGCAAGCCAAATAATTATTCATCACTGCAGAGTTTATAAACATTATACACGTAGGAATAATTCTTTTAAAACTTCAATAACAAAGAGTCATCGCACTGAATGAACTAACCTTTACTCTGTACTAGCTGTAATCCAGTTGTTGTACTAATGGCAGGAACTGAGATAAAGAGAGTGAGATAATTAATTTTACTATGTTTTCTTTCAGATAGCTTTTATTATTTAAGCCATCGTCTGATAAAATTATTTTATGCAAGGTTGTAATTTTTTGTTTCTTTGTCAGTACTTTTCACTGACTGACTATTTGGCCAATTATGTATGCAGATTTCACAATGCAAATAAGTGGATGCTTGGCATAGTTTAGTATTGAACTGATTATTTAACTCACTTTCTTGCTAATCTGGGTCATTCCAAAAATACCTAAATTGTATTTGGATGCAAGCGTTTTGTAAACTGAGTCTGAAAAGGTTTATAAACAATTCTCAGCCACTTTCAAATGAGTATCTTAACTTACAGGATGTCTAAAGTTATAAATATTTTATCACATATCTACATCTGTTCGATGTCACGGCAAAAACGGATTGGTTTTCATTTTCTATAATGAAGCTAAACCCAAGGAATTTACCATACAGAAATAGAAACTCGACCAAAATACAACGTACAAAGCAGACAAAGATATCGTAAAACAAATTGAATACACAAATGAAAAATAACTGAAAAATATATTAAGCAGATTTCGTCAAAAAATCCCAAGTTACTCGGAATCCCGTTTGGCTTTTCCTCAAGTAATCTTGCAACTTTATTTTGCAAGTAGATCAGAATGAAAAGTAGTTTTAAATCAATGAATCAACATCATCTGCTTCCACTCACCTTGGCCAAACGTGAACAGTCCTGTCTCTATTCCTTTTTCCTTAACAGCAGGCCATTCGGCTTTCGAAAAGTTTGTTTCTGCGTATGGAATTTCAAAGTCTTCCATCATCAGTCGTATGCCTTCGGCCCGTCCTCTGAATCCAAAATAATGAAGTGTAACGTGACCTATGCTAACGATCGGAGAGCAGCCTCTTTTTCCATGGATAATCTGATTGATCTTGTTAAAAACAAACTGTGCTTTCCCGCTATAGAAGACAGCAGCTATTAACGCAATTAGAGCAAAGGCAAGCTGCAAACTCAACCTTTCCGCCATGTTGGAATAGAGACAAGGCCTGGCTCCATGGTTGTTCAGGCCTGGCTAGGCCTGGCTACCATTTGCAAAGTCAGATGCGCGGTTACACAGCTGTAAGGATGACAACATTTTATTTTCGATTTCATCGAGTTTTAGCAGTTTTCGATTTGGACTGAATTCTTTACTTCCGTCAACGATGTTTTCATTTGATGGACAATACAAAAGCCGAAGGGTTGTCTCACTGGGAGGTGCAAGTAAAAAGGTATCTTTGTTGCCGACTTTTGTAGTTGTGAGCTCATACATGAGAGACGGTGTATCGTTCTTATCTAGCTAAAACAGTATTCATGAACTGTAGATCTGTCAATTGCTGTATGTATACGAAAGAAGGGTAATTAAAATAAAACCTCGTGATTTCACTACCTCCCTTGTGTAACGATTATATGCGTTCTGCATAGTACAATGAATATCTGTATGCTGGAAAAGTGCTTAATTAGATTATGGAGCAAAACGCTTTTTGACTGGCTTCATGAACGTGAGCCAGCAAAATTTCCAGTTGTCTACTCAGTTTCACCAAACACTTCTGTCATATTCAACTTGCGTAAAATTTTGCTGTTAACTTTAGGAGCCATGTATTATTTTGTATTATGTAATCAATCTTCAATAAATTAATTTGTATTTACAAATATGTGTCACACATGTACATTCCAGCCAGCTCAGTCTGAAGAGTATAATTAATTTTTGTCACACATTTATGGCATGGGAACCAGAATCTCTCATGCAAGTTATCATTTCATTGTCAAAGTGATATACATGTACTTGTCCTGCTTTTAAATGAATGCTGGATAGCACAATTATTAATTGTTTCCTATATTTTATCTGAAGATTTCAATTGCTCTAAGTAGTTTTAGATAACATGTTCTTTGATCTTTTTGGTAGTAATTTGACAGTTTTAAATTGACATATGTCGCATAACTTTTTAGCAGTTAAGCATTACATGTAATGTAATCGTCGAACATTTCTCTCATCATATAGGAAGAAAGGAAATCCTTGATTCAAAGGACTCAAGCAGAGCGGCAGAAAAGAGAGGTAAAGTTTCGTAGTGTTGTTTTACTACCCAGGTGATGAAGATACAAATATGAAACTGATTAAGAGTACCTACAGAGCTTAATCAGATATCCGCTTGCAAAGCCATTTCTATTATTAGTCTTAAGGCAATGGAATTGATAAGCCTAATCAAATCCCTTACAGGTGTGTAGTATATTTGCATGTAGGGATGAAAATAGAATAGATTCTAGTTACATTGTACAGTGTATACATGTAATAGTGGAGCTCCAGTGGGCCAAAAGACCACCAAGTGGAGCACCATACTCATAGGAGTCCATGAATTGCTTTTCTCATGGTCATCATGGCTAGCAGTATTGCTGGTGTGCACGTATATGCAATGATGATGATGACATTGCACAAAATGGCGGCCATACTCCAGCTAATAGGTCAACTGGGGCATGCAGCCTTGGTTTACAACAAACAACATCCATGCTATGGTCAATCTGACAGCTGTCAAAACAAGGTATCCACTGACCAGTATCACACAACCATATCATGGGCTCAGATTTTGAGCTCATTGAGGTCACATGTTTTTTTGAAGCTAACTGCTGTCTAGGTACTGGTTTTTGATTGGATTGCCGGCTCAAGCGAGGTTAACTTATTATAACCAGGAGCTCCGCTTTTTGAGGCTTAGCCAAATCTCCATACTAAATATATACCATGTACTCCATTTTCTTTTGTTTCTTTAACCCTAGGAGTTACGGCGAAAAAGTGCAAGTGCCCTTAAAATTCAGGCATTCCTCCGCGGAGAGTGGACAAGACATCAGCAGGTATGGTTAATAAACTCTCAAATTTGTACTCATGTACTTTTATTTAAAGTAAATTGTGAACTGATTGAACGCAAAATGACAACATGATAATATATAAATTTTTGTTTTCTTTGCTTTTGTTTCAGTATGAGCTCCAGAGGATGGACTTTGATGAAGCTATTAGCTCAATACAAGGGTCAAAAGATATTCCAACAGTGTCTGCTGTTAGAATTCTTTTAAGAAAGCTTCTTTTCTTTTATTCCAACTCCAAAGATGCTCAGAGATTGGTAAGAAAAAAAAATTAATCATTTTACGTTTGGTACTGACAGTATGGTGTCCAGTGTGTTGTGGAGGTGTGGCGGTCTCATGGTTAGGGCACTGAACTCTGGATCGAGCGGTCTGGGTTTGAGCCCTGAGCAGGGACATTGCATTGTGTTCTTAGGCAAGACACTTTCCTCTCACAGTGCCTCTCTCCACCCGGGTGTACAAATGGGTACCGGCAAATTTAATGCTGGGGGTAACCCTGCAATGGACTAGCATCGCATTCAGGAAGGAGTATTGATATTCCTTGTTGCTTCACGCTACAGAAACCAGGCTGTGGATAAAATCTGGCCTGATGGGCCACTTGTCTCATATGTAGACTTAACCTTACCTTTTTACTGTACAGTTTCCAAATGAGGGTATATTTTACAGCATTTGCAGTGAAAGATCACTGTGATCCATGTAACACTTGAAGATCAGTAAGTGAAAGTATAAATGGTTGTAATAATTTATTTCCAAGGGGAAAGTTCCTTACAGCTGTAAGTTTCTTTTTTATAGATATGGATGTGTCAGTATCTACTAAAGAATTGTAGCAGTATTGTGAATCAGTTACAAACAGATGATCATCACAGCTGGCTTCATCAGATCAAACACCTTCTCTTGATATGTAGCAGGTATGTTGCTTGCCTCTCTCTGCCTCCAGCATAATTTATGTAATTTTATGTTAACGAGAAGTCCAAAATGTTAGTTACCTCCTTGCTTTGTTGGAGGGATGAAGTGAAAATTTCACATTTTGGACTATTTTATCTTAAAGAGAAGATGGAGAGAGAGAAAAATTCCAGGGGGGAATAAGTGGTACCTTTTAGGGTATTCAGCCAAGAACAGGCAATGTCATTGAATGTGTTGTTTGAGAATTGGTACGTCTAAGGGAGGAAAACATTTCAAGCCACGCCCACAAAACGGGATCTTGGTACCTCTTAGGGGTTCTTTTCAAAATTTCCTCCTTCCTTTTTATATGGGAGGCCCCGCTGGGAGAAAAACATAGCAGACTTGAGATTGACATTTGCTACATTGTATCTTGCTTGGTTTGTTAAGATACCTGCTACCTCCTGCTACCCCCTCTCACCCCTCCTCCTTTGAAAAGATGTCATATGACCTTCAGTTTGTTAACATGCACTCCACAGGTCACTGGAAGCATCACTGAAAGATTCTAAACCTGTTGCCATTCAATTGCGGATGCTAGAGGTGTTTACTTCCCATGATTCATATCACAACCCGGCTGATCCTGCTGGTAATAGAAAAGATGCAGCAATGGTGACAATTTACCTTGTCAGAAATGGTAATTAAAAAAGTGATATACAGTATAGTTATTTTAAAATAACTTACATGTTACAACTACATGTATGTGCAGTCTCATTGGTTGTTAGGTTTGTTTAGATGAGAGGTAAACATGGTTGTGATATTTTAGATTTGTGCTTATTTTTGAGAAATATTTTATAAAAGCAATGTGTAAGTACTTTGTCTGTGTCTACATAGCCTCGAAATAGGAGAAATTATGCAAACCTTAGAGTGCATCTTGGGTTTGCATACATGTAACTGTCTCGAATTCTTGGAACCCTTCTCGTGTTTAGATGAGGCTATGTAAACATGGAAATTTTCTACTCTATTACTTAATGCAAGCATACTTCACACAGTCATGGTTCAAGTGCTGAGAAACTTGATTTTTTGTTGATGCAGATCAGATGAGGTTCATACTGGCTAGACTGTTTATTATTCCCTTTGTGTCTAGCAATCTGCTTAAATTTTGCTTTAAACAGTTACATTGTAACCCCGTGAAATTATTTTTAATTAGTTTATTTTAGTTATTTTAGTTCAGCCACTAAGCAGACATTTCCATGTGCATGCTTACAATGTATGTGTTTCTACTTACATGGCGATTGTACACTAACTCAACAGATGCATGGTAGTCAATGTACATGTAAGGTGAACCTATTTAATTAGTTTTTGTTTCCTGTTTAGCATGCAGTTCTGTAGTAATTGGAATATTATTTTGTTGGTAGGATATTTCAGATATCTGCGTTCTTTGCTAATGGCCAGAGTTCCATCCAGTCTGGAACCTTCCGTTGCGCCTCCTACTCCAATGGCTGCGGCAATCAAAGATTTGATAATGAGTCCACTTCACTTTAGCTGTCAGCCCAATAGTGAAGAAGAAGCAGTGTTTACTGCAAATAATAGGTATATTGTTCAGTAAGTTCTTTCAAGATTTTTGTGCACGTGTTGGTGGTTTTTTAAATTGGCTTAATGAGCTTAATTTTGATTTCTAACATGCTGGAAACAACCAATGATGAAATTTTTGTAGTTTGCACCTTTTGAAGCTTAGGTAATGAATTAAAGAATAAATTTAAATGTGAAGTAAAATTTAAAGAGATTTTTGACTTAGAGGTCAGGTGACTTGTTGAAAGACACTTTACTTGAGGCAAGAGGGTACATGTAGTAGGGGATCTACAGGAGGGGCCCGCCCTGACCCCCCTCCCCCACCCCCCTCCCTTATTTTGGGTAAAACAAAATATCTTAGAAGGAAGAAAAGCCTCCCTTAGTCTCAAGGTCTGGATCTGCCACTGACATGTGCAGCAATATAACTATTTCTATAATATTGTACATAATTATGTACAGTATATCAGAGATGGGGTACATTAATTGATATATTTTGATAAATGAATAGTAGCCTTATAAACCAAAATCCATCATGGCATTTATTGTTTGTGCAATCAGCATGGAAATGAGTCAGATGTTGTTATAATTTTGGTCAAAACAACTGCAAGTTAACTGTAATTTTTTAAAATTTTTTTAAAATTTTTTTTCAGACATGAGGTGTTTTCAGCTCTCATCTCTGACATCCTTTGTCCAGAGATGACAGAACAGATCACTTGCTTCCTTTTACCGTCAATAGCTGACAGATCTGCAAAGTTCCCTTTTGTCCACTTGTTAGAGGCCCTCCTGATGTTATTATCAAAACCAGATGATTCAGGGGGGAGTAACAAGGGAGTGACCCCCACCCCCTGGTTACTGTATGGAGTACTGGCATTTGTTGACCAACACTTAGGTATGGTATTTCAATCAATATTAAATTGTTACTTTATAAGTCTTAAAGATATCAATAACTTCATCCAAGTGTTATTGTTTTTTTTTCTTTAAAAAAACAATAACACTTGTTGTTGATATGTTGATATCCTTACAATGTATTAGTTTATCAACTTACATATACTCACAGTACATGTAGATGTTATAATTATGTTACATGTACCTATAATAATTATTATTATGATTATGGTACTTGGTGTGTATAAAGTGCAGTGGAGTATTGCAAGAGTGTACAGCAATTTTTGTGGTGAAACAGTTTAACTGTGAAGTTAAGAGACTTGAAAACTGGAGATCCCAGGTTTGAAAAATCAAAATTGATGTTCCTCTCCTAGCTAGCATAGAATAGTCACTTACTGTACATAGCTGTAGTGATACCAATTGGGAGTGGACATTCTGGAGGCGCAACTTGAGTCTCCCAAGACTGGGCACTTTCTCAAGTATCTTAATAAGTAAATTCACGCAACTTTATTTAAACTTGTTGCTTGACCGGACAGCCTTGTGGATGCCAGTGGCAGATCCAAGTGAGGGGTGTAAGCCACACCTCAATATTGGCAATTTAAAAAGTTAAGGCTAGAAGGGCTGAAAACATTTCAGGTCCCTACCTTAATTAAGGCCAGAATCACTGTAGTGGATAATTTTGAGCCCCACTACAAAGAGGCACGTGGATCTGCAACTGGATGCATAAGCTTGCACAATTTTGGTCTACAATGACCAGTACCGCTACTCTCATGTAGTTCAATTTGCTCTCATGTACTTAAAGTACCCAGAAACACTGAGTTTGAGACTGCTACTGTACCTGTATTAACTGTGTAATGACTTTATATAGACCTCAACTGTTCTCATAAATCTTGGTTTTCTCTTCAGGCTCATCATCAGATCTTTCTGTAGTTAAATGTTACATTCAAGTATTACAAATCCTGCTAGTACAGCTGCCTCACCCAGGTAAACAATTATTACAGGCAAGCACTTGATCCTCGTTCAGACTGTATTTCATTTTGATTTCTTTTGTTGGGTGTTTAACTGCTCAAGTGCATGGGAAATTTCTACTGGCCATAACTATTTGCTTGTCAACAAACTTTTTAGTACAGTTAATGACTGAACAATGGTCTATTTAGAGTGGTTTTTAATTGAGTGCTGTAAAACCAAAATCCAAAGTTAACACTCCTACTAGGCAATCACAAAGGATGCTGACAATCCAGTGAACCTATCAAAACTGGAAGTAATTAGATGTAGCTGATACAAAGTGGGGGAAAATGTGTGCGAGGGAGCTATGATTGGTTTGGTTTTACTTCAGATTGGATGAAAAAGTGGCATGAGTTTTTTAAAGCCAATCTTGTAGTGTAGTTGATGCAAATCCAATTACTTTTCGACACTCAAATGAAGACCGCTCTAGCCAAGATAATAACTGAATAACAGCCAGACTATAAATCATGTACATGTTTAATGGAGCTCAGTCACGGTGTTTTATCTTTTTTTTTTTGCCACATACAAAATCTCCTTTAAATGGAAGGAAACCTGAAAATAGTTTACTAAGATAGAAAAACATCAAAGAAATAATAATAAACCATAAAGGAACAAGGATGGTCAAGGATGGCACAGATTGACACAGATTGCAAATGATGAATTTGAAAAATTTAGGCTAAACTTTTCAAAATGTGCAAACCGTGACTGAGCTCCTTTAAAATTATTTGAAATACAGAGCAAGCTACTGTATAATATGCAAATAAATATTCACTCAGGTAAATGTTCTTAATCTTAACAAAAAATGGTTTAAGTTTGCCTAGTTGTGTGCAGTTTGTTGCCCAGGTTTGTTTATCATTTGTGTATTTAGTTATTTTCACTTTATTATGTATCAGTTACTTTAGATTCTGATGATGATGACAGTGATTCAGAAATGGAAATAGATCCCCAGCAGGTCTGTAGTCATTAACACTAGTCTTGTAGAAACATTCTTCTGGCAATGTTTGTTTATCTTTCAACTACACTTAAACCCTTGCACTTGGATTTTAATCCAAGGCAGGCAATACTGTACATGTAGCCAATATTGAAATAACAGTATTGTTGGTCTTGTCATGACATCTTAACTATTAAGAATCAAGCCTTATTGCTGTCGGGGCAGTTCACCAATGAACTGTTTCAAATTAATTTTGCTTTTCTTTGTTGGCAGTCTTCTCTGGAAAATTTGAGGGAAAAGTGTTTGGATATCTTAGACTCTAAAGAACATGTCAAGACTCTGGAGTCTCTTGTAACAAGGTAAGCTAGCAGACGTCCATCTGCATTCTCAGGCTACATGATTACTGAATTACATGTAAATAACATTTTCAAAAAATACTGGATTCTTTGGAAAGCTTTACCTATTTGCAGATGATAAATTAGAAGTTATACCTGTTAATAATATTTAAATGCATGTAAATACGTTTACCAACAAACCTATGTTCTGTGTTATTTGCCAGGGACAAAAAAGTGGCACATGAAAAAGAAATTATCACAGCACTTTGTAATATTTGTCATTTTCTGATGTCCGAGAGTAGATTGCCCATACACAAGACAAGGTGTGTGATTTGTAAAGTCAGAATGTGCATGACAAGCAGTGAATTGAGCATTACAAATTATTATCTCTCAGCAATCACTGTGGACCTATGTTACTAAAAATACAAATGGCTGACCTATGATACTGAATAAACGTTTCTCTCTGGACCCATTGTGGACCTATCTTACCAGATAAATTGCTCTGTAAAATGGTCATAGTCAATCTTCTTTATAAACAAGTCATTTCTCATTAAATTCAGTATATTTTTGTGATGGTTTCTTGTGATGCTTCTCCATAGAATCGTGCCTTAGACAGTAGCTGCAGGTAGTACATGTATGTCCAAGCAATAATACAGTAATTATATAGTTCTGTAGAAATTCCTTAGTGTACATTGTATATTTTTCTTTCTTTTAATGCATATTTTCTCTTTTTAGGCTTCTTTACACTTTGGCATTAAGTCCAGTGTTTGTCAGAGAACTTTGGAGCAATATACAGTCAGCCACAGTGTTTACCAGTACTGGGTGAGATACAAATATTTGTACAATCATGTACATGTATTCTTACTATTGAACAGTGTAAATTTTTCTGCCATAGTATAGGGACAATGATCCAATCAAAACTGGAAGTAAAATCATGCAACTTGTGCCAACTGTGGGGAAAATGATCATGGTAAATCAAGGCACAATTGACTTTGGCTTAACTGTGGTATATTGAGAAAAAAATACAGCATGTAAGCTGTGATTGGTTTTAAAACAAAATGGAACAAGTATTTTGCCAAGCCAAGTGTCCCATATTGCTGTATTTACATGTATGTTGGGGTCAGTAACTTGAGGTAAATTTGTAGGGTCAAACCCCCCCCCCCCCCCCCCCAAGGTTTAAACTCTCTGGTACCCATTTATACACCTGATCAGGGCCCAAACCTAATTAGGTTCCAACATGGACGCTCTTTGGGTTTGTCATCACTCGTGCAAACTTCCTTCCCCATATCGCAGGGAAAGATCACCTAACGAGCCCAAAGAGTGTCTCTGTAGCAGGCTAGAACCTGGACTGCTTGATTCATAGTACAATGCACTAACCATGAGACCACTTGTACCCCCTGCACATTACTCAAACACTTTCAATATAACTTTATTGAGTTTTGCTTGTTTCTCTTGCAGGAAAGAAATACCCTTGTTAGATCTTATATCCCGTGGAACAAATCTTTCAACACAAGAAGCCAGTGTTATAACTCCTTTGCTGTCTTTGTTCTCGTCTCTGCTGAGCAACACATTGTTTTCTGTTCATGACAATGAGTTTTATGGAGTTGAAGGTAACACAAAACGAGGGTGATGTTTCTTAGGAAAAGTTGCCCTTTTTAGCAGTGAGGATGTTGTAGTTTTGACCTTAGTTAATCATTTATTTAATCAATCAGTAAGACAGGCACAGATAGGGGAGCAGGGAATGCGCAGTGGCTCGCCTCCCACCAATGTGGCCCAGGTTCGATTCCAGTCTGTTGCCACTGTACGTGGGTTGAGTTTGTTGTTGGTTCTCGCCTACTCCGAAGGTTTTTCTCCGGATTCTCCGGTTTTCCTCCCTCCACAAAAACCACCATCTCCAAATTCCAGTTCGACCAGGATAGAGGACCTGCATGAAAACCAGCCAAGCCTGATGTGGCTTCCTCTCTGAATATAAATATAAACAGACAGGCAGACAGACCGTCTGTCAATCAATCCGTCAGAACCGCAGTCAGTCGATCTGTCAGTCAGTTACTCAATTAGACAGTCTGTCAATCAGTCAGTCATCAATCACACAAATGAATGACCAAAAGGAGTGGGTTTTTCCCATTGATTGGATCTACATCTAAATACTCTTCAACACTTTACATTGCCTAGTTTTTTTAGTTATGCTCTTTTTTAGCAATTTTCTCATTCTCCCAGTACGTCTGTCACTTCCTCATGAAAGGAGCTACGTCACGGTTTGCGCATCTTAAAATCCTTAGCCTAAATTTTTAAGTTCCTCGTTTACAATCCGTGTTAATCTTCTCCATCCTTAACCATCCTTGCTCCTTTATGGTTTATTATTATCTCTTTGGTGTTTTTCTATCTTACTAAACTACTGTCTTTTTCCTCCGAGTTAAAGTTCATTTTTTACGTGGCCAAAATAACTCAAAATGCCGTTACTTTAGCTCAAAAATTCACCTTCTTTTGCAGGTCAGCAGAGTTCATTCATGCCATTCTCTCTCAAAGAAATCGAGCAGATGTCTTCAATCCTCTGTAATGTGGTGATAGGAATAATCGAGATAGTTTACCCGGAGGCTAGTCCGACCTTTACTGGGCAATATCTTGCGGCTATGAAGAGCGTTGGAGCTAAATCTGCCCTTTTGAAAAAGGACGATTTTCATCCCAAAGAAAAATGGATCAAACTTTTAAAGGTTCGTGGTTAGACTGTAGATCGGAGTGGAGTAATACCCGGTATGGCCTTCCTTTAATTGACGGTCAAGTGTTATTCTCGAGAGAAAGGAGACCCATTTCGAGAGAAACGTGACGCGTTTCGAGAAAGATGATGGGTGTCTCAAGAGAAACGTGATTTATCTCGAGAGAAACGAGGCGTGTCACGAGAGAAACATGATTTATCTCGAGAGAAACGAGGCGTGTCACGAGAGAAACGTAATTTATCTCGAGAGAGACGAGGCGCGTCTCGAGAGAGACTAGAGTAACCAGACCTGTCTCGAGAGAAACGAGGCGTGTCACGAGAGAAACGTAATCTATCTCGAGAGAAACGAGACGCGTCTCGAGAGAGACGAGAGTAACCACACGTGTCTCGAGATAAACGAGACGCGTTTCGTGATAAACTAGACAAGAGATGGCAGCTTACTTTGAAGCGGCACTGTACCTTTTTGAGTAAATTTAGCACTATTTCTGCTGGGTTAAAATGCGCATCATAAATATCTACATGTGCTGCCGTTGTGGTCCGTTTATTCCCTTAAAGAAACACAAAAAATTTAAGCCATTCTTTGGCTTTGTTACTTTCTTACAATAGGACGTAACCAGTCTTGTTCGTCAACTCCATTCACGAGACTCAAGGAGACAGTTCTGTCCTGAAGGACACTGGCTCTCACATAAAGTCATCATAGATCCTGCTCAGGTAAACAGCTGCTGTTAAATTATGATTCAGTGCTAATCTGCTTTGGATTACCAATACACCGTCTCGACAGTACTATTCTATTTGGATCTTGTCTTGGAAAATATGCTGCTTTCGCAAAACCGACAATTTTGGTGTTTGGTGTGTTTTCTTGTGCTTGGTGCCGATTGCGTTATTTGCTTCGAGTTGGTCATCTTCATTATCATTATCATCATCGACGCCATCGTCGTGATCGTTTATTTGCGAATAAAAAAGTATTTAATAATTACAGTGACTTGAACAGGGCGGGGGAACCTCCTAACGAAATATTACCAGGCTTACAGGGGAGGTCACCTCAATTGTTGTTGTTGTTTTAATTATTGGCTGTGTATGTGTGGGTCGGCCAGTTCAGTATTATTTCATGAAAAATTCAATCATCTTTCTTTACAATTGGAAAGCCTTTTGAACCAGCGATAGATACTGGGAGAGAATTCCAAATTTAACGATCTTGCTAGAGTTATTATTACGTCATTAGATTGCATGTACATGTATTTTAAAATTTTCCTGCAATTTCCCTCAGCGATGATGTTCTTTGGTTTTCGTGTGGTTTTCACTCATCTAGTCAATTTTGCGTTGTAGCTTGATTTGTCCTTTATTATGTCTTTGATTTTATTTTCTATAGATGAGAATCGACGGATTTCTCAGTGAAGAGGGTAGGTGACACTTAGTTACTCAGAGGAAAACTTCACAAGTAGCTGTTACAAATTGCAAATGTCGAACCTTAAAATTTTCTCATGTGACTTTTATCAGTTATTTCCTCTTTTGCTTTACTAATAAAGTCATGCTGCAGACTTTGCCCCTCATCCAGAGCTTGCATTGATCTATTCTAATATATTTTGTTCGTGTTCAGGCACGGTAGAGGGTGTTTTGGAGCCAGGAATGTCATCCACAACAGCCAGGAGTATGACCATCCTACAGCACATACCTTTTGTCGTTCGGTTTAAAGACAGAGTAAAGGTGAGAACGCTTCTCGTCGTGCTATAGTTGCATAAGGCTGTCACGTTCTCAAAGCAACACTCCGTTCCTCGCCGCCGCCTTGGCTACATTCCAACTCTTCCATCCTGCCTTGGTTCTCTCTTTCTCGTCCGTCCTTCTCCAAGTAGTTTTCCCTCTCGCCCTTCGACCCTCTTGTCCGTGGGGGGTGGGGTGGGGGGGGAGGGGGTAAACCCTTAAATCAAAGACCGATGTAAAGGCTGGTCTTATGGACAACGATGAAAAAGTAGCTTCTAAAAAACAAACCCAATTCAAGACTAAAGTCCAAAAACCATACCCTATTTAAGACCAAAATGACCAAACTCGACACCTCATTTCTGACCAAAACGGCTAAAAAACCATACACTTTTGGGCCGCACATTCCTTCCCCCCCCCCCCCCCCCTTCCCTGGGCCTTCTTGTGTCCACCCCAATGCCGTCAATTAGTCATTTATAACACCCTCTCCCCTGAGTACATGTTCTAAACAGTTCCGTGAGAAGGTTTACTTGACCGGTAACATGAAGATTGGACTAGCCTCACTGACATTTTAATATACTTTGTTGTTTAGTTGCTCCAGAGAATTATAGCTAAGAACCGAACGGATTCACAAGGTGAACTGCATAACTTCATGATGGGGCCAGCCATTGATGTAACAGTAAACAGAAACTACATTTATCAAGATGCGTTTGATCAACTGACTGAGGACAAAGGTAAGACCAAAAAATTGGTCTTAAAAACATCTTCTAGCTCTGTCGACTGAAGGCATTTCTTCTATTTGTAAGCTGTCGACTGCCTATTTGTATAGTGTGAATTTTCGAAGAGCTTGTGAGCTTGCCTCGCCCGCAATGAGAAATCCCTCTGTCTCGTTTCTAAGACAGGGGAAGATCCAGAAATTCAGAAATTGCGAAAATGCGCAGAGTGCAAGCCACCCCCTCCCCGGCCCAAACCAAATGAAAAACTCCACTCTAAAGACAGTTGGTCAATTTTCGAAGACATATTTTACAAGATACCTTTCTCATGGTTTATTGCTATTCTTCTCACAGCCCCAAACTTGAGACAGAAACTTCGAGTGCGCATGATTAACGCTCAAGGATTGGAAGAAGCAGGTGTGGACGGCGGCGGAATTTTTAGGTTAGTAATCAGTGATATAAAAAGGATAGACTACGAGTCGTCTCTCTTTCGCTTAGTCCGTCGATCGTGAACATAAATAAACCGAAAGAGGGACTACCCGTAGTGTATAAAAAGGACTAAACGCGCAGTAATTCTTCAGGTATTTTTTTGTTCTTCTTTTCGTCCTGATTATTCTAAGTTACTTTTCTCCCTGATCTTCTCCGCTTTGAAAAGTCTGGACTTTTTTCTTGACATGGATCTTTTTTAAAGACTTGTCGAAGTTGTTAAAACTGAGGCCCTTTTTGTTTCGGAAACCTGCATGAGAGAATTGCATATACTCACGAGGAACTCGTTTTGTCGCGTAATGTACGTGTAAGCGTTACGCATTAGGCGCGTGACTCGCGCGCGCTTTACGATCCGGTGATTTACGCTTTGACCTTGGGTCACGCGTTACTCACGTTTCGTGCTCAGTGGATCTATTAATGCTAGTCGCTCTGTAAACCATCAAGTTTGCTCTTCTTTTACAGGGAATTTTTAAGCCAGTTGCTGAAAGCAGGATTTGATCCTAACATTGGTTTTTTCAAGTCAACTCATGAAAGACTGCTGTATCCAAACCCACAGGTACTCTACTAATGTGCGATCTGTAGTCGTCTCGACTCGATCTGTAGTGGGTCGTCACGCAATTTTCAAGATTGTGCCGTGACGAGCCCAAATAGCATCTGCGTAGGAGACTATGGTAATATGCGATGCCATGTCTTTACTCCACTGTTTTCCATTCATAGCTGTCATCGTTCCCCTTGGGTATTACATCTACAGTAGTTGTAGTTGTCATTTAATCTTTTAGATTTCTTTTGTTTTGACACAGGCGGCTATTTTAGCAAAAGATTATCTGAAACACTACCATTTCCTGGGAAGAATGTTAGGAAAGGTTAGGCTCACTTCATTCCTCGTGACTGCATCGAGTGGTTTTGTTTGTGTTTGCGTTTGCTTAGCTTTGTAACTGGTTAAACTTGTGAAGAGTTTTTTTATGACACGTTTCGTTTGTTCTCTCTTTTCAGGCTTTATACGAGAACATGTTAGTGGAGTTACCGTTTGCCAGCTTTTTTCTCTGTAAACTTCTCAGTAAACATGGTACAGATGTGGACATACATCACCTGGAGTCTCTTGATCCAGAAATGTATAGGTATGACGTGTAGACTCAGGCAACCCAGCTTGGTATAGTCAATGCTGCTATAGCAACAATCCTGATCAAAACTCTTGGGACATTGCACTTTTGTCAACATATGGTCTCTCTGTGGACCTCCCCCTCCCAACCCTCAACACAATGTTGATGATGAATCATCCATAGTAGACCCGCTATTCCAACATTGCTTTGCGGGGGAGGAGGGCTCGGAAAATTGAATAATGATTTCCCACTTCAAAGTAATGCGTCGCAAGTTGGCATTTTGTCAACTGTCCCACGGACTTTTTTGCCAGGTTTGTAGTATACAATTGATTTTAACACAGGCAGTCCAGGAAAGGGGCCGAGTGGCATAATGTATTAGGCGGTCTGATTTCTAGTGATAATCGTAGTAAAACGAACCATACATGAAGTAGTGTTGTTAATGAACAGAATTATTTAAGTGTCTGTGCTTATTTCTATTTTATCTTTTCTAGAAACTTGTTGTTTCTCAAGAATTACAGCGGGAATGTCGAAGACCTGTCGCTGAACTTTACAGTGGTAAACAACGATCTTGGGGAAAGCCAGGTAAGTCAAACCAAACAACCCAATTCAACAACCCCTTTCAATAAGTTATGATTTCCTCAAGAAGACTGCTGGATTTTCTACATCTCTTATTATCGTAGCATGAAGCTTTTAGGATTGTTTCTTACTGAGGGTGTTGCATTGGAGGTGCGGGGGGAACATTGTATCAGGGGCCTTGTATTGTTTATCAGGGGTGGCGAAGGACAAAAAGGCTTGTTGGTCAAATGAATGGCAACGTATCCTAAAAACATTTATGTTTTTAAGATAAGAAGCTAGTCATCTCTTCTATGTTCGTATTATTGTATTTATCTTGTAATAGGTTGTGGAGTTGAAACCAGGTGGTCGCGATATCCCGGTTACCAACAGCAACCGTATCAGTTATATTCACCTTGTGGCTGATTACAGACTCAACAAACAAGTAAGTTCATCAACGTCCTCCCCAGTCTACCCCCCTTCTCCCAAGTCCTCCCTTGTAAACATTGATGCTGATTGTTCTACTATAGAGTGTTTTCACATGACGTCACGGCAGCCAACCAATGAAGCGACGGCCATGTTGGTGTCCCAAACTAATTTTGTACAGTTGAACTCTTTCCTTTTGCAAGCACTTTCTTTTGTTCCAATGAATTTGCATGGCTGCTGGCCACGAGAGTGAAAACGCTGTATTCGTCCATCATTAAGAAACTAAGCAGATAGTTGGTTCGGTTTGTTTAATAGGTGCTTCATCGTGACGAATTATCCTTCTTGCTCCTGTCTTTTTACTGAAACACAGAACCTTCAGACTTGTGTTACTCGTCTGATGCCCGTTTGTGTACGCACTGAGGAACTATCCGTCTCAGCATAGTTAGTAGAGGAGACTATGGTCTCAGCCAAGTTCGTTTCGTCGTTTCAGACGCGCTGAAGCAGCTATTACGTCTTGAAGTATAATCCGTCTTGTGCCGGTCTTTATACTAAGATGCAATACCAGACGAACTAAAAATACTTGATTAAGTTTGTCCAAACCCATTCGGCATCTTTGATGTAAAAACGCTCCTTGTCTGTTTCTCTGACAGTCGTAACGACTTGGTTGTTATTAAGAGCGACTCGCTGTATTGTGTTGTAGATCCACCGTCACTGCCAGGCATTCAGGGCGGGGCTCTCAGATGTGATCAACTTGGAGTGGCTCAGGATGTTTGATCACAATGAGTTACAGGTAACTTGTCTTTCTTGCTTGCTTTTCTTGCTATAATGGATTGAGCTGTACCAAAAGCTCGTGTTCACCCTGGACTCTCCAATAAGTTTCTGGAATGGAGAATTGAGCTTTTTCCCTTTAATTTTTAGACGCGTCAACGAGTTTTGCTCGTGCATTCATCGTTCCTAATCTGTCTCAATCTTCCTAGATGTTACCCATCCTTGTTAAATTTTAGTTTATTACCTCTTGGATGGTTTTCTCCTTTCATAAACTATTCTCATTTTGACCCTCAATTTGAGTGCGCCTTTGTACATCGCAACACGATCTTTGGCTGTGAATCTTCTTATGAATTCCACTCCTTGAGCTCTGAAATCAAGGTTTTCTGCCTGACTAAATTCTTCATATTTTAGGTTCTCATATCGGGTGCTTTGATTCCAGTGGATCTGGAAGATCTAAGAAGAAACACGAATTATTCAGGTACGTTACTAAAAGCTGATAAGTTATGCCTTAGAACTTTTAGAGATCTAATGAGTGATCAGATGTCAGATAAACTATAGTATTTAAGGCCCGGTTCAAATGTCGAACTTTACTTGTGCCCAACCTGATGTCGCTTTTAGGTACATGTAAAGTTTGATGTCTGAAACAGTTACGATGGACACAAATGTATTCAGATCGAACTTGACGTTCTATCTGACTGCGGCACACGAATACAACAAGTTCGACTTCGATTCAGATGTGGAACTTCACATGTGCTAATCTAATGCATTCATTAACGAATGCATATTTTACCTCAATGATTTTGCGTCGAAAGCAATAAGTTCGACGTCTGAGTCAACTGTCGAACTTATTTTTTTACTGTTGACAAGTCATAATTTAATCGAACTTTTTTATCTTTTTAGGCGGCTTCACTGAAGACCATCCTTGCATTGAATCGCTCTGGCGAGTAGTTAGTCAATTTACCGACACACAGAAACGTCAACTGTTGAAGTTTGTTACGAGCTGCTCGCGTCCGCCACTTCTTGGTTTTAAGGTAAGCTCAGTTCCTAAGAGAGGTAGGTTAACCACATGTTCTCTTCATTCCCTCTGTTACTCCCTTGCGTTTAATAATTCTCATATCTCCTTTAGGGTTTTCCTTTCGTTCATAGTTTAGTCATCTCTGAATAGGCCATTTCCGAGTTACCTTGTGCTTCTGTTTCAAAAAGAGGCTCCGTGCAAAACCTTTCATATGAAAATGAGTTTGATTTGCATGAAAATGAACCTGTAGGCGGAAGGCATTTTCAAATGAATGGTTTTGCACGAAGCCTTGTTTTGTCACAGAGACAAAAGGCCCCTCGGAAATGGCCTGTTATTATTTATACGACGTTGAACCCAGGGAATGGTGTACTTGATCCCTACGTTCAGAAAGCCCATACCGATTTTTACCTGCTTAACAGGGACATCGGATAATACGGATGCCTAACTGAAGCGGTCTCTACAATGCTCTCTAATAGTGTTTTTTGATGGGAGAATGTTTTTAGCAACTGGGCACTATACTGCCCATCACTTAATTGACCTGGGCTGGGTTGTTCAAAGCCCGATTAAGCTAACCCAGGATCAGGGAGAATTTTGATTTGAGTTTTGTAACTTTTCGATGAGGCTTTCTGTTTTTCTTGTTTGTCCTTCAGTGTTGAGCTGACGTAATCTCAAACTAATCGAAGCATAAGCAGTCAAAAACATTTTTATACAAGAAACTTATATACTTCAGTTAACTTTTAATCCTTGGTTTGCGTTTATCAGCTTTCGAGAAACCCCGTCTGATTACAACGAGTTAACCTGACATGAGCCCGCGATCCAATCGAAAACGAGCACTTGCTCAGCGGTCCATTTAAAAAAGAAAACAAGTGACCTCGATGAGCTCTAAACCTGAGCCAAGGATATAATCACGTGATACTAGTCAGCGGAACCTTGATCTGGTGGTTTTTCAATAGATTGGCATATAATGGCAAGTTTTTTTTTTTATTGACGTAGAATTTCGGTGGTCTGTTGGTAACTTGTAAATCTCTTTTCTCAATCAGGAACTCCAACCACCATTTTGCGTCCACAGCGCGGGGCCTGAGGATAGGCTCCCGTCGGCCAGTACATGTATGAACTTGTTAAAATTGCCAGAATACCTGGATGATGAGATCATGAGAGAGAAACTATTATACGCTGTGGAGTCTGGCGCTGGGTTTGAACTGAGCTGAGTCGGAACTGCACCATTCACTTGGCTAAACTGAGAAAACACCACAGACAGTTAAGAGAAATTGTCGCCTGATTTGACGAATCTCACGTTAAGTGGCAGTAATGTTGTCATGCGCAAACGATACTGCTCAGTGTGACAGTTAACGGTGGCGGGAACGTTTTTTTTGGATGAACCTGTGAACAGGCTTCTCGGTGGAAAAGCGCGGTCTAAGCTAGCCGTGAGAAACTTGATGCTAGAGGCCATCTCAACCTTAGAGCCAGCATGCAGTTAAACTTGAGTTCAACCAGATACCGATTCAATGCGATCTGCAATCCGAATTTTTACTCAGAGGTGTCTTAGAAGGAAAAAAAGATCAAAAGTTTCTTAATATATGCCTTCTAGGAGATAGACGTTTCTGTAAAAAGGGAGCTAACAAGTTCCAACAAATCAAACTAGAAAACAATACAAGGTTGATAAGTAGATGAAATGGCCGTTCTAAAAACGCGTAGGAATAAAAGCCTCTGATACTCAGGGTAGATGAATACAAACCATTTGGATGTAGCATGGTCTTAGTTCTTCTTAGCACTTACTAAACCACAAAGGATATTTAGTAATAGTAATTTGGCCGAGTGGAGTACAATTCAGGAAGTAATCGGGTCTGCATTGTACGACACGAGGCTCAATTACTAAATATTCGAATCAATAACAAATTTCGAGATAAAAAGGCTTAAAGAACTTCTTTTGGGCGAAAACTCAGTAGTGTTTTCCTTAAGTTTTACAAACGTTTGGAAAACATTAAGAAGGAAGCCATTCAAGCGAACACAATTGACGCACGAAGGACACAGATGTCTAATGACTAATTACTAATGACTAATGACTAATTAGATGTCTGGTGACTAATTACCAGAAGTCGTAATGGGACACCCACGTGATTGTACGCCAATTACGTGACAAATAAGTGCGCGGAGAACCAATCACAATCGAGAAATTTGTTATAGATACGATTTATGGTAGCTTAAAACAGTTTCCAGCACTTTCCAAGACTTAGATTTTGAAGGTCATTATAACCACTCTTTATCAGTTGATGCTTCAATCATGTTATCAAAAAACTGCCTAACCATTGTTGAAGACGTAATCATTTTCGCGACACAACCGGTTACTATAACAACAGTATGACCTGCTAAAAACACCTATAATTTACGCTTTAAGTACTTATATTTCAAAAACGGCACGATGATATTTTTTATATTACCAATTTTGATTAGTAGGATAAGATGCAGCTTTTCACAAAGTTTAAAAAAAATTCTGTACATAGGGTTTCGAGCCACGTAAATTTTTGTCTTGTAAAGTGTTGGAAACTGTTTTGAGCCACGTTAAGGTGTAATAAATGTATAGCTTTTGGCCCGCAGACAAGTAAGGTAAACTCGACTTTTGAGAGAGAGTCAAAAAGAAAGAAATGTACCGCGAAAAAGCTGTTTTGAATTAAAGAACTTCAATCATTGTAGAACTACTACCACCTGTACCTTGTGAGCAAAGTTAATTAAAGAAAAATGCTCAGTAATGTTTGTGTGTGGAATTTAACTAGCTACAATCCTGGTCAAAAGTCTTGCGACACTTCGCAGTTTTGCAAACATATGGTCTTTCTGTCCACCTCCCAACCTCGTTCCCAGGGTCTCTCATCTTACCGCCCTCTCTTCGCTCGCTCCAGGGGGCGGTAAGATGAGAGACCCTGGGAAAGAGGTTGTCCACCTCCCCTTCCCCACCCCTAACACAATGCTTATGTTGATTCATCTAAAGAGGGACCCCCACTATTCCAACATTGCCTACGGGTTGGGGGGGAGTGGGGCGAGGGGGCTCGGAAAATTGAAAAATGACTTCCCACTTCTAAATAATGCGTCAGGCGTTTTGTCAAGTGCACCCAAGGACTTTTGGCCAGGATTGTAGTTCTGGGCTTACAGATTTTGATCAGTAAAGAAAACGTGTCACAGCTTGACGATCAAACATCTAAAGAGTGTAACGACTGAACTTACAACTCGCTCGTTTACATCACTAATACCACCGTAATCTGCGAGCGTGGAATATTCCAACTTAAACTAACAAAGATTGTGTAACCACAGCCTAATATTGATTTTGAAATATGTGTCCGAGGCGTTTTAAAAACAGTTCTTGCGGTAATAAAAGCGACGAGATCATTCTGTTGTTCTCTCCAAGGATATCAACAAAACGTTTAAAATTATCTCAGATTCATATCGGCTAAACACCTGGTGAAACCAAGGCTTTTTTCTAAGTACGACAAAATTATTAGTAATGATAAAACAATAAAGAATAAAAGAGTTCTGTTAACCTGTTGCCGATCAGGACAGTTATACTTTTGCACAAGTCATTCTTTAGCTTACGAGGTAAAAAGCGCGTCAAAGAAATTTTGCTATTTCTTTTCAGTTATCGAGTAAATTTTGAGTCAAATTCAGGCTTCTTTCTCCGTCCCAGTCTTCCCCATTCTAGTTTCCTTTCGGTTTATTGTTGTTTCTTCCTCAGAAAACTGACAATTTGTTTTGTTTTGTTTTGGGTTTTTTCCCACTTTCAAACAATGTAACGATAAATACGATACGAAGCTAAGGAGAGTTTAAAACAAAGTAAAAGGGAAAATTTTGGAAAAAAGAGAAAATCACATTGCCGAGGTCCCACCGAGATTTGAACTCGGATCGCTGGATTCAAAGTCCAGAGTGCCAACCATTACACCATGGGACCCGATATAAAAGATTCGGTAAACAAGTATCCCATATATCCAAACCAGGCGTTGCTAAGTAACACGAAGTTCATTTAAGCAGTTAAGGATAACATGACCTGTTGGGATGTTTGTCTCTTTCTGCAAATTCTGATTGGTAAACAGGATAATTTAAAATTTTTGTCAAACGAAAGATCATGTGTCATAGTAAGTAGGTTGACGATGTTCAATATACCTGGACCGTGCTTATATTACAAAGTCGATATCGGTGCTTGGCAGGAATAGAAAGTTAAAGTTCTATTTTGGCTGGTAGGCGTTATATTGGAGGACCCTAGTCAGCCTCCGCCATTTTCAATGCCATATTGATATTGCATGGTGAGGCGAAATCTTGTTGCTTTACGATAAGTTGTGTTCCTGAAAGTATGTTTCATTATCTTTAGTAGTTTCCCAGTGATTTCCTTCATTTCGACATTTTCCGAATAAAATATAATAGCCAGACTCTCGCATATCATGTAAACAAAAACAAAGGTGTGGTTGATTGGGGTCCTTTGCTACAGTCAAAATGGTAAATAAATTACAAAAAATGTGTGAATGTAAACAGGTACGTGATGTGTATATGCGACTACTCAGGCTGGGTTACAGAACCTATTTTGCCAGCCTTCAAAAAATGAAGGTTCTTACACGCGGGTTTTACTGTATCTCATTAAAGCTGGGAAAGCTTGTTAAACCAGTGATGAAGGACCTTGATAGAGTATCGTAAATTGCCGAGATATATACCTTGAGTGTGCTTTCAGTGAAGCAAGAAATGTTACTGCTTTGTTTACATGAAGCAAAGCTAATACTTGCATCAACATTTTATCGTTAAAGAGCCGTTCAGAAATCTTCCCATGATATTTTGCACACCACATGTTTTTCTAAGGGTGGTTCCTGTGATATTGATATTAGCAGCATTCTCAGTTCACTTACTACCCCGCCGGTATCGATTATTCAGGTTTTTTTTTTTTTGTCATAGAGTATTTCATAAACTCAAATGGACCACATGCACAAAAAAAGCAATTACAGCTAAAAGTTTTCATTTAAGTCTTTCTCTTTGATCTTCATGTACGTAAGTTAGTTTTGTTTCAGGAAGCGGTCATAATGGAGAAATCGATTAGATACCCCTAAACAGCTGAAGTGGGCGATATCTGAAAAAGTAAAACAATTATCTCATAGGATATTGTTTTCACTGGTGTATTAAGAAGGCAGAATGTTCAGGGACTGACAAATTGGCGTCTGCATGCACCATGAAACATGGATGACAATTATAACAATTTTTTTACCTAAATAAGCTGTCAAGGAAGGAATTGGATGAAACATCAAAAATGGCACAATTTAAAAAGCATATTCAATCCGTATTTTCTCATCTCTACGTGAAGCAAAACCGAATACATGTACACATATCTAGTATTTTAGCAGTCAAAGAGCCAATTCAGAAAAGACTAAGGCACTTTGCACCACACCCGTGTTTTTGAGGGCGAGTTTTGTGTTACTGTGGTAGCACTTCAAGTTTCATTTCCAAACCCACACGTATCGATTATTCAGTGTTTTGTCATATGTCAACAACCGAAATAGACCACATGCGAGAAAGCAATTACACCCAAACAACTTATTTAAAAATGAAGCTATTCCTATTGGCTGATTATCATGGCAAGATGTTCAAAAAGAAATTAATTTTTCGAAGTAATAGCATGGATGACACATGATTTTAAAAATTGTTTTTCATTTACCTCTCATAAGAGCGCTGAGTGCTAACCTAACATATTTGAACTGAAAAGATTCTTTTTAAGTATCACTATCTTCCTTTTACTTTTCAACCATGGCATGTCCAGAATTTAATCTATCTACAACTTTCACTGCCACGTTAACAACGGTTTGCTGTATTTCTGGAGGTTTGGCCATTGTAGAAAATCTGGCCGTTCTTTTAGCTGTTCGTAACATTCAGTCACTGCGATCTACAGCGCGTTATTTTATGGCTTCACTCGCTGCGGCAGAACTTCTCTCCGGATTCACTGGCAATCTTCACTATATCCTAAATCATTCTAGAAAACTGGACATTACCTTCATGAGAACCGAAGGTGCCATATTTCTTTTTACTACAGCATCTGTAACCTTTAGCTTAAGTAATGTTGCGTTGGATAGATATATCGCAATAACTTCTCCTTTGCAGTATCACAACAGAATGACCTCAACAAGATGTCTAACTTTGATAATTTTCTCATGGTTTTTGACTTTATTTGGTACATCTATGGTTTATGTAGTTCCTGTTGAAAACTTGGTACAAATGTGGATTTGTGTATCTATAATTTCCCTGTTAATTCCATTTTGTATAATAGCTTTCTGCTACTTCAGAATCTGCCAAGCATCCAGGAGTACTTCACCTGTACGAGAGAACATAACAGAAGCTCAACAAATCGCGGAAAACAAGCGACAAAGGAAAACAGCGAATACATTTGGAATTATCACGGGGCTGTTCATATTTGTCTTCATGCCAAGTTTTATTCATGACTGTGTCGTGGTGATGGCTGATTCACCTGATTTGACTGACCCGAGATGTGATAATTCCACAAGAGAGGCTTGGATTTGTGTAAACGTTATTTCTTATTTCAGCGCGGTTTTTGATCCTTGGGTTTACACAATAAGAATGCGCGATTTTAGAATGGCTTTAAAAGAATTGTTCCAGTCTATGTGCCGTATTTTACACCTCTCATAAACACTAGGAAAGAGTGATGATTTGTCGTGAACAAGAAGCCAAGAAGAGCTTAACTTATAACATCCGATGAAACTTCCATCTACCGGCTAACAATATAAGAACCGCTAATTTATATTCTTAGTATCAAATATTATTTTGGCGCACAGTTTGAGAATAATGCATTGTTACCAGTAGAGCAACGGAGATCTAAATCGCTGATTTCAGCATCATAATCATCATAATCATCATCATCATCATTGTTCATTTGCCGCAATAAAAAAGAAGTTGTACCTAATTGGAGCTATAGCTTGAAAAGACCATCAGGCTTATAGCGAAGGCCACCTCAATTGTTAATATAGTTTTAACGTTTAGCTTTACGTGCGCGGCATGGCCAATTCAGCATTGCATTGTTTCATTAAAAACGTAGTCATCTCTTTTTAAAGCTAGGAACCCTTGTTGAACTAGTGACAGATACTACTAGAGAATTCAAAATTTTAGGACCTTGATATAGTATCGTAAAATTACTTAAGATTTAAACCTTGAGTGTAATTTCAGTGATGCAAGAAATGTTGTCGCTTGTTTTACATACGCGGTGATCAATACTTGCATCAACATTTTAGCTTTAAAGAGCCGCTTCATAAATGTATCCATGATATCAGTTTTGCACCCCATCTGATTCTTTCAGGGTCTTGTGTTATTAGCAATAGAACCCACCCGTAGTTGATTATTCATTTTTTATCATATTTTAACTGCAACCCAGATAGTCCACAGGGAAAAATAATTTTCTTTTCTTCGATATTCATGTTCGTAATTAGTTTTGAGTCACCAAGAGATCCAATGCCGCGGGAAGAGATCGATTAGTTAGCACTATCGGACACAATTGAACAGCTGAAATAGACCATATCCGAAAAAGTAATTCTCGAGATAATTACACAAGGCTTCACAAAAAAGCAGCTTACTCAAGAGGATATTTTTTTCATTGGTGGATTAACAAAGCAGAGAGTTGAAGAACAAATTGACTTCTGCAACTATTTAACTTGAATGTCAATTTTTCTAATTAGGTGTCATGGATGGAAGGATATATCACCAAAATGACATTCAACTTTTAAAAAGGTTCATTTTTAATCTGTGTTTTCACATAACAAGCTGCTCTTCACTTTACAACCATGGCTTGTCCACCATACAGTCTATCAATAACTTTCATTGCCAAAATAAAAACTGTTTGTTGTATTTCTGGAATTTTGGCCGTTGTAGAAAATCTGGCTGTTTTTTTAGCTGTTCGAAACATTCACTCACTGCGATCTACAGCGCGTCATTTTATGGCCTCCCTCGCTGCGGCAGAACTTCTCTCCGGTTTCACTGGAAATCTCCTCTATGCCTTGAATCATTCTAGAAACGAAAGCAACTTCATGAAAACCGAAAGCGCCATATTGTTTTTTACAACAACATTTGTAACATTTAGCTTGAGTAACATTGCGTTGGATAGATACATCACTGTAACTTTTCCTTTGCAGTATCACAACAGAATGACCTCAACAAGATGTTCAATTCTGATAATCTTCTCGTGGTGTTTGGCTTTATAGGGTGCATCTATGGCCTACATGGTTTCTGAGGCAAACTTAGTACAAATATGGATCAGTGAAGCCATAATCTCCGTGCTAATTACATTTTGTATATAATAGCTTTCTGTTATTTCAGAATCTATCAAGCAACCGAAAATACTTTTCCCGTGCGCGAGAACATAACAGAAGCTCAACAAATCGCGGAAAACAAGCGACAGCAGAAAACAGCGAACACATTTGGAATTATCACAGGACTGTTTATTCTTCTCTTCATGCCAAGTTTTATTTTAAACTGTATCTTTACATTTGCGACGTCAGCTGATATAAATTTGGATTTGCATGGCTGTACGTAATCTCTTATTTCAGTGCGGTTTTTGATCCTTGGGTTTACGCAATAAGAATGCGCGATTTCAGAATGGCTTTAAAAGAATTGTTCCAGTCTGTGTGTCGTATTTTACACCTCTCATAAACACTAGGAAAGAGGGATGATTTGTAGTGAACCAGAGTCCAAGAAGAAAACTTTCAAAGCCCTTCAAATTCGAAAGAGAATTTGAACACCAACACGGTATGTGGTATAAATAGCGAGAGCTCGGTAACACATCTAATATCATGTTAAATTTTTAAGACCTCAGTGCAGGCTTTTTAACAAGTGAATACAGGCAACTCCCTCCGATGACAGGCAGCTGTATGCTTTTAGGATATTTGCAAAGCCCGCATTATTTACCAAATAGAAGATGGTGTTACACGCTCTCAAAGAAAACAATGCACGCTTGAGTTGGACGCGAGTGCGGTCGGCAGTTTTTCTAGACCTCAAAAGTGTATTATTTTCCTAGAAAATATGCGAATATCATCTTCTATATACTTAAGAATATAGCGTCAAAAGCGAAAACAAATTTCATCTGGGAAGGGACAGCGATTGCACTGTTAACACAATATCCGGGAATACGTGCTTTATCATTTTCAGCCGTGCAATAGCGTCTTGCAATAGCGTCTTGCAATAGCCCTGCACTTTAAGCACCGTTTTAGCTGGTCAACAGTGTATTCCTGTGGATCTCTGTCAAATTTAGAACCAGGAACGTCGTCGTCCTCGGTTAAAACCGTTAAAGATTGAAGCAAACTGCTTGCCATTCACAAATTTTCCCTTAGGATTACTCAGGATTTGGGTCTTTGATTGTCTGAGTCTCGAGGGGGGTCTGAAATTTCATGACGTCATTAGTGCAGAGCGCTATTATACAAAATAAGAAAATTTCTCAAAGAAAATACGCGTGCTGATTGGTTTAAAATCGATTTTAAGCTCGAGATTTCTATGAGGTGATAGTTTATGAGACCAAGGACCGAATCAACTATCACCTCATAGAAATAGAGAGCAAATAATCTTATTGTTTTAGTGGAATTCTTACTTAAATTTTTTCAGCTAACCATTTCTAATTGTTTTTGCGCGTTGTACTTAACTTTACGCTTTAGAAAATTCGCGCAGAGAAAATTGTCGCCGTTTGGAATATCCTATTATACTGAGTCAAGCGCTCTTCAGTTTTTGTAACATTTTCTAGGTTTTGAAATATCACTTATTATGTAAGCCCTTTTAATACTAAAATATACATTTGCCTTGTCATAAGATTACCAATACTAGCTAATGCTCAAAGTGTTATTTTTATGACGTTGGAGAACAATAAAATAACAAAGCCAACCGTTGCAATGTTGTCTTTAATGGACCAATGGGATACTGGCGTTATTACTTTGCTGAGGAAATAAATGCTTGTTCTTATGACTATTCCGGACTTTGGGCTGGTATCTGTATTTAAGATCCTTTTATTACTTTACTGTTTTAAAATTAAAACCTGGCGATTCTCACTATCAAGATTAGACTTGCCACAAGTCGACCTTCTGAGTTTTAGAGTAGAATAACTAAGCAGGGGCAACGAGCGTCGACGTTTTAGTGAGCGACGAAGTCGCGAGAGGTCCGGCGGGTAATGAATAAACAAGACGAAGGACTTTTCTGAAAGTCTATATCAAGGTAAGGGCAACTACAACACAGGCAAGGTATGCTACAACACCGTGATTTCAAATATTCTCGATATCCTTTCAATGTTCATGGTCACGTTCTTTCGTCCTTCTTTACTGTTTATGAAAGATGAAAAATACGACACATTGACTGGTACAAGAGTCTTAAGGTCTCCACCGATGTCTTTGAAAAGCGAAAGGTCGCTCAGATTTTTGTAGACGTTTGGTAGCCCTTGCATGTGCTTAATATCTTGTCCATCGTTTCTTTAAGTCGATTTGAAAATTGCTTTCTTAAGTGCAGGCTGCTACTATTTCCTTTGCTCCTGGCAGTCTGATGGTCGTAGAAACTGTTAAGCGTTCGTGGAGTAACTGAAAGTCGAAAGCTTGATGAACTAAATTTATTTGGAGCAATGGCACACCACATTTCAAAGAATTTCGATATCCTTTTAACAATGCTCGTAGTCAAGTTCTTTCGTCTTTCTTTCCTGTTTATGATAGGTGCAAAATGCGACACATGGACTGGAACAATTCTTTTAAAGCCATTCTAAAATCGCGCATTCTTATTGCGTAAACCCAAGGATCGCAAACCGCACTGAAATACGAAATAACAGCTATCCAAATCCAAATTGTTCTGTGGAAACTATTACATTTTATCACATTTATATCAGGTTGGTGAAATACGTACATACAGTTGAAAATAAAACACGGCATGAAGAAAAAAATAAACAGTCCTGTAATAATCCTAAATGTGTTCGCGGTTTTCCTTTGTCTCTTGGTTTCCGCCATCTGTTGAGCTTCTGTTATGTTCTCGCGCACGGGAAAAGTATTTTTGGTTCCTTGATAGATTCTGAAATAACAGAAAGCTATTATACAAAATGGAATAAAGACAGAGATTATATCACTGTGGATCCACATTTCAACCACGTTTTCTTCAGGAACTACGTACATCATAGTCGCGCCCAATAAAGCGAAACACCACGAGAACATTATCAAAATCAAACTTCTTGTCGAGGTCATTCTGTTGTGATACTGCAAAGGAGAAGTTATTGCGATGTATCTATCCAACGCAACATTACTCAAGCTAAAGGTTACAGATGTTGTAGTAAAAAACCAAATGGCTGATTCGGTTTTTAACGGGAGGCTGTCTTTTCTGGAGAGAATCAGGCTAAAGTAGAGATTGGCGATGAATCCCGCGAGAAGTTCTGCTGCAGCGAGTGAGGCCATAAAATGACGTGCTGTAGATCGCAGTGAGTGAATCTTTCGAACAGCCAAAAGAACGGCCAGATTTTCCACGACGGCTAAAATTCCAGAAATACAACATACACTTCTTAAGGTGGCAATGAAAGTTATCGATAGATCATATCGTGGACATGCCATGGTTGAAAAGTCAAAAGGAACTAGTGATAACAAAGTGCGATTTAAAGGTTTCAATTATGTTAGGTTGCCCCTCAGCGCTCTAATGAGAGGTAAATGAGAGAAAACTGTTAAAATTGTCATCCATGCGATTAGTGCTAAACGTTAGTCTGTTTAACTTTTTTAAAATCTTATCATGATCATCAGCCAATAGGAACACGTTGCTTGAAGTAATCAGTTCCTACGGTGTAATTGCTTTCTGGCATGTGGTCTATTTCGGTTGCAAACAATGACAAAAAAACTAAGTAATCGTGGCGGGTGGGTTTGAAAATAATTCTGAGAAGGCCGCTAATAACACAAGACAAAAAACAGCTGGTGTACAAAGTGGCTCTTTTATAAAGTGGCTCGTCGACAGCTAAATTGCTTGATACATTCGCTCAAAGCAAGCAAGCAAGCAAGCAAGTAAGCAGGAAACATCACTAGCATCACTGACAGCACACTTAAGGTTATGGAATAAACGCCTTAGCTCTCTAACATTATTCTCAACTATTTGATAAAATTGTAATGGCGCTCAATAATTTTTGCTTTGGCAGATTTCGCTATATTTTTAATCAGTGCCTTTTAAATTTGTAAGTTTGTTCCGTTTGACTTTTAGGCTCATATATTTTAATTATCCTGTCTTTTTATTTTCATTTTTAGCATCGGGGACGATGCTCACACTGAGAAGGAGGGCATGTTATGAAGCTCAATAATTTTTATAGAACTCAGTATGTTTGGTTCGTGATCACCAATTTATTATTTTGTAGTTACCACGTTAGTCTTGTGATTCTAGGGCTCGAGTGCCAGCACAGAGAGTCTTATGACTTCAAGTTGTTTATCTCAGTTTATCGAGTACTTAATCTTCGAACAATATAGCTTCCATCGGTCATGTTTGGGTTAGTCTACTGACCTTGGTTAAGTCCTTCACTGAATTTCCTGTTTTGGCTTAAGTTCTTAAGGCTGAATGTTCTACTCGTTGTATCAAGCGCTTTGCTATTTATTCGCAGGCGTCGCATGAAAGTGTTTGGGTTAGTGTCCTGTAAAGATGTTTAATCGTCCAAGGTCAGTCACCCCGTATGCCACACATGTCTACCCATAGGGTATTTAACTGCGTTTGCACCTGTAAGTTGAGCATCAAAAGTTAGATGAAGATTATGCTAAACAGGAGTCAGTCCGAGAAAGACCAGATTCTCGGTACCTCTCGTTTTAGCCGCAGCAAACCAATAAAATAAAAAGAAAAACAAACCGACCTGTATAGTCACATGTACACATCACGTACCTATTTTTCTTAATTGGCTGGGGTTTTTTTCTTTACTATTTTGACGTAAGAAGTCAAATAAAACGCTCACCCGCAAATTAGAAATTTAACGTTTTTTCCCACCAGGCACGGAGGTGACTTTCTAAAAACAGCAATTGAAATTCTGGGTATATTAAATATCACTGTCAACAATATGATTACTCTTACATGATCGCAGACTGGAATAGTCTTTGACTCTTACTAAAACTGATAGCATATTAACAGGTCTACAGATTGATTTTCTAAATAAATGACTGACGCTGTGATAAACCCACACGCCTTTTCTCGTTATCTCATTGAGGCATGACTCACAGGTCCATCCGCCGGGATGGACTCGTTGCATTCAATATAGCTTGCTGGATTTTCTAATGTTTACTTTGTAACAGTTACCTTGACAGCCTGTTTACTGCTTTCTTCTAGAATTCCATGCAAATGTCGATTTACATAAAACAGTTTCTTAAGAACCTGTAGGCGCTAGTTCTCAAGCCATACTGGCTATTTTTTTTTTCTTTTTTACCATAAGACGATAATTTAGGGGTAGCTCTGGTTTGTTTGTTGTTTCCCTTTTCGCTTAGGCAACTACACTTATCCTCTAAGCCACTTCTATCAATAACGTCGTGTAGTAACTAGCTCAGTCACGGCTAGTACTTTAGGTGTTTTGAATACCCGGCGTTCAAGGTATTCCTCGTATAGGACATACAATAGTCATACTAAGCTCGTAGATTGGACCGCTCTGACTCAATTCTAAGAGAGGGCGTCCGGAATAGGCGGACACTAAAAAGTAATATATCAAACCCGAAAGAGCGTGTTCTACTACATTTCCAAACACCGAGAAGAGAGTTGAAAATACGACGCGTATTGGAGTATTTTTGACGAACTTCGAGGTGTTTGGAAATGTGATCAGACACTGTCTCGACTGGTTCATATATCTTCTCAATCGAAACTAAAATTACGGAGAAAACGAGGAACTAGAGTCATAAAATTCTATGCTAATTAAGATCAGATATCCAAACACCGTTACGTTCATGGTTTCCTTTGTTTTAACTTAATGAATTGATAATGTTTCGAGAAACAAATGTCCAGTCTTTTCCACGTTCAAAAAGTGACTGATTTTCGTTCGACAATATGATCTCCTTGTTTGATATACCCCTTTACTGCTTGCAGTTTATAGGTAGGAGTTCTTTTAAAGCCATTCTGAAATCGCGCATTCTTATTGCGTAAACCCAAGGATCACAAATCGCGCTGAAATAAGAAATAACAGCCACAGAAACCCAAAATTTTCTTGAGAAACTATCAGTTTTTACGATTTTCATATCCGGTGGATTAGCCATCACCTGGACACAGTTAAAAATAAAAGTTGGCATGAAGAAAAATATATACAACCCTGTGATAATCCCAAAGGTGATGCTGTTTTCCTTTGCCGCTTGTGTTCTGCGATTTGTTGAGCTTCTGTCATGTTCTCAAGCAAAGGAAAAGTCCTTTTTGTTGCTCGATGAATTCTGAAATAACAGAAGGCTATATATTATACAAAATGGAGTCAGCACGGAGATTATCGCTACACAGATCCAAATTTGCACCAAGCTTTCTTCAGGAACTACGAACACCACAGTTGCGCCCAATACGGCCAAACACCACGAAAATATTATCAAAATTAGACATCTTGTCGAGGTCATTCTGTTGTGATACTGCAAAGGAGAAGTTATTGCGATGTATCTGTCCAACGCAACGTTACTCAAGCTTAATGTTACAGATGTTATAGTAAGGCAAAATACTGCACTGTCAGTTCGTACGAAGATAATTTCTTTACTAGAATGATTGAAGGCAAACTGAAGATTGCCAGTAAATCCGGAGAGAAGTTCTGCCGCAGCCAGTGAAGCCATATAATAACGCGCTGTAGATCGCAGTGAGGGAATGTTTCGGACAACTAAACGAACGGCCAGATTTTGTAGAACGGCCAAAATTCCAGAAATACAACAAATCGTGGTTAGTATGGCAATGAAAGTTACAGATACACTAAATCGTGGATATACCATGGTTAATTAGGAGGATGAATAGGTTTTCAGATCGACGGATTTGGCATTAAAAAGCGCGCGGATTGTGGATTTTTGCGGTAACACGAGCGGATTGGCGGATTTTGAAAACACAGTGGATCGTGGATCAGCTGTGAATTTTGGCGCGGATTCCAGATTGTGCCTGTCTTAATGTTCGGACCTTGGGTCCTAAATGAAATTTAGATCATAGATCTTTCTTCAGCCTTGGTCGGTATGTTAATGAGTTCATCCAAATGATATCTCAGTTTTTTCGAACGAAGCTCATTTAAACTCAGGTGTGAGACAGTTGTTGGAATTGTACTGTGTTATAGTCATCAAATTTAAACGTGCTGCCTTCTTTACTATTTGCGTGAAATTAACAATGGCATGCACATTTATTAAATTACCTTTGAACTTTTACACTTCTGTTTCCGGATGTGGTTGTGGTTTCGGATTTGAGCAAAAATATTGGCGGATCGACGGATTTGGCGAAAAAAGAGGCACGGATCGGCGGATTTCCATACCCCTATTTACCCCCCTCGTTGAAATATTCATCTGTGAAAACATTCATCCTTCCTAAATAGCTGCCGTAAACCAATTTATTCTTAGATTTATTGCCTTCGTCAGTAATCCACCAATAGGAACAAAGCTCGTTTAATTATTACTGCAATCTTTTCGATTATTACAGTTGTCAATGTCGAACCTTTTGAGTTTTTCAAACAAGTAAGTGACAAGAGCAAACAAATTGATACATATTATTATGACTTTTGCCTAAAACAACCTGTATTTACATGCGTATGAAAACGCAGGTCTCAAACTACCAAAATGACCTCTCCACAATGATCAGTTAATCAAGCGACTGACAAACAGTTTATATAAAACGCTAGGTTATATTGTAAAAGGTCACAAAACTTGATCCGTACTGCACGTCGTTGGTGTCTGTTTCTGGTTGGTTTCTGTTTTATTGATATATTTTGATTTTGTTGGGTACTGCTATGCTACAATGAGCATATTTTAAAAATAAAAATGTTGTGCCTCCGAAAAAAAACCAAAGCATATTACACCCCTACTTCTCTATAGCGGCCATCTCTCGAGAACTGCCACTTTTGCCTGTCCTCAAGATTAACTTGTGGCTGAAACAAAAAAAAAAGAAAAACCTTTCAAGTTATTTAAAAGATAAATTATTTTTCTTTCAAACGAGTATGGCAGAAAAAAAATCCCCGAGTCCCCCTGGGTCTTGAACCCACGACCTTGCACTCGCACGTTGTGCAAATGCGTTGCCCCTGGTCAAGGGGGACTCTGGTCGTGAGTTAGGCAATTTTTTAGCTTTATATGTGTCTGTAGTTGCTATTGGTGGCCCAGTTTAGCTCCGGCAACTGTGCCGCAACAATATTACAGTCAAACCTCCACTAACGGCCACAACTTTATAGCAGCCGCTTTTTCAGTTTGTTTCGGCCGACAATCCATACATTCACTCCTATTTTAACCTTTCTAGAACGCCAACGCCCACCCAAACACGTCCCAAACTACCAAAATGACCTCTCTAACACGACCAGTTAATCAAACGACTGACAAACAGTTTATACAAAACACTATGTTATATTGTAAAAGGTCACAAAACTTGATGCGTACCGCACGTCGTTGGTATCTGTTTCTGGTTGGTTTCTGTTTTATTGATATATTTTGATTTTGTTGGGTACTGCTATGCTACAATGAGCATATTTTAAAAATAAAAATGTTGTGCCTCCGAAAAAAAACCAAAGCATATTACACCCCTACTTCTCTATAGCGGCCATCTCTCGAGAACTGCCACTTTTGCCTGTCCTCAAGATTAACTTGTGGCTGAAACAAAAAAAAAAGAAAAACCTTTCAAGTTATTTAAAAAATAAATTATTTTTCTTTCAAACGAGTATGGCAGAAAAAAAATCTCCGAGTCCCCCTGGGTCTTGAACCCACGACCTTGCACTCGCACGTTGTGCAAATGCGTTACCCCTGGTCAAGGGGGACTCTGGTCGTGAGTTAGGCAATTTTTTAGCTTTACATGTGTCTGTAGTTGCTATTGGTGGCCCAGTTTAGCTCCGGCAACTGTGCCGCAACAATATTACAGTCAAACCTCCACTAACGGCCACAACTTTATAGCAGCCGCTTTTTCAGTTTGTTTCGGCCGACAATCCATACATTCACTCCTATTTTAACCTTTCTAGAACGCCAACGCCCACCCAAACACGTCCCAAACTACCAAAATGACCTCTCTAACACGACCAGTTAATCAAACGACTGACAAACAGTTTATACAAAACACTATGTTATATTGTAAAAGGTCACAAAACTTGATGCGTACCGCACGTCGTTGGTATCTGTTTCTGGTTGGTTTCTGTTTTATTGATATATTTTGATTTTGTTGGGTACTGCTATGCTACAATGAGCATATTTTAAAAATAAAAATGTTGTGCCTCCGAAAAAAAACCAAAGCATATTACACCCCTACTTCTCTATAGCGGCCATCTCTCGAGAACTGCCACTTTTGCCTGTCCTCAAGATTAACTTGTGGCTTAAACAAAAAAAAAGAAAAACCTTTCAAGTTATTTAAAAGATAAATTATTTTTCTTTCAAACGAGTATGGCAGAAAAGAAATCTCCGAGTCCCCGCTGGGTCTTGAACCCACGACCTTGCACTCGCACGTTGTGCAAATGCGTTGCCCCTGGTCAAGGGGGACTCTGGTTGTGAGTTAAGCAATTTTTTAGCTTTATATGTGTCTGTAGTTGCTATTGGTGGCCCAGTTTAGCTCCGGCAACTGTGCCGCAACAATATTACAGTCAAACCTCCACTAACGGCCACAACTTTATAGCAGCCGCTTTTTCAGTTTCGTTTTGGCCGACAGTCCATAGCGTGATTTCCTCCTATTTTAACCTTTCTACAGCGGCAACGCCCACCGTCTAAAGAGCCAGCTCAAGTTTTAAGAATATTTAACACTACTCTATTCGTTAACTTAGTCAGTCAGATTTAGACATGACCGATGTCAAACAGTGTTAACAAGCTGAAAGAACTAATTAAAAATATAGCAAAGTGTTGTGTGCGTTTCTTGATAAGCGATCCGGCACGCTAACCTTCTCTAAAGTTTGGTTCATTTCCATAAAGTAACCTTCTCACATACAGTTCACTTGCACCTCCTTAAAACCTCTATTTGATTTGTTATTGTTTAAAAAAGAGTCGTAAATGAAATCATAGTGAAACCCCACATGACCGTTTCGGTTTCCACGGACATAAATTTTTTTCTAGAATGGTTTAAGGAAAAGTAGAGATAAGCGATGAGTCCCATCAGGAGTTCTGCAGCAGCGAGTGAACATGAGCGAAAATTCCTAACAGATAAAACAACGGACTGGTTTTCCACGGCGGCCGAGATTCCAGAAATACAATATACAGATGTTAAGTTTGGAAAGAAAGTTATCGATAGATATTATTGTGGACATGCCATGGTAGACAAGGGGAAGGCAGATAGTGATATAAAAGTACGGTTTGAAAATAATCTATTCAGTTATGTTAGGTTAGGTTGTCACTCAGCGCTGTTTTGAGAGGTAAATGAAAGAAAACTGTTAAAATTGTCATCCACGCTATTTACATTAATTTATTTTTTTACTTCTTGCCATGATAATCAGCCAATAGGAACAGCCTTGGTTTAAAATAATTTGTTTGGGTGCAATTGCTTTCTCGCATGTGATCTATTTCGGTTGTAGATATATGACAAAAAACTTAATAGTCGATACGGGTGGGTTTATTAATGAACCTGACAATGCCACTACTAACCCGATACCCGCCCTAAAAAAAAAAACAGGTGTTGTGCAAACAGCCTCAGTCTTTTCTGAAGTGGCTCTTTGAAGGGTAAATTACTTGATACATGTACTCGGTTTTGCTTCACGTTAAGCCGGCAAACAAGGAACATTATTTGCATCACTGACAGCACACTTACAGCTATGAAGTAAAAGTGTTAGATCTCCGTTGGGTCATTGCTAGGCGAAATTTTCACACATTGAATAAAAAATTAAAGATAAAACGAACAGTGTAGTCACATGTACGTATGGCGTACCTTTTTTATCTATTAAGTATTTTATTTCTTACTTTTTTTGAGGTGGCTTTCTTAATTCTAGATATATTAAAGCGTCACTGTCAACACTATCTTATTCTTTCAGGACGGAATATTGTCTTTAACTCTTTTGACAAAACTGAGAGCATAGATTGATTTTCTCAATAAATGATTGAACTGTTCTTGTTATCTATTGAGGCATCACTAACAGGTTCCTTCGCCGGGATGGACTCGTTGCATTCAATACTGCTTGATGGATTTACCAGTTGTAAAGTTATTTTTGTTACAGTTGCAACAAAAGCCTTTTCACCGCTTTCTTCGATTCTAACATTCTATTTGAACAGTGAATTTACATTAAAAAAAAGCTGTAGGCGCAATTCCTCAAACTTTGCTAATCTCGTCACTTTTTCCCATTTATCAGGAGTAGCTCCAGTATGTTTTGTTTCCCCTTTCCTTTAGACACCCATACATATCTTCTGTGTTATCTTTATTATTAACGTCTTTTTATAACTAGCTGGTGCTTTAGATACTTTGAATACCGTACAAGATATTCCTCTAGCTTGTAGGTCTAGAACAATCGTACAAATCTTGTAGATTGACCAGTTCAGGTAGACGGGGCCCAGTGCTGTGAGAGGTGTTGCCATTAATATTTCACGATCAACAATTGCTCGACTTTCCTTCAGTCGGCAATATGGTGTCCTCGGTTTGAATTCCTTTTAACTGTTTGCAGTTAGGAGAGGTATCAAGTACAGCGGAAGAGTTCTTTCAAAGCCATTCTAAAATCGCGCATTCTTATTGCATAAACCCAAGGATCAAGAACCGCGCTGAAATAAGAAATCGCAACTAGTGCAATCCAAACTTTTCTTGAGGAACTTCCGCTTTTTACGTCACTCAGATCCGGAGGATTGGCTACGAAGACACAGTCATAAATGAAACTTGGCATGAAGAGCAAAATAAACAGTCCCGTGATAATTACAAATGTGTTTGCTGTTTTCCTCTGCCGCTTGTTTTCCGCGATTTGTTGAGCCTCTGTTATGTTATCTCGCACGGGAAAAGAAGTTTTCGTTGCTTGATAGATTCTGAAATAACAGAAAGCTATTACGCAAAATGGAATAGGCACGGCAATTATCGCTTGGCAAATCCATATTTGTATCAAGTTTTGTTCAGGAACAAGGTATACCGTAGTTGCGCCCAATACGGCCAAACACCACGAGAACATTATCAAAATTAAACATCTTGCCGAGGTCATTCTGTTGTGATACTGCAAAGGAGAAGTTATTGCGATGTATCTATCCAACGCAACATTACTCAAGCTTAGAGTTACAGATGTTGTAGTAAAGCAAAATACCGCACTCTCAGTTCCTAGGTTGATGCTTTCTTTTCTAGAATGATTTAAGGCAAAGTGAAGATTGCCAGTGAATCCGGAGAGAAGTTCTGCCGCAGCGAGTGATGCCATAAAATAACGCGCTGTAGATCGCAGTGAGTGAATGTTTCGGACAACTAAAAGAACGGCCAGATTTTGTAGAACGGCCAAAATTCCAGAAATACAAAAAATTGTAGTTAGTATGGCAATGAAAGTTACCGATAGACTAAATCGTGGATATGCCATGGTCGATTAGCGATAAAGCTGCATGTGAAAATTGTCATCCTTGCTAAATGGCTGCCGTACACCAATTTACTCTTAGATTATTGCCTTCGTAATCCACCAATAGGAACAAAGCTCATTTAATTATTACTGTAATCTTTACGATTATTTCTGTTGTAAGTGTCGAACCTGTTGAGTTTTTTCCAACAAGTAAGAGACAAGAGCAAACAAATTGATACATACTATTATGACTTTTGCCTAAAACAAACTGTATTTACATACATATGAAATCTAAAGAACAAACTGAAGTTTCAAGAATATAATACTACTCTGTTCGCTTTTGTATTCGGATTTACACATTGTATTTTCTTGTGCTTCGTATTCATGTTGTTATTTAGTATTCATATATTCTATGAAAGTACGCTCTTACATCACACCGACTAGCAGTACATTTGTATTTGCAACTGAGCATGCAGTCCATATGGGTGTTGGTCATCCGAAACGTGGTTTGCAAATTTAAAACTGTGTGTTTTTATCTCAAAGTTATTTACACATGACCGACAGCAATCAGTGTTAACAAGCTGAAAGAACTAATTAAAGATATAACAAACTGGTGCGTGCGTTTCTTGACAAGCGATCCGGCACGCTAACCTTCTCTAAATTTTGGTTCATTTTCATAAAGTAACCTTCTCACGTACAGTTCACTTGCACCTCCTTAAAACCTCTATTTTGATGTGATCTTGTTAAAAGAGTCTTCTACTTTTCTAAAAGTGACCTACTCTTTTAAGTGTGACCCACTTTTCTAAGTTTTTCGCCCACTTTTCCAAGCGTGACTCTTTTTCCAAGTGTGACTAGTTTTTCCAAGTGTGACTAGTTTTTCCAAGTGTGACCCATCGCTCCGATCGCTTGAAATTCTCTCTTTTATCGGCATCCAGGATCTTTCGTTTTTAACGCTCTTCAAACTATTCCGAAGAGAGTAGCAACAATAACTGTGTCTTTCTTTCTCAAAGATTGAAACCACGATGACCACGATGGATCCACGAACCCGCCATTTGTATCAGACAGATCAAAAATATAAACTTTTTGAAAACGGAAAGGAATCACTTTCTATGAACTCTAGAGGTTTATGAAACCATTCGCTCGACATGGCGAATCAAATTTGGCTCGGATCGAGCAACCTTGATCGATAGAGGCGAACAGAACATTTGCCGCCATGCTCTAGCTAGTTCGCCTCACCCGTTCTTTGATCGAATTTCATGCGATGCATAAACAGCGAAGCCTCTGGTTGTTATATTAACTATTTCAACTTTTTTAACCAGGGCATATATGGTTGATCTGGCTTACCGCATTAAATTATTCTGTCAAATGCTAAACGGCTCATGCGCCACAAAAACATGACAGATCTGTAATCTGATTAGCACCAGCACCAGACGTACCCGGGAATTAGAGCCCATGTCCTGCTGGGTATTTCAGAGTCTCGTGAATTACATCATGAAAGATTTAATAATGGATTTCAAAAAAACTTTATCACTTAAACAAGGTCTTTCATAATTTTCACAGTACGTATTCCAAAGCAAGTTTGGGCTGTCAATAAAAGCTACATTTCATGTGCATATAGGTACCGTTAAATTTGCTACTCAATTCACGGAGTCCCCCTGTAGCCCAGTGGTTACATTTCCGAGCTTCGGTTCGGATGGGCACGGCGTTCAGCCCCCAAAGGGGGATTCCGCGTATTTTTTTCAAATTTAAAAAAAAATTTTTTTTTTAATTTGTTTGTTGGACTCCATTCATATTTTTACGTACAATCTTCTTTTTTCTCCTTTTTGAACCAAGTTAGGTGTTAAAAGAATTTTTACGGAAAAACGTCAGCCCTGGCTGATGGTCAATTATACCCATCTCGCCGTGTCTTAGTTATTTCATTTAAGCCGCTCTTTATTAGCTTTGTGTCCAATAGGCAAAGACCTGCAAAAGTACTGATCTTAATTGCTTTTCCAAGTGTGACACACTTTTCTAAGTTTGACCCATTTTTCCAAATGTAAGCCAGTTTTTTCAACTGCAACCTATTGTTTAATTGTGACCCATTTTTTCAAGTGTGACCTACTTTACTAAGTGCGAGCCACTTTTCTAATTGTGACCCATTTTTCCAAGTGTTACCTATTTTTTCAAGTGTGACCCGATATTTCCAAATGTGACGCATATTACCAAGTGTGACCAAATTTTTAAATGTAACGCATATCTCCAAGTGTGACCCATTTTTTTTTAAGTGTGATTTTTTTTTCCAGTGTTTTCCATTTTTACAAGTGCGACTCTTTTTTTCAAAGTGTTTCCCATTTTTACAAGGTCTTACATAATTTTCACACTACGTATTCCAAAACAAGTTTGGTCTATCAATAAAAACTACATTTCATGTGTATATAGGTACCGTTAAATTTGCTACTCAATTCAAGGAGTCTCCCTGTAGCCCAGTGGTTACAGTCCGAGCTTCGGTTCGGAAAGGCATGGCGTTCAGCCCCCAAAGGCGGACTCCGCGTGTTTTTTAAAATTTTTTTTAATTTGTCTGTTGGACTCCATTCACATTGTTACGAACAATCTTCTTTTTTTTCCCCTTTAAACCAAGTTAGGTGTGAAAAGACCTTTTAAGGGAAAAGATCAGCCCTGGCTGACTGTTAATTATACCCGTGCTGGAAAATAGTGTTTTGCAAAAAGGAATGATTCTGCCTTAATGAAACAATGCAGGCAGAACATGTAAACTCAGTCTCATTCCCAGGCTCTCGCTCCCTTGCCTCCCTTGTTGTCGAGGAGAGGAGAGAGAGCCTGGGATCAAGGTTGATATGACCTGTGGGAAAAGAGCATCATTCATTCCAATCTCCCCTCCTTGATACCATTTCAAGGAACTGACATAAACTTCAACATAATCAGTTAAGTGCAACATCTCTTATAACTTGTAAATTATTCCAAATTAATTTTAATTTGTTGGGAAATGAGCAAGGGTGTCATTCCTCTTCACCAGTCCCTCTCAGTTGTTACAAGAACTTAACATCGTTTGTCACTTTTAATTGTTATTAACAAAACCAGTTTAAAAGTAGATACTGGTACATTAAATAACACAAAATAGATACATTCAGTCAGTTAAATAACAAATACAAAAGCAGTTAACAACCTGTGACAAACAATGTTCCAAAACATTCAAACACAATGCCAGTTAATCATCTACTCTATCTGTGGTGGAGGCAGAGAAACCTCATTGTTAGTGTGCTCGCCTATGGATCAAGCAGTTCAGGTTCAAGCCCTGACAAGAGGAAACGTGTTGTGCTCTTGGGCAAGACACTTTACTCTCACAGTGCCTCTCTCCACCCAGGTGTATAAATGGGTACCGGCAAATTTAATGCTGTGGGTAGCCCTGCGATGGACTAGCATCCCATCCAGGGGAGAGTAGAAATATTCTTAATCGCTTCATGCAACAGAAACAAGAGATAAGCGCTAGCCTGATGGACCACTTTGCTTGTATGCAGACTTTTTACTTTATCTGTACCTATGTGGCACACAAGGCTTCAAGTGATGCTTTTAATTACACAAAATGGGAATATTTGTAAATATTTGTAAAAGTTTCATGTACATGTGGTTCATTTGACCTAAGTCATGTTTTAACCTATTGTTAACATTGTATGCTAATGTATGATCATTTTTAATGGCATAATGCTACACAAGTTCTGATTGGTCAGTAGTAATTGACTATGGTTATTGTTAATTATGTGACACAAAAATCATAGATAAAAGTAAGAGTGGTAACAAACACAAACAAATTACTATATGTACATGTAGTATGTAGACTTCTTGAAGCAGCACTAGTACTAAATAACTATTAATTTTGCCAATGACTGGGCTGTTTCATGGAAAAATATACATAAAGTGTATTCAAATTAAAATGGACTAAAGCTGGTCAAAAAAGTGTGCTTCTAATTCAACAACATTTAATATTTATATTTTCCTATCTACTAGATAGGTCAAAGTAATTCCACACCCAGATCGGTCTCCTTTAGGGGTTTAATTCAAATTTTCCGACAAATATCCCCAACTTATTCACATGCAAATCTCCCCACTGAGGACCATACCTACCAACATTAACAATTGATTATGTATACCCAATAGTTACTTCACAAAATTGTTGATATTTTCCTAGAAGTGGGCCACTCTCAAATTACACACATTTTTACTGACATCAATACCACTTCATTGATGCAATGACCACACTCAAACCTAAGAAGGTGAAAGAAAACAAAAGCTGGCATCCTTTACAAGCTTTTGGGTTTTCCTCTCCACTCCTTTCTGGCGTATGGGTGTCATCATCTTTCCTCGGCCCTGGATTTGTTTCCGTGTGGGTGAAGCTATTCTCACCATATAAAGTTGACTTCCAGTTGTCACTACACTTATCTATCTTGCTTCGCAATAGCCATGTGCTTTCAATGATCTCTGTGTTATTTTCCCCACAGATGTGACACTGCCCCACCCACCCTGTGACAGATGAACCAGTCTTCCATACCACAAAGTAAGCAAAAGTGCTGCTTGAGCCGCCGAGTTGACCAATTCCTAACACCTCGGAATGACTTGTTCCTGCAGCCCCAGTTTCTCGCTCAACAGCAGTCCGGTACTCTCCTTTAATAACACTGTCTTCTCCCTGCTTTAAAATCATCTCAGAACCTAAAAGATTGTACCATTTTCCATTAAGGTTACAAGGCTTGTTTTGACCTTCAGGGTCCCAATTCTTGATTATTGTATTAATATTTGGAGAAGTTTTCGTATTTGTTACATCTGGTTTGCGAGGACCATCGCGTTGTTCATATCTAGTGAATGTGTCACGTCCAATCCGGGTGGATTGCCACTTGTCTATACATGTATCGACCTTGGAGCGTAGCAGCCATGAAGTTAAAAGTTTTTCATGTCCATCTTCACAGACAAGACACTGACCAGTCCACACAGTTGTTGAGGAGCCATTACGCCAGACAACTGAGAAAGCAAAGGCTGCCCCTGGGTAGTCATAGGGTGCAGTACCTATCACAAAGGAAAATCACAATGTTATACTTAAATCCACTGATTAGAGGGCTAAGAATATGGGTCTTTAATTAATTAGATGTGAACAATTCTAGTCAATTTGAATGCATTAAATGTCTGGTTCTCTAGGTAATATTTTGTGTTTTTATTTCTCCGCTTGACGACTTGAATACAAGTGTGTTAAAATAAAATGCAGTGACAGGAAAGTGGAAAGGACAAGATTCTACTACAATTGCCCTTTGATTACAGAGCTAAACAGAATACATGACACCACCTATTTGCCCTTACAGCTGAAGGACATTGTCAATTTCTTCAAATGGATCTTGGGGAGAAAGAGCTGACTCACCCTTTTACTACCCCAGCAATAGCTGTTATTACAGTTTTCAGCGGTTTGACATACAAATGAGGTGAAAGAGTCAATTCTGCTTTGTATTGACTTGTTCGCCTTGTTTGTATGCCTTCTTAAACAAAAGAATATTGGACCGCAGGTTCAACTGTAATAACAGCTATTTCTGCTTTCTTCCATTCTTTGACAACGTATTGCTCTCCCTCCCATCTATTTTGGTTATAGAATTATTTAGCGGGGTTTGGCCTAATTAGTTTTCGCAAACGTTTTCACACAGGTCTTTAATTTTGCAGTTTTTCTGAAAATCGTGAAAATGTATTGCAGCACAATAGTTTGCAGCACAGCGTTTGCAAATTCCTCAAAAGTTCCGCGTTAGAGACAAATCTTATCCATGCGATGGATTTGCATCTGTTGTACTCTTCTCCCTAACATATCTTGGATTCCATCTTGTTAGAAAGTGCGAAACTCAACAAACTTGCAAACAGACTGTGATTAGCAACTTGCCCAACAGCAGAGATTCACTCATCGCACAATCATCAATTTAAGGCTTTCATACAAAAAGGGCGTATATACAGGTAGCATTTTGGGCCGATTTTTATTTTTTGCAGGATCAAGCTAATTTTTGGTACACTGACTTGTTTTGACATGAAACGCATTGTTGCATAATTGTTTTTGCTGATTTGCGTTTCGTTTTCAAGAAATAACGTATGCAAAAAACTCAGTTTTCCGAGCGGCATCTTTTGGAGTGAATCCTTCAAAGGTGGATTTTGACGCAGCACGAACTTAAACAGTTACTTTCAGCAGCTTCAACAGCACGGTTTTTTTTAAATACATGTTTTTATTTTTGAAAGAAGTAGAGAAATAGACCGGAAAAAAAAATCCACCAACCTCGTATCGAACTGGTGTCATGACAAAACAAGCATGAATCCGGCCTGTTCAGCGCCTCATTCGCTTGCGCTAACGAAGCAAACAGTAAGAGACTTGCATAATTATATGAATAATAAAAGTAGCAGCAAATACCACACTTCGGTGACTTCATCGTTTAGCAAAACAAAAGGTTTCTTTTGTTTTTCGCTCAACAAAAGATCTCCAAAAGATACCGTTGGAAAACTGAGTTTTTTGCATATGTTATTTCTCGAAAACGAAGCGCAAATCAACAAAAACAATTGCACAATGATGCTTTTCATGTCATACCAAGTCAGTCTGCCAAAAATTAGCTCGCTCCTGCAAAAAAAAAAAAATCAGCCCAAAATGCTATATATGCCCTTTTTGCATGAAAGCCTTCAATTATTTGTCACCACGTGGTCACTTTTTTTTTAATCACGCGAATGAAACCAACGGTGCCCGGGAGACGGCCTGAAAAAAAAAAAAAGCCATCTCAAAGGATGTATGGGATCAATAGTATTAGTCACGGCACCATGAGTAATCAGGCTTATTTCTTATTGTTAGCTTCATTATATTTTACTGTTGGTATAAGTGAACAAGCCTTGCGGCTATTAAGAAACACGTGTTTCCCAAGGTTTTTTACTTGGTCTATTGAACGCGTGTATACCTCGTGAAACCCACGGCCGGTACACTGACTTCATTAATAAATCACAAGTATTGTTCGATAGAAGGCCAAACACCACAGGACATAATTAAAACTTCCATTGCCTGTAAAACATAACAATGTCTCAAAAAAAGAGATAAAAATACGAAACTAAGCACAGTATAAGCTAAACAACACAGGCAACACTACAATATTACACCCGTAATGCCTGTAATGCGTGTAATATCAATGATAATTTGCAAGTCAGGCATGGTCAGGCATGCCAGCTATCGCATTTAAGCTTGCATTTGTACTTGCACTGCTTGAAAATATTACAAATCAGAATTTTTGAACATAAACAGTTAAGTTCTCATATTCACCTAGCAGGATTGAATGAGTTTCGCCGGCCGAGCCATTCTGTCTCTCAACCGCCGTTCTGTACTCCCCTAGTAATCTTCCATCGTTTTCGTGCTTTAGGAAAATCTCAGAACCCAGCTGATTATACCATTTGCCGTCTAAACTCTGGCAGTTCTTTCCAGTTGAAAGCCATGCAAAAGCAACGACCAAAAAGGCACAAGAAAACAAGTAAATTGTCGGAGAAACAGCCATCTCTCTTGCCGGCGTTTACTCGCTAGTTACGTGCAAATGATCATTCACGACCCACGTGGAGTATAAATATTTTGCAATAGCTTTCGTTACCAGTCTTGCTCGTGCCTTAATTTACCACCCCTGGCTCTAGTCGAGGAATGAGGTTTTAATGAGCAAAAACACCCTAATAAAAGCTTTGCAAATGCCTTAGGCAATCATTGGAAGTGAAAATTTACAATCTGCTTTTCAATCGAGCTGAAAAATTCGAAAACATGGACTTTCAATGCAAAGAGAGTTGTCTAGACCGGGAACGTAAATTGCCTCAGGACCGCCATATTGAATGTCTGCACAAGGCATGCCGGGAAGTTCTTCCTCACGCGATTCAACATGCCTGCCGGTGCGTCGTATTCGTTGCCAAAAGAAGATCCTAGAAGGCCCGCAAAAATCTTCCGATACAAGCCGGTGACTAGCAAGCCTACAGATGATCCGACAGCAGAGTATATGAACCTTCTAGGAATGATATTTAGTATGTGTGGGCTCCTGATGAAGGTATGTAGAACGCTACACTTCTGAATGTAGTCGATCTGTAATCAAACATGTTAACTTAAATTTGTTTATCTCATCGTCATAACATAATTTTTATGAGATCAGTAAGTTCCCACAATGTGTAAAAAGAGATTTTAAATCCCTATAATTTTTCATGTACAGGTTTTACTACCATAAAATGTATTTACACTGTAAAAATTATGTAGATCTCCTGCTCTTCACCTCTGCTCTGTAAAAAATGTTACCAACACAATCGAACGTTCGATCTTGTGATATTTGCGTGTGTTGTGTTCGGTGTTAACCTTCATGATAGCTAGTTAGGCTAGCGAGTAAGTTGAGTCATATCCTGTGCTGTGATTTGTTATCTAGACAGCCTGGCAAACTGAATATCTAGCCATCTTTGACTGAAATATATTTAATTCATTGAAGGCCTCCGCACACTAGCCGATTTTTTGTTGGCCGACAAAAAACTTCACTTGTCAGCTAGTGTACGGTGAATTCAGACAAGTCTGCGACAATATCGAGGCTTGTCAGGCGATATCTGACAGTGCTAGATCTCAAAACATCTTTTCAGGCCTTGTCAGCCAGTGTGCGCTGGAGCAAGACAATTTGTTGGGGCTCACACACACCTCAACCAATTAGGAAATTTCATGAGAGTCACATCAGTGGAATAGGCACCATCTTGATTTTGGATGACTGGGCCCCAAGCTTCATTGCGGTTAGTCATGACAAAAAATTGGCTGATGTGCAGCAAGCTGATGGCCCAACAAATTTTAACGCAATTTGACCCAGACAAAAAATCTGCAGTTCTAGGACAAAAAATCGGCTAGTGTGCAGCAGCTTTTAAGTGGGGATGGAAGTAAACCATGTAGTCCAATTCTTTCAATACCCTAGACTTGAAATAATATTGTTTTATCATTATGAAGTCTCTCTTTGTTTCATATAATTGTACATATGGGTTATTGACCAAGCAAGAGGTCAAAATATTAGCCAAGATCTGTTTTGCATGTTTATAGATTGAGACGTAGTTGAGGTTCATAAACATGCAAAAAAGCAAGGCAAATATTCAGCCCTCTTGTCAGAACAAGCTTGGTCAATGAAGGATATAACCACTCTGTTGCAGAATGAAGCGAACAGTACCAATTGGGTCCAAATATCCCCATCTTGTCTGCTCTGTTACCCAATCAGAGCACATGATTTGGTTCATTGTACTCGGTCACCAAGCTAGCCATATAACAAAAAAAATTAATGTGATAAGTTAATAAAGATGGTGAATTTTAAGCTCGGTAATGAAATGTGAAGGTGAATTAATCAACATGACACGAGCGTGGGACAAAGAAAAATTCTGAGTCCCCGACAGGAATTGAACCCATGACCTCCCGAACACCACACGGGCGCTCTATCCACTGAGCTACGAGAACTCATGGAGAACAAGGTCATTTATAGAGCGCCTGCCCGGTGTTCGGGAGGTCATGGGTTCGATTCCTGTCGGGGACTCAGAATTTTTCTTTGTCCCACGCTCGTGTCATGTTGATTAATTCACCTTCACATTTCATTACCGAGCTTAAAATTCACCATCTTTATTAACTTATCACTACTCACGATGAATTCAATAGTGTTGATCCTAGCAGTATGCAGGACATCTATCATATATGAACTCAGTTAAATGACCTTGCTCTCCATGAGTTCTCGTAGCTCAGTGGATAGAGTGCCCGCCCAGTGTTCGGGAGGTCATGGGTTCAATTCCTGTCGGGGACTCAGAATTTTTCTTTGTCCCACACTCGTGTCATGTTGATTAATTCACCTTCACATTTCATTACCGAGCTTAAAATTCACCATCTTTATTAACTTATCACTACTCACGATGAATTCGATAGCGTTGATCCTAGCAGTGTGCAGGACACCTATCATATATGAACTCAGTTAAATGACCTTGCTCTCCATGAGTTCTCGTAGCTCAGTGGATAGAGCGCCCGCCCGGTGTTCGGGAGGTCATGGGTTCGATTCCTGTCGGGGACTCAGAATTTTTCTTTGTCCCACGCTCGTGTCATGTTGATTAATTCACCTTCACAAAAATTAATGTATTTCTAATCCAGCAAATAGTTTAAAATTTTACACTGAGCAAAGTATGAACCTCTTTACAGGTGCATAAGTTTTAGTTACTCTTAGAAGATCAAAATGGTAAAAATGGTAAATATCATTCTCTTTAATAATAGTAAATAATTATGTATCAACACTTTATTCCTAGCTCAAATGGGCAGCATGGGCAGCTGTATATTGTTCATTCATTACTTTTTCCAACTCACGCTCGTCAGAGGATACCAAACAGATGTTCAGTAGTTTTCTGTAAGTATACAATTTGCTGTAGAAATCATTAGATTAACAGCCTAAAGGAAAAAAGCAATTAATTTTACTGGTAGTTAGTTGGATCAACGATCCCAGACAAGAAACTTGAACACCAAGCAAGTTCTCCCCTCCCCCACTTACAATGTTGATAATTCCCTTTTTGTTGAAAAAAAAAGCGCTGCATTTTACAACATTGATTAGGGGAGATGGGGGATATGTGATCCAGCTCAATTGTCCTAACTAATTTTGTCCAGGATTGAAGGTCAGCACTGAATTACTGCGGACAAAGATTATCAATTGAAAGATAACATGGGGGCTTTGATGATAAAGAATTTTCGAAGATTACCCTGAGTTTAAATGTCATCTCTGATCAGTAATAATTAAATAGTCTCCCAAAGATTGGCAAAGATCACTCATTCTACAGTGATGGGAAAAGGGTCAGACACTGTGATTGAGTTTTCCAGTTTCACATAATTCCTTACCAGATTTGGTCAAACTTACATGTACATTGTACATTTGTCATCTGTTTGACACAGAAACGTGTGTCACCAGTGCAAGGCATAGCCATTAACTGATATCATACAACTAAACTGCATATATTCTTTTAAAATTACCCTTAGCAGTTCAATCAGTATGGCCAGATAATTTTTCCAGGTCATTGACTGATATGTACATGTACATTGAATGCTGCACATCACCCATAAAAGCCCCCAGGTTAATTTTCTCAGGAAGGCTTTGTGTTCACTTTAACATTGTATTTTTGTTATTATGTGATGTGGAGGAGGGGGAGGTGGATTTTAGAAGAGATTGTTATCATTTACATACATGTTAAGTCAAGTGTGAATTTTTATTTTTGAAATGAGTTAGACTCATATTTGGAAGGGATTTTGTCGGTGAAAAATTGCTGAATCAGGGGTCTTCACTGTATTGTCTATTGAGGTTTAACCAAGCTTTCAATGAAAATACATGTACATGTGGGTTTCTCACTGAGATTTCCCTTAAAGCAGGGGCCATTATGTACTGGTTTGAATGACTTTGTCAGCAGACTTACTGCAGCTGCCAACTAAAAAGTCCAAGAGTTTTTTTTTAAATATCAGGCAAGTGCTGCATAAAATTCAGCAACACATTGTTACCTAGTCATGCTTGGCGTGGTTTGTCTTGTCTTATTCATAGGTGTAGTGGAATGACGAGATTATCCAAGATACATTTTCAATCAGTGCTATGAAATTGGTAGCTTCTGCAATGCAATCATCGAGAAAAAATTAAGTGACAACTGAAAAGATTGTCCTGCATAAGAGACTTAAAGGTGTTTTAATTTTTACTGAATGCTTGAAGCATTTAAACTCATTCTGATTTTCTTTTCAGATTATCTGTCTCAGCTGTTGTGATGTCATATCTTCAAAATCCACAACCAATGGCCTCAACTTGGTAGCAGGCATATCTTTCAGTTCACACAACAAACCATTCATTGGGATTCATCTGGGATCAAAATAATTTGCCTGTTGACATTTTACATGCTTTCTACCAGCCCTAAATTGCACAGAATCTGAGAATAACTTATTACAGATAGAACCAGGAATAATTATGCTGTAGAGAACTTTTTTTTTTCATGATTGTGTTCTAAGTCTTGTGTTTTAGAGTTTCAAGCAGTATTTCACAAGTATGGTTTATAGAAGTGTTTGTTATTTGGTCTTGTACCCAGGTCTTCTCATCTTCTCCTGAAGGAACCTCTCATATTTGTAAGATCCATTTTGATACAAACTGTATTAGTACCATGGCATGGCCCATTGGATGTACAACTGTACTATAAACTTGTAAATGCTTTTGGTCACAAATTACATGAATGTAAATCTGGTTGAATCTATTAATAAACTATGATAGCTACAGTCAAAATTAATCCTACAGTACATGGCCAGTGATTCAGGATAACAGCTTCTTGCATCTGTTTGTCTTACAATGATAAAGTTTTCTCTGAGAGCAAGAGATTTTAGCTTTGGGAAGTACGATGACCAGTTTTCAATCCTAAGTTTCTGTGATGGGTGGGTGCTTGGGTGTCCAAGGCAAGCTTTGATTCAGTAATTATTTCTGAAGCCAGCCATTAAGTAAACCATAGGTCACATTTGCCATCAACTCTGGGCTGAGGATTACAGCCGCTTTAAATTAATACCTACATACACCTTTATTTTATTCAAGCTAGGTTAACACAGTCAGTGTCAAAAGATGATTCTGTTATCCAAAGCAGCCCTGGAAATGAAACTTAATAGTTTTTTCATAGACTGTGAAAATCATGTGGAACTTTTTCTAAAGCATTTTAATGAGCTCTTTTGATGACATTTCATTCAATGACCAAATTAAACTACAGGTTCCCCTTTTAATAATCTTTGTTCTGCAATAAAGGAGGTCAGGGACATAAAAGGTCATATTTATTGAAATCAACATTACTGCAGCCCCCGTTCTTGAAATTTGTGCCAGTGTTGTCAAGAATGCTTCCTGGAAAATATTGAGCCTCTTTAACCTGAAAAATACAATGTTGTTAAAACGGCTTCTTCTCTTAACTATCAAAATAGCTTTCGTAGTATTATCTATATAGTAGCCTGTTCCTGGTTCCGTTCAGTCTGAGATGGGACAGGAAAGTTTAATAGGTGCATGAGAAAAACAGGAAAAGAGAAACACCTCTGTTCTCCCTAGTCCTCACTCTCCTTTTGTCCTTTCTAGTCACGTGTCACTGACTATAAGAGAGCTGAGAACAGCCTGCTATGTCAGTACTTTCATGTGAATTCAGGCTCTGAAGTTGCCTTGAGAAAAATTAAAAATGTTCCTTTTTTGTTTCTTTTCTTCCTCCCTCCCTTTCTTCCTTCCCTCCATCCCTTTCTCTTTATTTCTTTCGTTCATTAGTCGTCAACAAACGAAAGAAACGTAGGAAAGTGAACGAAGCTAACACTAATCATTGCTGGAATGACTATTATAACCATGAGGTTTAAAGTGCTGGTAATGTCATACTACTTTAAACTAGAGTAGAGCCACGATTCTTACAATAATTAACTTTAACTGAGAAGCCATCAAAACACAAGACGCTTCTATTCCAACTCACCAGAAAAAGCAAATGAAGTGATTACTTCAATTATTCCTGTTAGCCTTGCTAATTTCTGTCCGATAAACACCTGTCTCCCCTCCCTTGCAATCAACTGAAGGCTGTCGTGATCCACGTCCGAACCAATCCCCACTGCTACTATTTTAACGCACTTTTCCTGTTAAATGTATGTTAAGTGCCATGACATGACACCATAGTGGTTTGTACGTTTCTTACTACACTACATGTGCGATATAGGGGGGTTTATGGATGGCGTCACTTTCTTTGTCAAAGTCTTTGGGCTCGTCACGCAGTCTTCCTCCCTCAACAACGGAGGAAGATTACGTGAAAAGCCTAAAGAGCGTCTGCGTTTATGAGATGCGTGGCTGAGGTACAAACGATGTTAACGTTAAGTACTCAAAATAACGAGGGTATTTAGTTAACAGTGCATAGTAAATGGTTTGTGCCCAGGTATATTAGTAATTTTCATCTAATGTGATCGTCCGTGTTATGGTTTTTCAGAAAAGAATTTTTGTTGGCGACTGACGTTTCCACAACTTAAGGTGGCCGAACACAGTTTTCAAGAGCCTCTGCCTAATTCACCATTACTTTAAAGATATTTATGCTTTGGCGCCCGTTTTTTGCAAGAGTCAACGTTAACCACAGAAGGGTTTATTCTCACATTTTGGCTAAGGTGAGTGCTGTTGCCATGGCAACGGGGCTGGTTAAAAACAAGGCTTAAAAAATGGTTTTTGTTTATTTAAAAAAAATTCAGTCGTTAGATTTTTTTCCTCATTTGCCCACTATGAATTGACATTAAATCCCTTCTGTCAACACTGTTCTAATCAAATTTTGACATAGGCGACTTTCGTAATTCGCCGTAAATCGTTTTCACTGCATGTTCTGTACTATTAAAAATTCCCTATGTCAAAATTCAGATTTTTTGCGATAGATCATTCGCGTGGTTTCTGAATTATTTTTTTGCCAAATTTCTTGAAATTCTAACGACTGGATCGTTAGAAATCGGCAAGTTTCTGCAAAAGCAATCGGTTTCAATTTTTCGAGCGATTGCGCATGCGCTGCATTTAACTGGGTTCTTTCGGTAACAAAGAAAAAGCTGAGAATTGCTGGGTTCTTTGCGTCGTTACCTTTTCTAACATAGCTTTGTAATAAAAGACTGAAGGCATCAGTACACTGCGTTCAATAATGGAGAAAAATAGCGCATATAGTGCGGGTGTTGAGTAAATAAAATGATCGCTCTGTTGAAGGCATGTTTTGCATCAGCAAAAGCGCGCGCGAAAACTGTGTTCGGCCACCTTAAGCGGACGTCACAGATATTTGAAATGAGTTCAGTGTCAGCCAATTGTGTTATATGTCTGGAATTAAACTGATTGCCCTGCAATCTAGCCGTAATGATATTGTCTACACGACTCGTGTCAAATTTGTCAACAGTGATTGGTCGGTTCAACAATAGTAAGTTTCCGCATCTGTCTATTGTTAGTCAACTTGAGCTTTACCACGTGAAGTCCATCCGTCACTTTGTTTAAGCGACTCTTAAACCAATAACAGGATTTGATACTTTTCGCAGAGTGTCGCTACTTTCGAGAAACTTAAAACTGGATTCTTTTTGATAGGAAAAGTTTGAAATAAATGCTAAGATGTTACTTAACGTGCATGAATAAATCAATATAATAAGTCACTGATGAATTAATAATAATAGTAATGATAATAATATGATAATAATAATGATAATAATGATAATAATGATAATAATAATAATAATAATAATAATAATAAATAAATAAATTAGTATTTTAAGAGCAGGCCCTCCAATCACCTAGAGGTGGTTTTCGGGAGGGTCCTCTTAAAATAAAAAAGAATTCTAAAATATTAATTCAATGTCTAAAATACAGAAGTAATAAAAAATAAAAACTTAAGACTACAACTAAATCAAAGAACGAATGAAAAAGAAGATACCACCCACCTTAAATGTTTTGTTTATGTTATCAACAAAAGCCTTGAAATCAAAACCTTTGTAGGTACCCCTATGTTTGCCATCCGTGACGGACACATTTGGTATGTCTGATCTGTCCCCAGCCTCCTTAGTAAACAGTATATCCCGCGCCACTGCCAGCGCCAGATCGATGCGAGTTTAAAATCTCAGTTCTAGTGGTTTACCGGCGATTTTCTCCAAAAGGGCTTTCTTCTCATAGTGAGAATTACCGAAGTTGAACTCTAAGTTCGCTCTGCCATTGAACGTGATAAAGCCCACGTGATCTCCAGCTGCGGCGACTTTGAATTTGTTCACCCAACAGGTTGACTACTTTATCCAGGTGACGTAAATTGATGCTTTTTGATTTGTCGAGAATGATTCCAATATCGAGTCCTTGTGTACAAGGTGGTACTGTGGTGGCTGCTTAAAGAATCAACAAGTAATCATAGCATTATTATAATGTAAGTGAAACAAATTATTACGATAACAACAACAAAAGCATGCTCCTTATATTTTACAATCGGCAGAGTAAAATGAATTTTGTTGAGGACTGTAAACTATAAGCCAAGGCCTAACTAAAACCAAATCAGGCTAATAAAAAAAAACTAGCCTCAATACTATTAAAAAAAACACTAAGTGTGATACTGACCCTATCAGAAAAACTTAAAGTCAAAAACTAATTTCAATTTGCTGTCTACATTTTACACACTGCGGACTGTAGACTGAAATAAAATCTTAGCTTAACAGTTGGTTTTAACGGTTAGCTTTTAGGTATAGGATTAGTTTTAGGGTTTGTTTCTAGTCTTCAATTTACACTTCCACGACCGCTTTTATATCCCCATACAGATACTTACTATATAGTTTAAAAAATGCCGCGCGCATTAAGTTTGCTTGCTAAGCATATGGCCGGCGATGCAGAAAAACGTTAAGTTTCGAGTTTGTTTCACCCGGCGTATACATGTACATACAAAGCATAAATGTTTTAGCAGTTTGGCGCGTGATGAGTGGCCAGTTTGAGCTCACTATAAATTTAATTGTGAACTAGCCCGGATCTACTGTTCATGTGTTGTAGAGTTGAATGAGCACGATCGCACAAGACTTAGCAATAGACGTAATTAACCTAGTACTTCTCCAGCACACTCATATAACCCGACTATCACAACGAGCAACTCTTGGGTTTTAAGACGAAATCCGATGGAAAATCGAGGAATTTCAGGTTTTATTGGACAAAAATCTGGTACCAGAATAACTTTAAGTATTTTACAGTCATTTTTACATTTTCTTAAAGTTAAATACATAAATAATTGCCTGAAATAACACTGAAAACAATTTTCCATGGGAACGAGAGAAAATGAATTTCAAAGTTCAGAGAACTTGTGCTAACACAGGCAAAATTTCATCATCGGTTTCATTTCACCAGTACTTTCAAGCGTTTCATACGAAGTTCAACATTCGTTTTCGACGTTTGGTGTCGCTAGGAATGATTTTTTTTTGAGAAGACATTTAAAACAGTCGTACAGAAGTTTGTAATACGATGTAAATTATCTTGGTACTTGGTTTTTGTCCACTCGTTACTCGAACTTCTGGTGGATTCCATCTTAAATTGTTCAAGAACTATTGTCATAAGCTGCGAGTACCATTTAATAATTAGCTCTTAAGTTGCCATTTTCTTTCTTTATTACACGACTAACATATTTCACGACTAAAATCAGTCAATCCGACTGGTCTGGTGCTTGTCCAATATTTTCTTTTTTGCTGGACTGAGCACTGTACAAAATGCTTTTGTAGTTTGATGGCTCACTTTTGTAAAGAATTAACATGGAAAGTATTTTCTTTTTAGTACCAACTTATTCTTCTTCCTTAAGAAGGAAGAGGTAGGCGGTTGTAAACGTCCCTTTTCAATGAGAAATTCGCGGCTGAAGATTATGATGTTTTTCCAGCCCGTCATCATTGGATTCTCTTTTCTTAAAACCATTTTAAGTTATGTAATAAATATCTTATTAACCAGACTTGCTCAGGACCTTACTGGGTGAATATCGACCCTTGCGCTTGGCTACTAAGTTAATATACAAGTTTGTTTTCGCACAGTAAAGCTGAATAAATACTGTAAGGTAGTCAATTTTTAACTGCAAAGGTAAAAGAAAACAATATGTTGTCAAAATAAAAATTGCTGTTTTAGTGGCGGAGGTGAGGTGTTAAATTCTCAATTAAAAGCCTAATGAAATAATTCATAAACCATTCTAATACTTAGTGACGAAGTTCTAAGAAACTTAAAAGAAAAGCGCGCGCAAAATTAAATTGGGAATGACCTTTGGCTTTATTTGTTTCTTGATGTACACCGTTTTAATCAACTATTAGTTGCTAGATTAAGTTGAAATCACTGATATAATATCTATCTGCTCTTCGTTGAAAATTATTTTGAATTTTTAGAGAATGTATTTTATTGCGGAAACTCTAACATCTGCCAAGTCCGTGCTTCATACATGTAGTATATATCTGATTCAATTGACGATCTTTTTTAGTTTAACTCAGGCTTTCTATAGTAGTTGTAGTTTATTAAAACTCTCTGGAAGTCTTAGGCTCAATTAATGAGCTAGGTTTACAAGAAATAATATTAAATAAATCTAACTAATCTAACAATACTAACGATTCTATCTAGAGTTGATAGAATATTTTTGTTTGTCCTCTTTTTTCAATGGATAGCAGCAGTTGCCGATGTTTATTCTTCTGATAAAAGCTAATAACTCTTTCCCTATTGCGTTGATTGACATATGACCTTATTGGCATAGTTAACCAAAAAATAAATTCTAAATTTCAGTTTAGTTTCAATGATCGAAATTGTAATACAGAGAAAAAGTTCATTATGTTTTTTAATGGCAATATTGTATGAGCGATTAAGATTTTTCTGGGTTGCTTAATATTTACATGCTGACAATGAAACACTTCAATTTGAAAAATAAAGAAGTTCTAACTGAAAACGGCTCGATTTCATTAGATCTTTATGATCACAAAAGAGTACTTCGATAATTAATGAAACTAATCTGCTGAGAAGTCAAATCACTCTTTAGAATTTTAAACATGCGGTGGGAAGACTTTTTTGTGTCGAAGAATAGTCACACGTATGTATGTCATGTACATATTCAATATTTCCATTTTTTCATATCACCTTATTTACTCAGTATCTTTGAAAACCAAGACTAAACAAAAACTCAATATTTACCGCGCGCTTGTCACTAAGAATGAGTTTAGTAGTTAATTTCAAATGGCGAAACTAAGTTACCAAATATCCGACAAATAAGCTGAAACAAAAGACCTCCAGCACGGCTTTGTTAAATTCAATTCGACCTTACAAGCCAGTTCACTAGGACAATTTATACAGCCGTCTCGAGCTGTGTTTGAATAAAACTGCTTTTGCAGTAGGATAGCAGTTTTATTCAAACAAATGGCGGGACAACTGTTGCGCAAAGCCAACATGCCCAAATTATTCTCCGGCCAATTTCAACATGAAATGAATAGAACAACAAACGCAATTGTTACCAAGCAAACTAAACAAACAGCCATTTTTATCGGATTTAAATCTCTTCCACATGTAATTGGTTTGCTATTTGTGTGTAACTCACCCGTAAATTAACTTCCACGCATTAGGCCCGATCGCGGTTGGACAGTCAATTCTTCTCTCTCTTCTCTCTCATGAGTTATTTCAACTCTGATGCAGTCAACATGCCCAATATTGTATTAATCTTGTTTTTCTTTACTGCGTGGAACCACTGGTAAGTACAAAATATAAGATCATGACTTTCTCTTAAAAAACAAATTTCTCTTTTAATAACAGTTTTTCACTTAACCAACGGCGCATAGCCGCTGCGAAGATAATTGCGTTCGCGTATAGAAAGTTTTATCTAAAAAGACAAAATTAGAGCTACGAAGGAGCGTTCTATTTCAATATACAGCATTCCAAAATTATAACTTTTCGAAGGAAAAAACCTACTTGAAACACTAGAATGTTAAGGATATTCTTTAGGAGACATATTTTATGATGCTTTTAAGTTGGCACCTAGAGCACTGAACATAGTTAAGTTTTACGAAGAAAATGGATAAAGTCACATATTGTAAGGCTGCTAGCATACTTCATGAATCATGCATTGATTTTATTCGTTAAAGAAACCTATTGCTTTTAAGGTTTCACAAATTTCTTTTATACAGCGTATTTTGCATCGATTTTCATGTACTGTTACGAAAATTTCTCGTCTTGATACCATAGAACAGATTTCTCGACGCTGAAATAGCTTAGTCGAGAGAAGGCGATGTATATATATCTCGTAAAATAGAGTTTATTTGATAAAATTAAATGCATGGTGGCCGAGTTCTTAATAGTTCTTTTGTTCTCGCTAGTTTGAACAAAGCATAGCTCTGATTTCTTAAATACGTTTCACTGTAGGTCTTTCAGATTTGTTCGTTCCTTTTCTCGAATTGAATAATTTGACAATTTTTCATATATTTTTTCCTTTTAACAGTTTGACAGAAGCTGGAGATGGAGGTAGGTATATTCCTGTTAATAATTTTACCTTCTTTTTGTTTCGATGCTTTGCTATCCGTGTAAATGTTCATGTGGACAGTGTAAATAAAATGTCGGGCAAGATACAATCTAAACAAAGACAAATTGATAATTCTACCATATTTTCTCGTTTTCTGCTCAAACATTATTTTGTAAGATCACTGCTAACCCTTCGCTATCATGGTAAAATGGTAACTGAAATTTCGTAAAAGGCACAGATAGAGATTTTCAACTGTGATTCATTTTCTTTATTGTCTTTAAAGTAATCTGAATTTTAACCTGTGCCGCACTATGTAAGGCTAAAAAATCAGGACTACTGTAAGGCAACAAATTAAAGGAACTGCGTTGTGGCTTTAGAAATAGAAATAAATTTAAAATCACAATTAACCAAGGACGAAAAATGCTAAAGAGGTCATGATTCGCTAAAAACAACAAGGTATGGCTGAACTCGAAGCATTGTAATTTATGAACGACGACAACCTTGAAAAATGGAAGTAACGTTTTTCAAAATTCGCCATCTATGAACTTAAAAGGAGCTTGTCAGTCCTTAGACTATCGAGGAATAATACTGATAACACGTCGGACGTCCTGAATATGAAACTATGATACTCCCAGGAGTACAAGGACGTCTTCCACAGATGCAAAAAATGGTAGAGTATCACATGAAAGTACCGCTCAATAGCTTTTATTTGAATGGTCACACACTAGAGTTTCATCCACAGACATAAAACTTAGAACCACCTTGTACAGCATAATAAAGAGTATCATATGAAAGTACTGCTCAATAGCTTTCATATGCATTGAATGGTAATATCACAGACTTGAAAGTTAGAACCAGCTTGAACAGTATAACAACGGTATCATATGGAAGTGCAGCTCAATAGTTTCATCTGAAGACCCTCTGAATGAGCCCAGTCCAGGTTAACAATTAAGGTTGAAATGTACTAGTGATTGATTGATTGATTGATTGATTGATTGATTGATTGATTGATTGATTGATTAATTCACTCATTCATTCATTCATTCATTGGTTGATTGATTGACTGATTGATTGGCACAAAATAGCAATAATCATTCAGGTTTCAGGTTTCATCTTTATAATTGCCTATTGTATTGTTTTATTTTGTGATTAAAATGTTTTAGTTAGAAATCGCACCAACAGCTTCGCGTGTCTGGCAAGAAAGAAAATTGTTTCAGGCGACCAAGTGTTGCTTAGTATCACACTTAAGAAGTACTCACTGTCTAGCTTAGAGAGCCTAGGTAATTGGTACTTTTTTTCCAATCTAGGTTTCACAATTAATAGCACGGTCAAACTTATTTGACCAGGGACTAAACAATGACCTGTCTGATAAATAAATTAAGCAAATTTACAGTGAAACCTAACCTAATATAACGAACTCGCCAACCCTCTCAATTTTCATCAAAAAAGAATTGAAAACGTGCAGCTATATTTTGAAAGTGTGGGAAATACAGCATTGCTACAAGCTTTATTTACAAGAACTGGGTTTTGGCCGTACGCGTTGACCAAGATTGTGCAATGTTAATAAAATAATTATTCCGCGGAAGCGCGTAGGCAGGAGAGCATGAAGGGCAAGAGACTTAATCTCTTCTATATAGGCCTTACTCGTGGCTTCAGAAATCGCAGGAGGGTCTGGAAATAGCCAATCCTGTGATGCGAATCTTACTCACGTGGACAGCCCAAGCGGCTTCACACGTATTTTCATCCTCCACGAAAACATTCACAAAACGCGCGCGGTAACATTATTCGCGGGAGGACTGGATACCATATCTAAAAATAACGTGAAAGAGATTACCTTAATTGAGGATAAGGCCTATATCAACCTCGTTCCCAGGGTCCACCCCCAAGCCAGGGAAAAGACCCTGGGAACGAGGTTGGGCCTATATGGGATTAACTCTCTTATCCTTGATCTTCTCTTAGCGTACGATGTTAGATAGTAGATAGCATAATTATTTCATACCCATAAGTGGGGGTGGAATAATTGTCTTACTATTAAAAACAACAACGAAGCATTGATAATTCTATTTAAGAAGACGAAACTTAGAAACTTCGGGCTACTGGTCTGCTCGTTAAATAGCTCTTTGACGCTAAATAGCTCCATTTTCTATTTTACAGATATTTTAGACGTTTTTGTATCTCAAGCATGCTTAAAATATGCCAAGCATAGAGCCAAAATATTCTCAAATCAGGCAAATGACGCGATATGCATTTGATAGGCGTATCTAATAAAATAGCGAGAGTATTTCCTAAGTAGTGATACACTCTTTTGGTTGTCCTACTCAGAAAATAGGGAAGTCTTAGCATTGCGTATAAAAAGCTGAGTTTTTTGCGTCACTAAATCTTGCGATCCTTTTTTCCATTTTTTTTCTCAGCCATGTGCAGGATGAAAACAAAAGACAACAAGTGTTGCGTGTTTCCTTTTGTTTACAAAGGAAAAACGTACGACTCATGCGTCACAGCCAGGGCTAACAGTCGTTGGTGCTCTCTATCGCCAAGCTATGACGACGATAGAAAATATGGATACTGCAGAGGTACTCTCCTTAACCTATGCAAAACAGAGGCCATCAACCCCTCTGGTAGAATGTAACGGGCATAGCAGTCGATTTTAAATGCCATAATCCTTGACTCGATTGTTGAGAAACTTACGAGAACAGAAAACATTTTACTCAAATTGAAGGCTTAACTATTTTTTTCAGCAAACAGCTTAACATATTGCGCAGTAGGGATACATTTTCACTTTCGTTCTTGGCCTGTTCTCTCCTTGATAAAAACAACTTTTGATAATAGAGAGTGTTTTACTTAAGTTGACGTGTAAGGGAGGAACGCATAATAATAATAATAATAATAATAATAATTTAATAACTTCTAGAGCACTATTTACATTTACTGATCAACAGCGCTTTACAACTTAAAATACTACAATAAAATTCAAATTTGTAAAACTAATTACATGTATATTAATAAAATAGAATATTTATAATAATGATAATAAACTTAATTAGTAATACTAAATAAGTGTGAATATCAAGCAAGATACGCTTTAAAAGCTATACGAAATAAATAAGTTTTCAGCTTACATTTAGAAATAGCTAATGACTGAATATCACGTAATTCAGCCGGCAAACTCCTCCATAAATATGGAGCAGCAGCAGAGAAAGATCTATCACCTAAAGTGACAAACATTTTCCCTTTATTAGGGTCTAACAATAAACTTTGATTTGATCTAAAATTATATATAGATCTAGGCATAATGGTAATTAATTCTATGATATACTTGTCGCAAATCCATAAAAAAAAATTAAGATCTTAAAATGAACACGATGTTGTACTGGTAACCAATGAAGTTCATACAAAGCACGGGAGTAATATGCAGGTACTTTCTTAGGTTCAGCACAAGTCTAGCCGCAGCATTCTGCACACGTTGCAATTTAACTATTTGCGACTTAGGCATACTTCAATGTGTATTATCTAAAGTGAATTGGAGCGTTCTGGAGAACGTTTCAAGTGAAAAGGAGATTGTTGTTACGAGCGGGAAAGACGGGGCAGGCAGGGGGCGGACGCGGGAGTTGAAATGGGAAAATTCTCCCGCTCGTGGTAGGTAGCTCATTACGCACTCTTAAAGTTTCATTTTTGGGTCGAAAGCTGTTGAGCAAAGACATAATGGCATCTGCGTCCAATGACCATCGCGTTTATCTTTGCGTTTGAGTAAGGAAAGCTGTAGCAACGTAGTCGGACCAGCAGAGTGGTCGTGATTTTTTTCTGTATAGTACAAAGAAGGATTTAGTGAATATAACAAATCTTCGCGTGTGATGTTAACAGGAATGGAAGGTTTGATTACTGGAGATGATCAGGCATGGGTCTACGCCAATGGAAGATACCTAGGAAGGGACAATGGAAGATGGGATGTTCCTGTGAGGTAATAAAATAACTTGTGTAAAGGAAAGGTCTTGCACACGAACCAAGTGGCCCATCAGGCCATATAGCATGAGGCGACTAAGAGTATTTCTCCTCCACCCGGATAGGATGCTAGTCTATCGCAGGGTTACCCCCAGCATTAAATTCAAATTCGCCGGTACTCTTTTGAACACCTGTGTAGAGAGGCACCGTGAGAGTAAAGTGTCTTGCTCAAAAACACAACACAATGTTCCCGGCTAGGGCGTGAACCCGGACCGCTCGATCCGGAGACGAGCGCGCTAACCATGAGGCCACTGCCTCCAAAATAACTTGTGTAGGGATCTGTAATGAAGAAATGGCCATTGCTTTTGAGTTTCACTTCAGGTAAAAGTTGCATGTCCTGAGGTCTGCTTCTCAATATGTTTAGTTGTGCTTACTTTCGATGCTGTTCTTCAGTCTGAAACAAATTTAAAAATTTTCTTACAGCTTCTACTTCCCTGAAAATCTTCAAGTCGTTGCCATCTATGTGAAAAACAGTGGCGGCGCTGCAGGACTCATCGCTTCGTTCGCAAACGGCATCGTAACTGACAACAAATGGAAGTGCACAACTCAAGCGATAAGAAACTGGCATACTACCGGATTTGACGACAGCAATTGGTCAGCGGCCACAATTCACGGCGGTAACAGCGGTCAGTTAAGAGTCAATAGATTGCCAACGAATGCTAAATGGATTGGTTCAAAATATCGAAATGCTGGCGGCCTCTACTGTAGGAGACACATGACTTACTTTGGAGAGAAACCATCAGCTGGTGGAAGTAAGTCGTTTTTCAACCTTATCGCAAATTGAACTCTCATATGTAAAATAATAATAATATAATAATAATACAATAATAATAATAATGATAATAATAATAATAATATTTATCCAGGGAGCCCACTCGCCTTGGCGGTTTTCAGTGGGGCCCTGCAAATCATAACAACAATTAAAAAGAAGACAAGAGATAAAAAAAAATTGGTATTACAATATAAAACTAATTTTAAGATAATTTAACAATTAGATAGGGCATTATTTACGAAGTTTTAAGCTTTGCCTTAAAGAAGGACAATGATTTGCTGTTTTTAATGTCATTGTCTATATACGTTCAACCTGAAGTTAGATACTTTAAAAGGTGGCTCTAACAGTTCCCAGCACTTTCCAAGACTTAGATTTTGATAGGTCATTATAACCGCTCTTTATCAGTTGATGCTACAATCATTGTATCAGAGCAGCAGTACCGACGCAGCTTTTGGCAAAGTTTATAGAAATTCTATAAATAGTGTTCAGTGCCTCCTTAAATTTTCAAAGCTAGAGGCACTTATTTCCGTAACATGAACCGATTAGAAGCATTTCTACTGCCCCCTTGAGGGAACGCTACTCCACCCGTAGGGTTGCCCCCAGCAACAAAAAAATCGCTATCCATTCACAAACTTACATTAAAAGAGGCTTTGTGAGAGAAAGGGTCTGAGGATCAGGAGAGATATAATTCTCTATCCCTACCGCGGCACCAATTTTGGTTACTCCAGTAACCTGTGAACCCTTACAGTGATTTCTTATGCATTTGGTATCTAATCAGATCTTACAATCAACTGTTTCTTTAACGCGGTGAATGGTTAAAGCCTCGTTTGGCAGGGAAGAGTTCGACGCAAAAATAATTCAATGTTTTATTCTATTTTTCCTTTGTGCAATACAGGTTGTGACAAGCCTCTTGGTCTACAAAGCGGTTGGGTGGAAAACAAGCAAATGAGAGCTTCATCCATTTGGAGCAGAACACATGCTGCATGGAGAGGAAGACTACACATGCCAAAGCAATACAGTTACCCTGGTGCGTGGATAGCAAAGACCAGCAATGTTTACCAATGGATTGAGGTTAGGGAGAAAGATAGTTGGTTGATAGCAGTAAATCGAAAACCGAAATCATCCCTTTTCACGTCGACCTGGGATGACTCCTTACTTGAAATCCCATTATTAGCAATGCAGACATTTTGTGAGTGTGACATCTATAAACCCTGAAATCTTCTTTCCTCTTGATTGAGAATAAATTTCCATGCGAGTTGACGTGCCGGCAGGCTGTGTGCAGCAGAGTCGGCGGTTGTCCAGTTTCACCACTTGCCAAAGCAACACCACCGAAAGTTCAATAATTGTATGTTTTTCTTCTTCTTCTTCTTCTTCTTCTTCTTCTTCTTCTTCTTCTTCTTCTTCTTCTTCTTCTTTCCTTTTATAAAATATTTTCAAATTCAAAGTCTATGTTTTTTTTTATTTCGAACGTAAATCTGTTAGTACATTGCTGTAGTAACTGTTCAGTCCAAGTGATTTTTCAATCATTTCCGTCGCGGGAAACCTGCAGCCTGTAGAGTTGCATTGAATGGCTTTTCTTGCGACTTAGTGTACTTTGTCGGTTTGGTCACAGATTATTAAACTTAAATCCTACGAGCCAAAGCTGATATACTTTCAAAACTTAACAAAACTCTTAATTTCGAGAGTTAGACTAATCATTTACTAGCTGGATGAGTTAATTATCTGAAACGTAGACGTGAACCGTAGGCCGACACCTCCATATAGGAGAATGTTTACATGTAAACTTTATGCACAAGTTTGGAAATGACGTCTTGTACAACTGAAGGAAGGTTTGTGTAATTATATCGAAACAGACCCCTAAAGCACAGAATTATTTGAAAAGAAATGCGAACGTTATCTTCATGTAGTTTGCCCCAACCTTAAAAAGTAACATGACTAAAAACATTTGCTGCAAAAGTTTTAGACACGGTCTTCGGGTCTACAGATTAGCTAGGCGTGCTTTTTTCTCGGAACAGAATAATATTCAATACAACTAGAAGTATGTTAGAAATACCAAAAATAATAACCTCTTATACAACTTAGTATTGCTTTCAATTACCGTTTTACAACAGACTAACTGAATAAGCTGAAACTACACGCAAAATGTCAGTGAAAATGTGCGGATGTTCTTGAACAATTTCCCCCTTTGCGAAAGAGATAACTAACGTCTTTCTTCAGTTTTGGCCAAACGTTGAATTGACATATTTTTGAAAAAATATGAAAAGCTGTAAATTTGCTGTTGTATCTGCAATCTCACAAACCATATTTTCAAATCGGGGGAGTTTGGTCGCCATGATTTCAGCGAGTCAAACACATGCCAGCAACTATGTCCCCATTTGGTTACGCTATCTCGATTGTTTATAGTTTAAAAATGAATTATTTTGGATTAAAAGTCTTATTATCTTACCTTAAAAGCTCTCATTCCTTTTTCTTGGGTTGAATTTCGCCTAAAAAGCACCAAAATCGCATCGGTTTTAAATTGTTTTGAAGACAATATGAAACCACACTTGATTTGACACTTGTGCGAGACTTGGCGCTTGTTGCCCCGCAGCCGCGTTTTTGGCGCGAAAATTTGCACTTGGCAGAGATCCGGGGGGGGGGGTACTCCCAGAAAAATTGGGTGGAGTTGTGCGGCCCGGTTCCCAAAACCCTTACCCTTTTTATGACCAAAATCTGCGATATTCCCTAGCCTATTTATGACCTGACCAAAAAATCGAAACCCTATTTATGACCTGACCATTAAATCAAAACCCTGTTTCAGACCTGCGTTATAATTAGTTCCCTAGTTCAGACCAAAGTTAAATTACCGTAAAGATAGTTTGTGAAGGGCTTTTTTTGTTTTTCTTTTCGATAATGATGAAAAAGTGGCTTCTTCTTAAAATCATTAACCCATATTAAGGCTAGAGTGTAAAAACCATACCCTATTTATGACCAAAATGGCCAAAACCAGCTAAAATCGATACCCTATTTATGACCAAAACGGCTGAAAAACCATACCCTTTGGGGCCGCACATACCTATATAGCCCATATAAGGGAGTATTCCCCCCCCCCCCCGGGGAAGAGATATCGACACCTCGTGTGTTTGTAAATATTTGATTAATACACGGTTAGCAAGAATTGGCATTCTTCAATTTCCTGCGAAAAAGGTGCATTTTCTAACTCAATTCCTCTTCGTATTTAATACATTTTCATGAGTTTATTTGAGAAAAGCCAGTAGAGTTTGTGAGATAACAGGAAGGTGTTGATTGTAGCTTTTGTTTGACTACACGGTGGTTCACAACACGGAAAGCAGTGTGCAGTGCGAGCCATTGACAGTAATTTATCAAAGAGGGTGCTATTGTATTTCATCAAATCAGCGCTTTTCATTCATTAAAAATGCAGTTGTCATCTTGTTTTTAAGGTCTCATTTTACCGTCCGGTGCAAGTCACCGCTTTGGCGACACAAGGAAGAGCTAATTATAATCAATGGGTTAAAAGTTACACTCTAACCTTCAGCGAAGACGGCAAAAAGTACTCTCCCTACAGCGTCGGCGGACAACAAAAGGTTTGAAGAAAATGCCTTAAATTACTTAGAAGATCTATAAGACTTGCAACAGTTTTAATTTATATCTGTCAGTTTATGTTGCGAAGGAACGTCCTGCACAGACGCTCGTTTGGCTCGTCACGTTAGGGAGGAATGCGTGACGAGTTTGGCTCGTCACATTGAGGAGGAATGCGTGACGAGTCAAAGGTGAACAATGCGAGCTGAAAAACGCATTTAGCACGTGAATCATGACCCTTCTAGAATTCATTTTTAAAGCAAACTGTTTTAGTTTTAGTTTTCAAGGGAAAAGATTCATGTTCTTTCACCTTTGTAGGTATTCGCCGGAAATAGAGACAAAAACTCTGTGGTTAAACATAACATTTCACCCAGCATTGAGGCTCGTTTTCTTCGCCTCCATCCCAAGACATGGCAAGGGCATATCGCAATGAGAATGGAGCTGTATGGATGCCTGAAGGGTAAGTCAGGTTTATTTTATGAAACTTGTGCCCATTTAACAGCAACAAGCAACAATTTATGATCACCTTGAGTCTCTATATGTACTGTTGCCAAGACGACTAATAATTCAGTATTTATTTCTGACATTTATGATTGTGTTCTTATCTTTTGTACTTAACCATGCTTGACGTGGACTGCTTCTAGTCAAGGAAGAAAATTGTCCTAGTGTGACCAAAATTGAATGAAAAATAATTCGTGAAAAAAATCATTATAATTGGCTATTTTCGTATTCTCGGTATTGGACTGGAACTAGCTTGCAGTGGAGTCTGATGCGGGGGAATACATTAATAGGAGAAAAATTTAATTTGCATTTGAAAAGACTCCCCGCATTGGTCTCAGTTGCAAGCCAGTTCCAGTTCAATGCCGAGAATACGAAAATGGTCTTGAACATAACTTGAGTAACTGATTCCGTCAAAATGAGCGTTCAAAATGAGCATTCAAACTGAAGCCGCAATTTCTTGAAGTTGATGTGAGATAAACTTGTTTGTCAAATGTAAATCTATGAGTAACTCAGCATGTTTCCTCAAAGGGAGTCAAAACCGCATCCTTGATGTTCACGATTTTATTTCTCTATAAACTCCTTAGTATCAATTTCGATCGTGAAGATATACCAAACACTCAAGAATTAAAAGAGTTTTACGACATTTCCAAACATCTCGAAGCTCGTCAAAAATGCTCCGCTCCGCGTCGTATGTTCAGCTCTCTTTTCTTTGTTTGGAATGTGGTAATACATGGTCTCTGGTTTTTGATATATCAAAAACATTTACTTAATTTACTGATGATACGGCAAAAGAGTCAGCTTACTCTGCAGTTAACTGAGATGAATCCTTTGCAGTTTGCAAGGTTGACGTGGGTATATTAATGGACGAGTCTGGCAGCGTCCATAATAAAGAATTTGAGAAAGAGAAGAACTTTGTCAAGGCCTTGGCTGGTCATTTCCAGTTCGGTCCCAGTGCCGCGCAGTTTGGCGTCGTCACCTACAGCACAGGATCACAGCTGGATATCGCTCTCAATCGATACCGCGATCTTGCTTCCTTTCAACGCGGAGTCAGTGCAATACGATATCACGGTATAACAGTGTTAAAGGAACTATTTGTACTTAAAGAGGCCCACCTCTACAATTGTAACTTTGTAATTTCAACCCTTTTCTTGATAATGGCAAAAGGAGTCAAGTGCGCATTGTGTATGACCGACACTACATTAGAAAAGAAAACTAATTGATAAGGAAGTAAATGTGAGTAGTCTGTTACCAGAAACTTGATTCTATTTTGTTTCCTTCCTTATTTTTCTTCCTCCTTTTTCAACTTTAACTCTTGGATTTCTAGGTTATAATCTAATAATTTCCTGAAAAACGAAAATCACCAAATAGTTATGAGATGTTCTGAGATGTGACCCTAAGTTCTCCAAATCAGCATTAAGAGAAAAATATGAATACTAGCAAGGAGAATTTTAACACTACTTAACTTCGATCTTTTAATTAAAAGATCTAAGTGTCTTATGGTTTGTAGGTGGATGGACCCATACTGGAACCGCATTGAAGCTGGCTTACTCTCAACTGTTTAGTTCTGGCAAAGGTGCACGTGCAAATGTTGCCAAGGTAACACCTTCATTCTAGTGTTTGTAACTGCTTTAAATCAGATGTAATAGTTATACTTATTTCTTTTTCAACTCCAGGTATTAGTTATTATCACAGACGGAGAAAGCACAGGAGGAATGAAGACTTTGATGGACCCGATCAAGAGGCTGAAAGAATCTAGAGTGAACATCATTTCTATTGGCGTGGGTCATAAAACAAACAAACACGAATTGAACTTCATGGCTTCCTCCCCTGCTAACACGCACGTGTTCTCAGTCAATAATATGGATCAGTTAAGGGCTCTGATTGGCTCTATCACTTCATCGTCGTGTTCGAGTAAGTTTTGTTAAGACTTGTAGAAGAGTGTATTTTTATTGCTCGCTTACTTGCTTAATTGCTTGCTTGCTTGATTGATTGATTGATTGTTGGTTGATTGATTGATTGATTGATTAATAATAATAACTGACTAATTGATTGACTGATTATTAATTTGTGTGTTTGGTTGGTTGGTTAGTTGGTCTACTGACTGACTGATTAATTAATTGATTGACCGACTGATTAATTGCAGACTGACTCACTGATTGATTGATTGATTGATTGATTGATTGATTGATTGATTGATTGATTGCCAGTGACTGAATAAACCAAAAAACAAAATGGCGTCCATATGCAGGAACTGTGTCACGTGAAAAAATCCAAGAATGCCATTGGTTGAACCGTTGCGTAAACGCAGACGAACGCGGAAAAGTTGAACTGAGTTTAACTTTTTGAAAGAAGTTCGCGATCTCTACATGCGTCTACGTACGGTTAACAGTAGAAATCCACCTTAATGGTTAATTTATATTCCTTACGGTTAACAGAAACCTTAGAAATTAATAGACCAATTTCGATATATTAAAATTTAGCCTAAAACAATAGACCTCAGCTCGAGGCTCCGGGGAATAAATTAACCCCACAGACTCTGTAGTTATTCCCCGGAGCCTCGTACTGAGTTCTATTGTTTTAGGCTGAATTTTAATATATCGAAATTGGTCTATTACCATTGTTTTAAAAAGTTGAAACTTTATTTTGATTACCGTATTATGAGAATATTAAGTCTCCCAGCTTTTCAACATATAATTCATGGTAGGCCACCCATGTAGTCGCCCTGCGGTTTGCTTTTATTTACTACTGTTTGTAGTTAGCATTTCTGTGGCGAAGAGGAAGCCGGCGACCATATGTGTCCTACCATAAAGTTCTTGCCGTCTTTTCCATGTACTACCAAGCCACTAGACAAGACACAAAAAGTTCTTGACAAGTGATCTTCGGACTTTCACTTTCGCGGCTATTTTTTTTTTACGGAGAACACTCTTTAGATTGCTCTACGGCTAACGGTTTAACCCATTGAGACACTCTTTTATTTCACAGCGTATAATTGCCGTTATGTGACTTGTGACTATAACCAGTGGAGTTCATGGTCAGCTTCATGCGGAGTCGCAATGAAACGTACCCGGGGATTGTCCAAGGTCAACGAACATTTCATTAAACGGCAGGGAGGCTGCTCTGGACTCAAAGTCACGTGCGACGCACAGGAGACTGAAACTAAAACGACAAACTGTGAGTTCATTTTAGCATTTTTGCCCTTATTCGAGTGGCTCGAGGTAACATAAAACAAGTTTTTCAACATCACCTTCTCATTTTCTACCCAGCAACGAACGTACTAAAACGTTGAAACTAATTCATGTTAAGCTAATAACACAGTTGATAAATACTGTACGTTGTATCAGATTAAGATAGTTGGTGGCTTAACACTTCCTGTTCCTTACTACTCCCAGCTCTCGCTCCTCTCTGTAAAATATTACTTAAAGTTACGAAGTTGTTTCTATTTCTTCTGGTTTCTGCCACCGTGGGAATCTTGCTTCCTTCCCCCTTATTCTTCTTCGCCCGAGTTTACACCGTCGTTAATTCCGAGTTTCTGCCCCCAACCCCGAGAAAAAGTATATGAAAGAGGCTTACCTTAACCACTCAATTGAAAATAAGAATTCCATTGTGGCAGCTCACTGACAATAATTTCTATGAACTGGACAGCGATGAGAACGAAACTATACTCTTAGCCCTTCACACTAAAACCGAATTAATACTCGACATTTGATTGGACGCACTTGGCAGGTCCTTGTGTCATTGTCACGTGTTCCTGGAACTCATGGGGCAGTTGGTCTTCTACCTGTGGAAAAATGACACGCCAGCGTACCAGCAAGGTCACGCAATCTATCATCAATCGACCCAACTGCAATGGACTGCAGTCAACGTGTCCCAAACCGGACGTACAATCTCTCTATGTCTCTTGTAAGTAACTAACGATCTATAATGATGCCTGGGTTTATAATTATGTGTTCCATGAACATGACTTTCATATCTTCCCTGCTAGTCTTCATCCAGTATCTCGAAGGTGGGATGTGATTGGTGCATTTCGATCCTCCAGTTGCTACAGTTAGGATTAACTATGTACCGACCTAAGTTTATAATCTATTCCAAAACACGCTCATTTTCAAAGTATGGCAAAGAATAAGTAGTCATTAAAATGTGAAAGAGCGAGTTTAGTTAAAAGCGTTTAAGCATGGCGTTTTGGTTTGATTGTTTACAGGTTGTAAGGGTGAACTGGGTATCTTAATGGACGAATCAGGTAGCATCAAAGATAAAGATTTCGAGGAAGAAAAACAATTCATCAAAGATCTGGCAAACGGCTTCACTAACTTTGGTCCGAACGGGATGCAGATGGCAGTAATATCTTACAGCACCAATGCTAATCTTGATATCAAGCTCAATCAGTACTCTAACAAGATGCAGTTCATAAACGCTGTACGAAAAATCAAACAGTTTAGTAAGTGGGTTGTTTGTAGTTGCTCCCTTTAAAGAGAAAGTCCATCTTCGCTACTGCCATACTGTACTCGATTCACAGGTAGACTAGCCCCACCCCCGAAGAATTACTCCCATATAAAAAGGACGGGGTTACTCATCGGAAATTTTGAAAAGAAACCCTGAGAGGTACCAGTATGTAGTCTCCTTCGCAGCCGTTATTAGGGTCGTCACGCAACTCTCCTCCCCACTAACGGCCGTTAGTGGGGAGGAGCGTTGCGTGACGACCCTAATAACGGCTGCGAAGGAGACTAACCAGTATGCTGTTTTGTCGGTGTGGCTTGAAGATTTTTCACCCCTAAGAGGTACCAATTCTAAAACAACACATAATCTCCTGTCATATTTTCTTCGGCTCAATACTCTAAAAAGTAACTCAGAAGCTCCCGCTGTGGACCTTTTGAGGCTGAACACCGTAAGAGGTATCAAAACCGCTTTTTTAGCCCCTAAGAGGTACGACGAGCACCCCCGTCGTCTCTATAAGGGAGTCTTCTCTGGGCTCCCACCACGCTTCTGTGTAATTAAGATGGTGGTTAGCTTCAACGTTTGGGGAGGTGCAGTGGCCTCATGGTTAGTGCGCTCGTCTCCGGATCGAGCGGTCCGGGTTCGAGCCCTGGCTGGGGACATTGTGTTGTGTTCTTGGGCAAGACACTTTACTCTCACAGTGCCTCTCTCCACCCAGGTGTATAAAGGGTACCGGCGAACTTAATGCTGGGGGTAACCCTGCGATGGACTAGCATCCCATCCAGGGGGGAGTAGAAATACTCCTAGTCACTTCATGCTACAGAAACCGGGATAACCTACGGTCTGATGGGCCACTTGGCTCGTATGCAGACTTTACCTTTACCTAGCTTCAACGTTAAGAGATGAATATAATGAGCCAGATTGGTCAGCGGGGCTGGTGCTCTTGCAAGAAACAGATAAAGAAATCTATTCACGAAACATTTTCTGATAGAAGTATTTGAAGCCCATTCATTAATCTCTCGCCATAAACCACCAAGCAATTTGAGATCCAACTAAAGTAAAAACAAAGGTTTAAACCAAAACTCAAATTAATCTTGAGGTATGAGGTCGGTTTGTTATTTTTCAACAGAGGGTTGGACTTACACCAATAAAGCTCTAATCGCCGCCAAGAATCAACTTTTCCAAAAAGCAAATGGAGCTCGACCTGGTGTTTCAAAGGTTTGTTACATAAAAGAACAGAAAATTATATCTAAGGCCACATGTATGTTCACACTTGGTGCCCTAGCACGGTGCCGAGCATGAATTTCGCTGGGAACTAATGTGAACACACCTTTTTTCCAAGTCCAGAATTCAGGCACAGTGGCCATGCCCGGATACAAGGTATCGACCTTGTACTAAATGGTACTTGGGTACTTAGAGTACCCAGTGTCTGAACGTAACACTACGCAAACGCAACCTAAACACAACCTGAACGCAACCTGAAGGCAACCTTGCGCGCGAAAAAATGTTCAGTAAAATCGTCACGCTAGTATTTGTAAAGTCAATGTTCAATTACTAATTTTTTTCCCCACCTCAGATTCTTGTCGTGTTAACGGATGGAGTTAGCACAGGAGGAGAAAAATCGCTTCGCGATCCTCTCGAGAACCTAAAACAAAGTTACGTCAATATATTCGCCATTGGAATCGGTAGAAATATCAACAAACGAGAGCTGGAGATGATGGCCACAGCACCTGTCAAAGAGCACGTGTTCTATGTAGCTACTATGCAGGAGCTGCAAACTCTGTTGACAAATATCGGCGAATCAGCTTGCAAGAGTAAGTGAATGCCGGACATACTCCCCCTTTGTATGGGTTATATAGGTATGTGCGGCCCCAAATTGTGTGGTTTTGCGGCCGTTTTGGTCATAAACAGGGTAGGGTTTTTCCACTCTAGTATTGGATTGGGCATGTTTCTTAGGAAAAATTATCGATAAGACCATCAACAAAAGCCCTTCATAAAAGTAAGAGCAACTGTGCCAGCCGCAACGGTCATAAATAGGGTATCGAATTTTTGGTCAGGTCATAAATAGGGTAGGGAAAATCACAGATTTTGGTCATAAATAGGGTAAGGGTTTTGGGAAGCGGGCCGCACACCCCACCCAATTTTTCGGGGAGCACCTCTGGGAAGTGCATATTGTAGTTGCATCCTCAGTAGGAAGGGGGTACATCAATTTTTACATGACCAGAGAAAAGTGAAGTTGACTTGGAAAAATAGATTTAAGCTTCGGTCTGGTGCACTCTAAAGACCTCTGGACACTTTGGATGAGTCATATTGTTTTTAGAGCAATGACAGGTTTAGTGTAAGCGTTTCCTACCCTGATGTAGTCATCTATATTAAAGAAATGCAAACTTAAATGATCGTTGGTGTGGTGCACGATAGAGGTGTGGAGAACTCAGAACCATGGGAATATATAACAACAGCTAACCAAATTTTGAAGAGTGCGTGATGGCTCAATGTTCTTTAATAAGGATTTTATTGGATGCTCGTCAATAATTTGCGAAAGTGCGTGTGCACCGGAATTCACTAAGTCTAACTTTTAAAGATCCATAATGCGGTTTTCAGATAAAAGCAAAAAGGCGATTTTTTCTTCAGTTGACTCAAGGTTATATACCTTTAGAGGTGTCTCGCGTCCAAGCGATTTAGCGCGCCTCTTTTTAAACTGTAGGTACCTAAACCCCCATATCAAATTAAAGCTTATAGAGCTGGCTATCAAACTATACCAAGAATTTGGAAATAAAATGAATCGTATCGTCGTATTTTATACCTTTTTGCTCTAAAGGTATACGGTAACCTGAAAAGACTGAATCAGTTGTTATTTATTGAGTGTGACATACCTGTTTTATTCTTGAATTGGTGTATTTCGTAAGACGTTATTCAAAATTTCTTTAATAAAAGTAATATCTTCTTCTTTTACAGAATACAAGTGTAGATACGTCACATGTGATTACAGCGTGTGGTCCTCGTGGTCGACCTCGTGCGGTCCTGGTATGAAGAGGAAGAGAACGCTGACCAAACAGAACGTGCACACCATAGAACAACAGGGGGGATGTTCGGGTCTTACGACAACATGTCAAAAGGAAAAAGTGGAAACTAAAAATTCGCTGTGTGAGTATTGCAAGAGGGACCCTTCCTGGTAAAAGCACAAAGTTACTATAATTTAAGAGGGGTTAGGAAACCTATTTTGCGATTTTCGCCAATTCTGTTGTGTGAGGTATGATTGCAACTTGAATAAGACAAAAAGACAAAGTGATGTTCTCAGCTAAATGATAAACATAAATTATTTCTGAATTGGTTGCGAGTGGGTCGTCGTGAAAGGAATTTAACCATAGTTTGTGATTTAACTCAGTACAGCTTGTTTACTCTTCCGCATATTTAACCAAGATTCGCACTCCTTCCTCATTTCGTTTTCCAATTGCCCTTTAAACCGTTGTTTGGCTTGTTTGGGACTTCTATTTCAAATGAATTCGTTACTTTATGCGTAAAATGATTTCTGCAATAGTGTGACCTAGCTAGCCACCCTAAATTAAGGAATATTGCATTGCGTTATTCATCAGGTCCATGCAAGTACGTGACATGTTCCTGGAACTCTTGGGGAGGATGGTCTGGAACATGTGGTCAGATGACTCGACAGCGCACGAGTAAAGTCACGCAACACGTTGTCAACAGACCAAAATGTAACGGCCTTCAGACAACCTGCCCTGCTCCACAGACGGAGTCGACTTTTATATCATGTGAGTTCTGCGTTTCCGTTGGCATTACATGGCATGCTATTCCGACACAGATGACATGCGTACATACTATGGTTGCCCACAGAGACATGTACCATTGTTGTATTGAAAATCGCTTCTTCCTAGCTCCATTTAGGTACCTCAGCTACAAAACTCAACGTCCTTAACCAAAACTATATTTCTCAACACTGGCTCTTTGACATCAGATTCAACTGAACTGAGTTGGTTATTTACGACCAACGTTTCCCCTCTAATCACTTACCACTTAACATCCAATTAATCTAGATCACGTGATTTTTTCTAAGAAGTCCTCTTTTCCCCATTATATAATATTGCAGTCTTACTTCCATTAATGGGCAGGTACCCTTAGAAGTAGAATCGGGTCCATTTAATTATGGAAGGTTTTGTTTGAGTTTTTGGTAGATGTTTTTCTCTAACTAGTTTTACCTAAGAAATCCTTGCACATTGTTATTCCTGGTTATAACGTAAGTAATCTTTACCCTCTTAAGTCTTTACTCAAAGCTTTCTGCACACTGAACAAACTACTATCCTGGTCAAAAGTCTTGGGACACTTTGCACTTTTGCCAGCATATGGTCTTTCTGTCTTCTTTCCCCTCCCCACCCCCAAAGCAACGTTGATGTTGATTCATCCATAGCAGACCCACTATTCCAACATTACTTTGGCAGGAAGGGAAGAGGGGGCACCTCAAAATAATGCCTCAACAGTTAGCATTTTGTGAAGTATCCCAAGAACGTTTGGTCATGATTGTAGAATTTACGGTATAAATCGATCTTAGTAACCTTACACGTTCCTGAAACTTTCTGATTTTCAGGTTGTAAAGTTGAACTCGGAGTAATCATGGATGAGTCTGGCAGTATAGATAGCGATGACTTTGATCGAGAAAAGAATTTCGTCGCGGCCCTTGCAGATGGCTTTTCTAACTTTGGCCCCAACGGAGTTCAAATGGCGGTGATTACATACGCCACTGCCGCTGACCTTGACATCAAACTGAGTGAGCATTCCACCAAGTCTTCTTTCATGGCCGCTGTTAAGAAGATCAGGCAAAGAGGTAAGTGTAAAACTATTCCAAAATACTTGTTTTTCGTGAGAGACGTTCGTTTGTTTGTGCTACTGGCTATACTCAGAAAGGATAAAGAAAATTGGTCATGTGCTTCCAGCAGTGTTGCACCCATTACATTTTGACGGACGTTCGAAAGTCAAGTGTTTCGAATCCTATTGCTAAAACTCGAAACGTTTTTCCACGTGTCTTTGGTAAATTACCATTGAATAAATTCCTCATTTCTCTGTCATGTTTGAGTAAGGTAAAGTCTACATACGAGCCGATTGGCCCATCAGGCCGGTGTTTATCTCCGGTTTTCCGTGGCACGAAGCGACAAGGACTATTTCTACTCCCCCTGGATCGGAGATGCTACTAAGTCCATCGCAGGGCTACTCCCAGCATTAAATTCGTCCGTACCCATTTATATACCTGGGTGGAGAGAGGCACTGTGCGAGTAGTGTCTTGCCCAAGAACACGACACAATGACCTCAAAACTAAACATTCCCCTTCTAACTGTGTGAAAATAACAGTTTGCCATTATTCTTATAGGTTAAAACTATTTTTCTAACTAATATTGTCTTTGATTTTTAAGGTGGATGGACTTATACCGGTAGAGCTCTTAAGCTCGCTAAGACAGGACTATTCCAGACATCAAATGGAGCCAGACCAGGGGTAACAAAGGTGAGCACTAGATGAAAGACGTGTTCAGCATTGAAACTATAGGGAAACTTCCTTCAGCACTCAGTCCGGACAAATTCCTAACTAACCATAGCGCACTATGGAGATATATAGAAGAAACCAGGGACAGAGGATTGACTTCCACCGTGTTTACGGATTAGTTTTGTTAAGGATCTAATGCTTAAAGTAATAGGTTGAGCTGAATCTTAAAAGCAAAGCTACAGAGTTGAAAGTGAGGCTTGAACCGCACGCGCTAAAGCCATTTTCAGATTTACTAAAAGGCCAAACTGACGACCACAAAATAATGGCTAATTCAGTAAAGAAGAAAATCGCCGATGAAGTTAGAAGTAATCAAAGACGAACCAAGATGGTTAAGGCTGGGGAGGATTAAAAACGATTGCATATTTCATATATCTGAATTTATCAAGTGTAAACAAAGTAACTCATGACCGTGGCGGTGTTTGGATATCTGATCTTAATTAGTATAGATTTTTACGATTTTATTTCTAAGTTTTCTCCTTAGTTTTGATTTCGAATGAGAAGATATATCAAACTTTCAAGACAGTGTTTGACTACATTTCCAAACATCTCGAAACTCTCTTCTCGGTGTTTGGAAATGTGATCAAACGCGGTCTTTCGTCTTTGATATATTACCCCAAAGACCATCTTCATGACTTGAGTGTTTACCAACATTGTTCTTATCATTTGTTTGTTTTAAACATGCATTAACACACCAGTAATAACTACTAATACCCTATCCTTGAATATTTACAGATGTTACTCATCGTAACAGACGGAGCCAGCACTGGTGGTATTAATTCTTTGCGCACTCCAGTATCAGATCTCAGAGCCATGAGCGTGAATATATTTTCGGTAGGAGTTGGGAGAAGTCTCATTCGGGCAGAGCTGGAATTCATGGCTTCAGAACCGAAAGATTCTCACTTATTCTTTGTCCGTAACATGGCAGAGTTACCAAAACTGCTGCACACTCTGGCAAATTCTTCTTGTCAAGGTAAGAATTAACAAGACTTGTTACTAAACGACTTAATGAGATGGCTAATGATACTATAAAACACCCAATAAAAATGTATTATGGCCGGCCATGAAAAGTTTCTACTGCTTTGCAAGCCTCATATGACCTCTTATTGATCAAGTTTGCTTGGGACCTTATTGGCAAAGCACCGAACTCGATCTTTTTGCACGGACTTCGTATTTCGCTTTAGTATAGGCTCCGTTGAGTGCAAAACCCAAACAACAGAGTTTGCCCAGCAGGCTTGATAAAATAGGGCAGACTTTCGACTAGGACGATAATTCTCCAGCTTAGTGAATAGATACAATTTCTTCATAGAAAGGCCGACATTGTACATTTGGCTGTATCTGGATAAAAATACAAACGTCAATTCAGTATGTTAGTAAGACTGAGGTATCAACAAACTCCATTCGGGATTATTTAGTAGAAACAACATAACCTATCTTTTTCACCTCACCACTTCATAACTTAGGCCTAGCTATCAGTTCCAGGTAAAAAGTGCGAGCAGAACTCAGTTTGTGACAGGTTTTAGTTAAAAACGAGCCCGTACAGCAGTCTTACTAAAACACACTGCGCACAAACGAATTCTACTTGTGTGGTTTTCAGATCTTTGAATCTCTTCTTTCGGCTCTAGCCTGAATTTAACCCGTCTCCGTGAGTGTGTGACTCGAAGAGATGGCTGAATTTTAGGCCAATTTTTTTTTTGTTCAAGAACAGGATTGATTTTGAAGGTTTTTCAGTTTAGTGAAAACGAGGAACGACCATTTTGATTGGTAACAGCAATATGCATTTTACAAAACTCAGGAAACAAATAAAAATAAACTAATCTCGACAGTCTCGAATTTGACTGATTAATACCATTTGTCTCGTTGTGTTTCTTTTAAGCTTTCAAATGTAAGTACGTGACATGTGACTACAGTGTGTGGTCCTCGTGGTCCAGCTCGTGCGGTACTGGCATGAAGAGAAAGAGAACGCTGACCAAAGAGAACGAGCACGTCATAGAACAGCAGGGTGGCTGTTCAGGCCTGAAGACATCATGTGACAAGGAAGAATTGGAAACTAAAGATATGGATTGTAAGTACAATTCAAAAATAGAGGCAAAACTAGTTCGATCTGAAGTTCTCAAACTTATTAATAATTCATCAAGTTAAAACAAAGAAAATTACAACGTGAAGGAGGTTTAGATACCTGATCTTAATAAGTTTAGATTTTGACGACTTTACTTCTCCGTTTACTCCTTAGTTTGTGTTTCTATTGAGAAGATATACCAAACACTCGAGACAGTGTTTCATTGGCTATCCAAACACCTCGGATTTTGTCAAAATTACTCCGCCGCCCGGCGTAGTTTCAACTCTCTTCTCAGTGTTTGGATAACGCGATGAAACACTGTCTCTCGTTTTTGTTATATTACTTCAAGTGTCATGCACTATCTTTAATTTTCGATGCGTTTAATTTACCTCCAGCCGATGACTCTTGCGTAAAAGTTCTATACTTACAAGGTTTAACTACGGGTTCTCTCTACTTACTTTCAAAAATTGGAAAGTTGAAAAAGCACGAAAAAGCATAGGAGTTACTAGAAGCTTTGGTCAGCAGCTGATCTGGTAATTTCTAGTGATAATAATAATGATAATGATAATAACAATGATAATGATAATGATAATGATAATAACAATAATGGCGCTTTACAATTCTTGTGATTAAGATTAAAACTAATTCTAATTAAAATTACAAAATCATTTAAGGAAAGACTATAATAATATAAAATAACCACCTAGTCCGATACCAGAAACTGCCATTGTAAGTGACACAGTACACACTAAGACTCGATTTTACCATCTCTAGGTCAATGCAAATACGTCACGTGCTCGTGGAATGATTGGAGCTCATGGTCGGCCACGTGCGGAACCAGTTCCAGGCAAAGAACGAGCAAAGCAACAGAACACGTTATTAATAAACCATCTTGCACTGGACTTCAGACGTCATGTCCGAAACCTCAACTTGACAAGAGAACAACTAATTGTAAGTAAGATTACTGGACAGGTTTTTTCTCAGCCGTAGTCCCGTGAAGATTCTTATTCTGGTACACTATTGCCTCACACTCGGCTATCGCCTCCTGTGCTACTTTTTTGTTCTTACCACATTTTGACGTGATGTGTGATCTTTTACTAAACAGACGCACGGCAACATGGAATCTACTTGTTTTATTTAACAAAGAAACAAAAAAGAATGTAAAAGACGTCATCTATGCGTCTGTCTTCCAATAGATCATAAGTCAGAACATCAAAATGCCAGAATAATTCAACTCATTATTTAAGAAATAGAAAAGATGTACCGTGTTTCTATCGAGTTTTAGTATAAATCTATTAGCGTTCTATCACGAATGCCGTTCTCTGATTCGCTGTGCTACTCACTATCTATTCTGTGATAGGTAGTGAGAGGCGTAGCAGTGTGCGGTTTTTACCAAAATGACGGCCGCTTCTTGGCGTTTCGAAGTGTCTGTGAAGAGGATTTAGATAAAGTATTGAACGACTAATAGATTTATACTAAAACAATTGAATTATTCGCTCTCGATAACAATGCGTGATAGAAATCTCGAGCTCAAAATCTAATTGTTTAATAGAAACACGATTTTTAACCAATCAGCGCGCGTATTTTCTTAGGGCTATTTTCTAAATAATTATAATTCATCGACCTGTAAGGTCCTTGCAAGAGTGTCAAGTGTACTTGGAAGCCATGGACGGACTGGTCAGCGACGTGCGGGTTGGCTGAGAGAACACGGTCTATCCAGACCACTCAAATTGTAGTACAGCAACCGGATTGTTCTGGTCTGCCACAGACCTGTACGCAACCACCGGAAAAGGAACAAAGGAATAAAATGTGTACATGTCAGACAGTACAATGCGAGTGGAGTGATTGGAGTGAGTGGTCAGCTACTTGTGGCAACGCCAAGCGAACCAGAACTATACAGTGAGTAAAACGTAGTCCTTTATCTTTTCTCTTTTCTTTAGGGGTGGGGAAAGAGGGGGAGGGAAGTCGCCCTTAAAGCGGAGGCACTTGAACCATGAAGACTGGACATTCTTTAGACACTTTTTTGGTGGCTATCGAATGAGGGAACTCCATATGAGCGAACGTAGTTAGCGTTTTCACATTGTAGAAACGCTCATCTTCTACATCTTAGACTTGTCAAGTGTTCATGGTTCGAGTTGTATCATATCCTTAATGCAAGTCTGGTTTCTGAAGCATACATCAGCTAGGAGTATACAGTTTACCCTTGAAGGGATATTTTTTTATTACATATAACCCTTAACATTTCAACACTTTTTTACTATCGTTCTTTTAATTTCTCAGAACAACACAGATAACGGTTCAAAAAGAGAACTGTGATGGATTACCGCAGTCCTGTCCTCAGCCTCCAGAAACTGAACAGAGAACAAAGGACTGCGCATGTCGCACTGTTAGCTGCAGATGGGAAGAATGGTCCTCGTGGTCAACAAGTTGTGGTGTTGGAACGCGCACACGTGATATCCTAGGTAATCGAGAGGTTAAGCATGACGTTTACTGCGAACGGCGAACGGCAAACGGCAAAAATGAAACTTTTGCCGTCTGTCTTCACCTGTTTGTACAGTAGAGTGAAAATATTTGTATTTGTGGTGAAAAGTAGGAGACATTTTTCTATTTTTGTGTGATTTATTTAGGGATTGAAAGAAAAGAATAAAAATTCCGAGGTTATCTTTGCCGTTTGTCGTCTGCCGTTAACGTCGTGCTTAAACTCTCTAATATCTGAAAAATAACCTCCACGCTATATACGAGCTTTCATTAGCAGGAAGCCCGATACTGCGTCTTTAACGGAGTTTAAAAGCAGAGAAGCGTGTGTATAAGAGAAAGAACTTGCAAACAGTTTGTCAGTGTTTTCATTGTGGTTTCACAGGTTGACGAAAGTTTCAATTACTCGAAAAAGCCGAAGAAACGTTTACCTTTAGTAACAAGAAAATGCTTTCTGTCCCTATCTAAATTAGCGCTTTCTGTCTTAATCAAATAATCAACATTAAGAGGCCTAATCAAATGAATTTCTCACAATTGAGAGTTGTAAGCTTCAAGGAGGAACAGAAACACTGGGTGCTGAAGTATCACAAAATCAATTCGTGTCAAATAGCATGAACCACCAAAGAGCTCAATTGGCCACTGTTTAAACGATCCTTACCACTTATACTTGTTCCAAAACGGGGAAGAAAAAGCAGACTAACAGATTGAGCCAAGTCGTGAAAATGATATAGCCACTAGAACCTTTTAAATTTATTACATCCTGTGCTGAACTGTTTATTTCTACAAAATATGAGTAGAGACAGAAAAGTAAGCTGTTTTCATCGTAAAGCGTGATGACTTGTATTTCATCAAATCTGCAATATACAAAGCAAAGGAACTTTCTTCAATCACTTGCTCAGGCATTTCAAAAGCAATTTTCTTTTTTGCTTTTCTTCCGTAGAAACTGTTTTAACAGTTAACAAGCCTAATTGTGCTGGCCTGCCTCAAGAGTGTACAGAACAGCCTGAGACAGAGTCACGTGAAGTGAAATGCACATGTCCTACTGTGGAATGCAAGTGGAACGCGTGGAGTGCATGGTCTGCCACTTGCGGTGCTGCTTCAAGAACAAGGACAATTAAAACGATTAAGGTGCGAATAGAGTTATCAGTGTCACTGGGAGAGAAAATCTAAAGAGAGCGCACCTGTTTAGGTCAGGTAGCATCTCTCGCAAGGTCTTACATCGGTGGCTCGATACCCCAATAGAACAAACAACAGAAACAATGCAAGTAGCCCCAAAACAATAACAGCTGCTACACTTTGATGAGAAAAAGAATTACAAGATTACGAAAACTGCTACACTTCCTCCTATTAAGCCACTGCAAACTATAGCTATTTCGAGCTATTTTTCGATTCATGGTCCGTTACTTGCAGTGCTGTCACGCGACTAACTGAAGGAGACGAAAGCAATTTTATAAAGTTCGAAATGAGTTGTTTGTCTGACTGAGAGACTATAACATCAGAGAAGGCTCCTTTTTGACCTCATGCGATGTTTCTCGAATTGTTTTTAGCTACGTGAGAGCAAACGCTTTTTCTTGGCGATCTCAAGACTGGGTTATAAAGACAGTGACATTTGAAATATCGTTGTTATGCATAAAAATACCTTAAGATTGATCAAAGAAAGCCTCACTGCTAGCTTACTAGCCTTGCAAATTCAAAATGATGCCACGAAGCATCCAAACGTCCTACAATTCAATAAAGTCCAGGAGGAAGTAACTAAAAGAGATATCTTTCAAACTTTGACCTCCTTAGACAACGGTTCAAAAGTTGAAATGTGAAGGTCTGCCTCAGACTTGTCCTCAACCTCCAGAAACAGAACAACAAACAACAGACTGTAAATGTAAAACAGTGAACTGTGAATGGGCTTTGTGGTCCTCGTGGTCGACAACATGTGGAGCAGGAACTCGAACAAGACACATTGAAGGTGAGGCTATAATTTCTCAGTTTACGAACTTTTTAAAAACTGATTTGGTCAAAACAAATGTCACTTGCATTATTGTGGTTAAGCATTGTAATTTTTCGCCGCCCTTTTCCTTCTATTGGTTATAAGATGTGCGAGCCTTTGTCTCTTACAAATAACAGCAAAACTGAATTTACCTGTGAGCTGTCGATGTGTGTATGTTTCCGATTTCTTTTCCCTCATTAACGGAACTGATGAAAAATTTGAATAGATGTTTTAAATTAAGTAGCTGTAGCTGTATTTTTTAGCTGCCCTTCTCTTTCTATTGGCTTAATGTTTTTCGTTTCTCGCCAATTCATAGCTTGAAAAGACGGGCGAGCTCCAAGATACCGTCTCTTACAAATAAAAGCAAAACTCATTTTTCCCTTATCTTCAGCTGTAAAGTTACCTGTAATTTGTCATTGTCTGGGTATTTCTTTTCCATCATTTATTAAACTGATAAAAATTTGAATAGATGTTTTCCGGAGCCTATGTTTTAAAAAAGTAGCCCAAGCTGCAGGAGTTCTTCTTCTTTTGTAAATAAAGCGTTTCGATTTCTTTAGCCCAACTGGTCGTATCCGAAGAAAAACTGAAAAACATGCACACTAACTCCGTCCGCCAAATGAGAGATTCGTCTTTTGTTAGAGTTTCATCTCCTTCCAACGGGCACTTGTTCTTTATATAAGCGGTAACGTTGTGTCGTTTCCTAAACTTAACAGAGACAGCTGTGGAGGTGTTTAAGCCGGACTGCAGCGGTCTTCCACAAACATGCCCGCAGCCACCAGAATCCAATCATCGTGATGTTAAATGTGACTGTCAAACTGTCAACTGTAAAAAGGGCGAATGGGAGGCGTGGTCGGCCACGTGCGGACTGGCAACTCGAAAGAGAACAATAACTACAGAACAGGTTTGGAAAATATCTTATACACCATGTATACTCTTTTTAGTCTTTTTTGTCTATAATGGCGGTCCTTACATAAGTTTATTGTTTGTTTGTTGAATGTTTATAGAGGTCGATGGGCTAGCTAGTTCTCAGGCATGCCGACTAAATTGAAAGAAAGAAATATTTCAAATTAACATAACAGGATTAAAAATTTCATTTGGGATGAGGCAGATCAGTTGGCTCTTTACAAGCATGACCGAGGAGTTGAACGAGGGTCTACCGAGAAACAACTCCAGCTTAGTAGTCAGAGCGGACTTAAACCCGCGATCTCCGGATTTCAGGTCCGGCGCCCTGACCACTCGGCCATGTTCCCCTCTTCATGCACCCCTCCTCTTTCTGGTGTAAGAATATAGACAGGCTTCTTCCTCTCCTCCAATCTATATTATTACGCACAGGAAATTAAAATTTCATAACTGACGACTGATTGACCTAGAAATCAGCTATAAATCAGCTAGCTGATTGACCGGAATCAGCTATAAATTTATGTTTTGACGGCGCGATAGAAAGGCCTGGGCATATACTTTAGACCTCTCGGGACTATCTAGGCTTTTAGCAGAGGCTGACAAGCGCTTTTTCAAATGAACTTTTTCACCCTGAATGGCTTCTGGTAGTGTTATGAGAATATGCACTTTGGAAGTTGGAAAATTGAACAGTGTACCAGTCAGTCAGCTAGAGAGTTAGTCAGGCAGTCAGTCAGGCAGTCAGTCAGTCAGTCAATCAGGCAGTCAGGCAGTCAGGCAGTCAGGCAGTCAGGCAGTCAGGCAGTCAGGCAGTCAGGCAGTCAGGCAGTCAGGCAGTCAGGCAGTCAGGCAGTCAGGCAGTCAGTCAGGCAGGCAGTCAGTCAATCAATCAGGCAGTCAGGCAGTCAATCAGTCTGTCAGTCAAAATAAGTTAAAACAAGTTGCTGGATAAGTATTGTAAAATTCAGACGAGAAAGTAACTTGGACTGAAAAAAAAAAAATTATAACCCTCTACACCGCATGACCTAGAATTAATAACCCCGAGGGCTGTCTAGGATTAACAACTTTTCCCTTTGACATGTTTGTTAGATTGTGGTACAAAAGCCAAGCTGTGATGGCCTGAATCAATCGTGCCCGAGTGGGCCTGAGACACAGACTCGCAAATCCATGTGCACGTGCCAATCAGTAAACTGCACTTGGGGGGAATGGGGCAAGTGGTCTGGTGAATGTGGCGAAGTAAACAGAACAAGAAATATTGTGGAAACCCAGACATCTGTTCAGGCTGAGCGCTGTGATGGAATTCCTACAAAATGCACTCAGCAACCGGAAACCCAGAACAATAAACTTTCAGAATGTAAGTGACGTGAAATGTTGGAATTTATTGAAATAAATTAAGTTACGTACACGTTACGAGACGTTTCGATATCTTTCGATTGGTTTCCCGAACTTCTAAGCCAATCAAATTTCAAACAACTATACATCAATTTATGCCGGTTAACTCGGTCTTTGATTGGATAATCAGTGCGGAAAACCAACAGGAAGATGCCTAACAGAATCAATCATTCAACCGCATGGGACTGGTGCGACTTATATCACTCTAACAAAATAGCGCGCTGATTGGTTAAAAATCGTGTTTCTATAACTCGATAGAAACACAGAACTAGCACGAGCTGTTGACGTAATGATGGCGCGAGCAAAGAGAATTTACACTTTGATAATCAAGGTTAACAAGTTGTTTTCCTTCTTTTCGTCGCGGTGTTTTCTAAAAGAAATAGAAAACATGTTCTTCGTATTTCTATCGAGTTATAGAAACACTCGTGAAAGTTTGGAAGAACTCGAAAAAGCTGTGGAAACACTCGCCTGCGGCTCGTGTTCCCACAGCATTTCTCGTTCTCCCAAACTTCCACTCGTGTTTCTATAACTCGATAGAAACACGGTACATGTTTTCTATTTCTTACTTATAATTTGCATTTCTTGCGTCATAAGGTGAAGAGTGCTATACTGTGGAATGCAGTTACAATCCTTGGAGCTCCTGGTCAGCAACTTGTGGCGACGCGTTCAGGCGTCGTATCCAGGTCATCGAAGAAATTGAACTTTTGAGGCCAAGTTGTGACGGACTTCCCCTGGAGTGTACTGGGGACCAGATACAGGAGGAGAAAAGGAAAACTCCATTATGTAAGAATATGGGAGGGGAGGGGAATAGGGGTGGGTGTTTCGGTGGGAGTAGCTTTGGCAAAGCTGGCAACTGTGGGAAACAGACTGGATACAAAAATGGGTCACGTGATTTAACGTTGCTTAGCCATCACCCAGTCCTCTTTTCAGTGTGTGAGAACCTTCTTCCGAACGAATCCTTAGTTTGAAAGTTCAGCTGCCAAGAAAAACGTAACCTTGACTCTGTCATTTGTAAATAGTCATGCCAGTCAGAAAACTACAATTAAGTGAAACACTGATTTGGATTATAACATGAGTGATAAACGAGGAATTTGGAATCCCTGATTATGGTATGGCTCTGGCCTAATGACAACATATCTTTAACTAATAGTCTAAACGATGCTTTTATTAATGCCAGGTTATGATGACTTTCATCTTAGAACTGGTTTCGGATCGTGCTTTACTCTTTTCTTATGCAAATTCTATAAATAATTTCTGTCGACTCCGTGCATAAGAATGATATTTAATAAATTATTCTCTGTTCTTATTTGCTTCACAACTGCTTGTTGATTAGTATCAGAATTGTTGCAACAATCGACTATCAGACAGAATGACTTGGGCTACATATCAAGAATGTTTCACATTCTCAGTGTAAATTAAGTTGCATAACAATTCTACAACTCGACTCTGGTTCACGAAGTAATGATTGTTTCTTCTAACTTAGGTCCGACTACAAAGCCTCCTCCAACACCGACAACTTAAATGAGGTAAGTCCCACTTTACCCATTCTCTACCCCAGAGCGTCGCTTTCTGGACTGAGCATCAGTCATGCGCAAAAAAGAATAGCTCTGGGCTTACCAAGAAGAATTCGATCGGGGGGGGGGGGGGGTACAACCATATCAAAAGGACGGGGTGCGAAATGTACCCTTTATGGGAGTGCCCCGTAAGTTCGATGTGAAAAATGGCTAAATTAAATTATCACTTAGTTATTTATCAACTTGAAGTTGATAACTTCGATAAACAAACCCTGTGGCAAGTAAGTGAAGCTGAGGTTAGGAGCCCAATGTTAGAGTATTTCGTTAAGGAGAAATTTGTACGCTAGACACACTTCCAAATTCAACATTGATTCGATTTGTTGTTTATCTTATAATTATATTTTTAATTTAACATTATTTCTGTTCTTCGGAGCCTTTTTTGCCCGGGGGACTCCCATTTGAAAAGGTCGGAGATGCTCCTCGTATCACTAAGGGGTATAAATCAAGTATTCTGGTCTTTCTTGGGGTGTCGATGACGAAACGCCACAATTTTTAGCTGTCAAAGTATTTGTTAGGGTGCAATCGAAAAATGATAACAAGAGAAACGCTCTTATTTCCGTTTTTAGACTTTTCAACCGCGAGTTCCGCCAGTCTCTCAAATCCGGTCTTATAGCACGGGCTCCTTTCCTAAACAGTGGCTGGTAATCAAGCCTAGTCCGTCTTAAGTGGTATCTTTTAGAGGTCAAATAAAGCTCAAGCAACGCCCTGATTGGTCTCCTTGAGGGGTTCAATTCAAATTTTCCGACGAGGGGCGCCCTGACCTTTTCATATGGGAGTCGCCCCCGGGCTTTTTTGTTTCACTTTGTTACTTCTTTGTGCGCCTTTATAATTAGTTCTTCATTATTGTTTTGTAGGTCGCTAACTTGCTTGAGAGCGATCAGCATTCGGGCCTGTTCTGGGGAACATGATGCAATGTAACTAGGCGTGCAAACATGCATGTTGACTTGTGCTTATGAATCACATCATATATAAACACTGTGTAACAGTGACAACGGTTAAAATAAAGATGTGCTAGTGAAAATAACTGTGGTTGCTCGTAAAATTGACTTGAAAAACTGAATATGACGTACCGACAGCTTCGTTCCCAGTGCTTTTCTCTTAGAGATTAAGGAAAAACCCTGGAAACGAGGTTGACGTACCGGGAAAATTTTATTACACGACTAACTGCTCTCTTGTTTCTACAAACAAAGTAGAAATGGCATGGATTTATCTGTCTTGTATAAGCCTTTTCTTACTATCCAGGGGAATTTTGCTTCGCGGTCTTAGTAGAGTACGAGTAGTCTATCTTTCGCTCGGTAACTCTTAGTCGAGCGTGACCCGATAAAAAGTGTGTGATAAAAATGGCCGCGCGAAAATCTGAGGACGAGAAAGGCGCTTCTCGTCCTAAGGTTAATTGATTGATTGATTGATTGATTGCCTGAACAGACGTTTCGAAACGAATAACTGCGCCTAGGTCGCACTTATTGTCAGGGTTATGGTTTTTGATAGAGCGGTCTTCTTTTGTAAACCAATCGAAAGTAATCACTTGGACCAATCACAAGCGACACAGATATCCAGTGAACCAATCAAAACTCGACGCAAATAGCAGACAGCATGTAGTTGGCATGAAGCGCTTGAAAAAGTGCGCTTTTGTTTAAATTCTGACAGGTTTACTTACAGTGCTTCCCGTTAAAGTGCCTATCTCTAAACGTGAATATCTCTAAAACAAAAAAAGATATTCCAAAAAGGAAAACGCTATTCTTCTTTAATTTGAAAAGCCTTTCAAATAAGCGGCAATTATTTTTACTTCATAGGCACTTTAAGGTAATTCCTCTGAAATAAAAGTTACAATAGATTTTTGTTCAAACTTTGTCCACTTAATATTTGTCATATGATAACTTCGATTTTGAAATAAAAAAGGTGGGTGCCCATGCTCATTAAGGAGCAGTGAGGCATTGAAAATGCCCCATTTTGGCATTATTTAATGCTTATCATAAGAACGCATTCCCAGTAATTGTAACATCTTTGTGAGGCCGGACTCATAAGAACACGCATTAAACTACAGTCAATACAATGTGTCGGACACAAATAAACGTTTTAAGTTTGATTCAGACAGAAAGCTAAATCCTTGATTAAAACTTTGAACCAAATTTCTTGACGTGGTTACCGACTGCAAAATAGAATAGGCCACAGTGTATCTGCTATTTTTCTTATTTATTCAATTTTTAGCAATAGAAATTAAATCAGTCTTTTCTCACGCAAAGCTTATGATTAGTTGATTACAATGACTGGAAAAAAAATTGGGGTGCCCGTGCTCGTTGGTGAGCTAGAGCCATTTTTCAGCTGACAGAGTTCAATATCAAGGCAAATCCGTCCTGTTTTCAATGTGCGCGTGCACGAGCGCGCGCTAATGACGCCATAAATTATGCGCAGTAAGGATGCGCAATGCAAATGTAAGGAATGACCTTAAACCGTGAACGCCAATGAAAACTTCTGGAATGTTTATTGTTTCGCGACCAATCAGATGAGAGACGAAACTGCAAAAGGTCACCGTAACAAACCGCGACAGCCTCACGAAACAACGAGCTGGCTTTTTCTTCCACGACAGATCTTCGATTTTACCGTTTTCAAATACTGAAATTGTTCTTTTTGTATTTCAGTGCTTATGTATAACAAATATGAACGATATTTTACTGAAAAGCGACCAAAAGCGCTGATCAGCCACGGCTAAACAGACCCATGACAGCGCATCTGAGAGCACAAAAGTGTTTTTCAATTTCTTTTCGGTAGCAATGGAACGGTCGGAGTTGGTCCATCAACATCCGCAGTCATTCCTGAAGCAGGGCTGTTTCATGCAAACAGATTCCACTCGGATGGAACTTGTTTTGTTTTTATTCTGTGTAATAAAAAATAGACTGCTCGCAGTTTCTCTTTTCCTCGAAAATCCGTGGGGAACAACGCCAAACAATTAAGCGTGTTTTCCGACGCCCGCGCCACTAGCGGCTAGCGGCATTGCCGCTCGTACTTGTTTTGCGTTCTTCCCCACGGATATTCGAGGAAAAGAGAGACTGCTCGCAGTATAAATAACAAATGGCTACATAAAATGATCGAATATCTGTTCTTAGGAAACTGTGAAAACGGCTTTGACGCAGGCACAAGCACAAGCGCAAAGCACAAGCGCAAGGATCAATTTTTTTCCTTTTTCTTGTGCTTGCGCTTACGCTTGCGTTTGCGCTACAACAAGTGAAAACGAAATACCGCTCAGGCATAACACAAGCACAAGGATATTTACCACACATGGTTATGTTTGGCCAATGAAAACACTGGATCCATATTACCTCGCGCCTAAACAGTTTGGACATAACTATGGTTTGGAAGGTTCGGATGATTTTACTTGTGCTTGTGTCTGCGTCGAATTTCGTTTTTACGATAACTGCAGAAATTCTCGCGCGCTCATTGGCTAATTTTCATTGTCAATAAGCGGACAGACACATGAATTTATAATTTATGCGATGCATCGACGAGCGAGAGCGGACAATGTGACAATTTGTTATCGTAAAAACAAATTGACGTCAGTTTTTCATGGGTCTGTCCTGTTATTGGCTATCGCCTCGTGGATCCAGAGCTACTTTGACAACGTTATGACGAAATTCATGATCAATAACAGGACAGACGCATGAAAAATTGACGACTTGACAACACTACTTGTTCCTACATATTGGAAAGGGTTTCTGTGACTGCCGTGTTGATTTTCTTGCTCCTGTTCCTGCGAACATTTTCTGCAATTATCAAAACAGTTGAATTAAGAGCAAGTGTTTTTTAAGTCAATCTCTATGCATAAAATTGCAAAACGAAAGCAACACAGAAGTGAAGACTGCTCTTCGACCCGACTCTATTTAGGGCCTGTTTACATGGAGGGAGGGTACCCCGGCTAACCGGCATACCCGGCTAACTAGCTACCCTGGGAGGGCTAACTTCTCATACGTTTCTTCAGAAAACGCATTGAAGCGTTTACATGCAAGATAGGGTAGCCATTAACAACAGTCCTATACACTGAAAAGAGGCCACTAGCGGAATGAGGGATAAAAAAAATTAAACTTGCCGTCAAAAGTTTCTTTGGTCGGCCATTTTGTTTGTTGCGCTTAGCGGCCGCTCAAAAGATGGCCCACGCAGCCCACTCACTGTCCCGGTTCGGTGAGTTGCATGTAAAGGCGGGGCTATGTGTCAACCCTTCTAGCCGGGTAGCCCGGTTAGACGGGGTGTCACAGTGATATGTGTATCCCCGTGATATGTGTATCCCCGCACACATATCACTAGTGATATGTGTATCCCCTCCAAGATGGCGACCAGTGATATGTGTATCCCCCACCCCCCTCCCCTCTACTTTAAATAGCAATATCCTTCTTGAAAGCGCTCTCGTCGTCCGGTCGCTTACTGGACGAACGACTAACCCAAACAGACTTAAAACACAAATCTCAATTTTTGTAGTTGAAAAAGCATACGTATCTGCTGCTGGAATTGTGTTCTTGATCCTAACTGGTTTTCTGCGAGCAGGATATAATGAATTTAAAGTTGAACACCAAATGGATCTAGATATATTTCAATTTGAGTTTCACGGCACGGGATTTCTAGGACGATATTAATTGCGCGGTGCATTCTCACCCATCGAGTAACGCATATTCTCCACTTTTCATCGCCTTGTTTGCATCTGAATTATTCGTGGAGTGAAACACATATCACTGCTTCGACCCGCTCGCCATAAAATGATTAGTGGCACTCGTGTATCGCCTGCACCCGCTTTTCAGTTCCACTTTTTGTAAGATATGTTAAGTCTCAAGCTGTATACATTGCTATACTGCGAACATTGCTAACAAGTTTCATAACAATCGACGTTTATTCTTCGGCAGTTAGCCTAGATAACGGCTGTCTTCAGGGGATACACATATCACTGCGCCATGTAAGAATTAGTGATATGTGTATCCCCTGCATGCGGTCGTGTACAACCGAGGTCAGTGAAACTCCAGAAATCCCAAGCTATGAATAAATGCCGGGTGTAAATATTTCTAGCAAGCCAGTTTTGACAATGCAAATGTAATGGGCATTTTTCTTCTTGGGTAGAAAGCCAATATAACAGCTGTGTCCATGGGGATACACATATCACTAGTCCATGAAATAATCAGTGATATGTGTATCCCTTTTATCCCGTGCACGCGTGCACGCGTTTTTAGTGGAATTATCGCGTTTCAAACTCTAGTAAACCCAAGCCGTGTAAAAACATCGGGTGCTAATATTGCTTGCAGTTTTGACAACGTTGATGCGCTATATTATAACAGTTGTGTTTATGGGGATACACATATCACTGCGCCATGAAATAATTAGTGATATGTGTATCCCCTGCACGCGATTTCAGTTTAGATATTTAGACATTCGAGTTGCAAACTCCGCAAACCTCAACCTGGGTATAAACGTCGTCGTGAGTAAGCAGCCAGCACGTTTCGGCAATAATTGGCCATTTTCTTCGATCAGGTAGATTAAGATAGCCAATCTAAAGGCTGTGTTTAGGGGATACACACTGAGATCACTGCGCCATGAAATAATTAGTGATATGTGTATCCGCTGTTCGAAGTTTTAGTCAGATATGCAATCGAGTCGGTTGGAACTCAACCAAACTCAAGAAATCCTAATCTGCTCCGTTGGGCGCGAATTCATTTCTGGTTTCTCCTACTCTTTACAGCGCTCGTTGGAACCTCGCAACCGAGTCGCCATTTTGTTCGTTGAATGCCCAGGCGCGTATCAGTGTTTTGTGTGACACCGCGGAAATACGTTTTGGGGCGCGATACAGTATTTTGCTGGTCAGCGGTACACCTTAACAAAACTACAAAATGCCTGCAGCTTTTACATTGTTATCGCAGCGAGTCTGGTCGACAGTGAAAAAGATACAAAACTTAGAGCGCACACTGTAAACTTAGCTTTTAAACTCCGCTCATTTGTTGGATAGTTCTCAGTTAATATTATATATTGTGCCAAAGCCAAACTGAACTTGCACACGGTGTGAAATTGTTGTTGTTTCGTGAAAGTTCATGCTCGCAAGCGGCGAGCCAGTGGCAATTTACGTTACGATGTGCGCTAAGGCTAAAACTAAGCAGCTTTTGTGTTGCTGTAGCGGTGTTCTGAGGACACCAACTTCTCAAGTTTGTTGAATTGATGGGCTTGAACCGTGTGAATCGGTATGTCAACGGCATTTCGATCAAATTCGTCGGGAAGACAAGCTCGTGTTCGTCCACTTGTTCGATTGGGGGCACTCGCGTAAGTAAACACGGTCATCCTGTCTCCACTCGGTATCACCGAATTATGGACCAAGTTGGCCGAAACCGAAGCAGTGCTTCGTATAAATCTTGGACACGTTGGTGTAACAAGTGTAGGACTGAATCCCTAAAAGGGTTCAAAATCTGGCCTCAACTCGGGGAAGAATTCACTGAGGTATGTTTTATCATAAAATATCCAATTTTAATTATACTGTACTTCAGTAAGCTTGAGGCTGGCGAAAATAAAATTTTAAATTTTCATGTTTATTATTGTTTCTTTGTTTCTTGTCATAATTTCGAATTGTTGCAGTTCTGTATTTTGCTTTTAGCGCCTCTAAAGTGTGAAAATTATTTTAAACTAGTTGCATAGCTATTAGAGTTTAGAAAAAAAAAGCTATTTAGTTATTAGAAAAAAACACAAGAAGTACATTACATCTGATCATCTTAAGATGGCAGAAGACATGGAATACAAAGCTGTTAAAAGGGTAATTAAAAATAAATGCATATGTTATTGCAAGACAATAAAAATACCATAAAATCTGGGTAATAACAACTTCCAATTAAAACTCAATAAATGAATTTCATTTTTTAGTTATAAATAGGCTATCCCCCCTGTATTCACACAGCAATCTTCTGATTGTAAGGCCACCCAGATAATTTCTGACCACATTACCTTAGAGCCTGAGGCTCTGTATAACTTTCTAAGATTAATATTTGTTTACATATTACTATTATCTGGATTTCCTAATAGAAAACTTCTTCTATTGTACATTTTTTTTCTATTTTGGCTCGGCAAAAATCCTTTTAGATACTGTCCATGGATGATTTCCACAACATCAATGCTGTAAAAACACCAACTGAGAGAACAGTGACCAATACTCTCCATATGGCAACTCCTCTCCTGAACATTCAGCCATCTGTTGATGGTGGGGAGAGGCAGGGAGCAAGAGCCCGGGAGAATATGGGGCAGGAGCCCGGGAGAATAGGGGGCAGGAATCCAGAGAGAAATGCAAAATGCTAATTTTTGTCATTCATTAAGACTTCAAATACTTTCAAAAACAAGAACTGAAAATGTTACTTGACTTTCATTTAGTGTCTTTAGAGACTTCTAGGCTGCCAGGCAAAGAAAAATTCACCCTTGGGCTCAAAATGAGGCCCAAAATGAAACCCTTTGACAATGGTTACATCATAGGTCATTCACTTGAAAGATATGGGTAAGAGTAGCAAGGCTGAAAACGAAGGAAAAGGAAATGCCCAAGGGGTGTGCAGCTAAATGACTTAGATGTGTTTTGAGTCTCTTAATTTACAGGGGACAGGAGCAGGACGAACAAGGGTGGGAGTCAAGAGATAGAGGTATGGGAAGTGGGAGAACAGGGTATGGGAAGTGGGAGGTTCTGACTCCGCTGTCTCTTCCCCCACTTGATGCAGTACCTTGTCCCTAAGTAAAAGGTAAAGTCTGCATTGAGCCAAGTGGCCCATCAGGCCAGGCTTATCTCGGGTTCTGTAGCATTAACTGACTAGGAGTATTTCTACTAACCCCTGCTGGATAGGATGCTAGTCGATCACAGGGTTACCCCCAGCATTATATTCACCAGTACCCATATGTACACCTTTGTGGAGAGAGGCACTGTGAGAGTGAAAGTGTCTTGCCTAAAAACACAACACAATGTCCTTGACAAGGGCTCAAACACGGACCGCTCGATCCATTGCTGAGCACACTAACCACAAGGCCACCACACCTCTCACCTTGTCCCTTAGGCCTAACCTTAACCCTAAACCTAAAAAAAGGAGTCTGTAGATTTCAGTCAAGTTTATCTCTTTTATCACTTGTGTGTTTGAGACAATTTCTAATTTCCTCGCTTTCTGCCATTCAGTTTACAGTACCAAAGCCTGATTTTAAGTGATTCGCAACTACTGACGGAACTTGTTTTTGCAACTTACAACTTCAGACTTTGCACAAAATTTCTCACTGGAGAAAAGCAATGTTGTAGAACTTAAGTGATGAACTAAATGCAATAAATATTAATTTGTAAGAAATGTATCTGTTCTTTAATACATGCTTTTGTGTCTAGTATCTGAGTTGGATGTAGCGAAGATATATTACCAATGGTTTGTAGACGACAGTAAGCCAATTCAGAGACACAGTGGCATAAACAAACCCACTTGTTAGCCAAATATCACAGGAAAAAAAAATAAATACATATAATTATATAATTTATTGCCATCAGGTGCTATGTCTTGTAATAAAGTGGTTACAAGTTAAGTAAGAATCTTACAGAAGGGAGGATGATACAATATTATGACTAAGGGGATCATAATTAATTTCTTATTGATTCAAAGCACGTGATATGTACATGTCTGATTCATTAAGCACATACAATGTAAAAATTATTTTGTAGTAATTGAGCAAAGCTCATCTGAATTAAATTAAATGAAAGGAAAAACAACAACAGTCAATTATTTATATCAGTTTATACACTGCACATGTAAGATAGGGAAATAGAAATCGAAAAGCTTCAAATGCTTGAGTAAACAAAATAAACTAGTGGGTTTCATTCAAGAGTTGATTACTGCCTCTCTGAAATGTTGAATGTCTTTTCAGCATCAAAAGATGTGAAACTTGACCACATCCCATAAGTGGAAGCGGTTTCGTGTAACCAAATTCAGGTGTTTGGGCATTTTAAAATATTTAGTTACCTGTGCATACATGTACAAGGAAACGGTCTTGAAAATTTCCATGTACTATCAACATGTAATCGATGTAAACAAAAGAGACCTCAAGCGAGCAAAAATTGTCTATGAACCGAACATATTGCGCGGTCTTGAATGTTTTCAGTATTTCCAGCGTTCGCTGCGGCCAACAAATCACAATATTTTCGATTTCTACTCCCTTCGCAAACGCCACCATTATATATAAATGTAGGCTTAAACAATCTTTAATGATAGAGAAATATCTTGTGAATGAAATGAACAAATGTTTTATTCTGACAGCAAACGGCAGGTACAAAAAAATTATGTCACCTGTTCCAAAAGGCGCAGAAAGTCAGAAAGGTGATAGAAATGCCAAACAAGCCAGTCTTTAAAGACAAATTCTTATCAAAGTTTCTTTGACGCGTTGCGAAATATAATCTAAATGAACAAGCACCACATGTCGGCGAAAAGTGAGTGTGAATAAAACGGTCCCGACTTACATGTACCTTAACCACTTCATGCAAATTACACTTTTAATCCAACTAGTCTTCAAAATCCTTGCAAAAGCTTCATACAGAACCAATCTTCTGCTTTGCTGGATACCCATCGTTGTTTTCGACAATTCTGAGGCGAGGGCGACTGAAGCAACACGATCCAGGCTCGAGTCAGCAAACTACACATTACTCCACACAAAATGACTCCCCTGTACCCCTATTCATTACCGGAACATTGTTTGAGTATTAAAAACCCATTTCAGGACGTCAAACTCACCAATAACGAGAATTATCAAGGATATTTTCGACCTTAAAACGAACCAAAATACTGATCTCGGAAAACTGATCGATCGAAGGACAGCACAGCCTGATGGTGATGACCACTGACCAGTTACGGTGACGTCAAAAAACGTATTTCCGCGGTGTCGTTTTGTGTATCCCCACGGGGGATACACATATCACTAGTGATATGTGTGCGGGGATACACATATCACGGGGATACACATATCACTGTGACAGGGGTACCCTTAACTAAAAGTGCAAAGCATGTTGGGAGACCTCTGACACCTGACACCATCTGAGTCACTAGCTAGAGCTAGAAAACGAAAATTAGTTTGAGCATTGCGCAGCAACGCAAACAGCACTCGACGGAAGAAGTACCTGGGTTAATTTTGTACTGAAAAAGGCCTCACTTATGAGGTGAATATTTTAATGCGGAAGAGTAGTCAAGCGAGACAGATACAATCACATTTCGTGACTAAACAAAACCTGACAAAACATATGGCAGAGTTTATTTGTGGTCCCCAACTTTATTTCCGGGTCGCTTTCCTCGCATTGCTTCTTCCTTTGGCTTCAGGTGAGCTACGTATTATTTACAACAGCGGTTAAACTTTGTTCAGTTTAGATGCATTTGTGATTATGTACAAGTTAAATGAATGTGCTTTTGGCAAATTACAATGTGCGCGCTTCCTTAAAATCGAAGCTTTTCTCGCGAGCTTAAAATCTGCTTGTTGTTGTTGTTGTTGCTGTTCAAGGCTTTCGCACAGCACCATGGTGGACGCGATGCTTCATCATGCATAACGTACTAATAAAAGAGATTATGCATTAACATCACAGTAGATAGAGGTGAAAATAGCCCTCCAACATGCATTTTTCAACTAGTGGAAGTTTACACTAAAGCCAGCTGCCCCCGATTTGTAAAGGAAAGTAAAGGTGGCTGAACACAGATTTGGCGCACGCTCTGCAACTTGAATATCAAATGCGAGGTTAAACACGCGCACAAGGTTTACAAGAAAACAATCATGGCGATATGGCAGTCAATTTATTTGCTCGATTAGCCTCAGTGCTCTCTGTGCTGTAAGTACAAAATGTAGTATAAAATACTGCTGAAGCATGACCAACTGTCCATTTTTCTGTGCATCTACATGTTCAGGGAGTATAAGCTGAACTGCCACTAATTGCGTTCGACATTAGGAGAACGCATACTAATCGGGTCATTCCTGCGGGTTTATGTCCCGCGATTTTCTGTAGACTGCTGGCAGTCTGTTTTTCTCTCGAAATTCAGCAGGGGTTATGAGGAATGATGCTTAGCGTAAAGGGGAGTGGGACGAGACATGGGCGTGGCTGCCTTCTTCCCTACTTGACCACCGCTATACCACCCTTTTGCATTCGCGATGACTAAACACTCCTTAGAGAAAAAACCGGCTGCCAGCAGACTAGATTTTCTGTGATGCCAGATGATTTCAGGATTTGGACACCATCTTGGACTGACTGGCTGGCTGGCTTGGCTGGCGGGCTGGCACAAATGGCCTCGATCTCAAGTGAAATTTTTTTGGCCGCCGGGAATTGTTAGGTAATAATAGTGGCGTGTTGTGGGCCAAATCTATCTACTTCAAAGGTCTTGTTTCATTCCTATCATGGGGAAATTACCACTTTGAGATTTAAAGTAGAAAGGAAAAAATGCAAGTCAATGTTCAGGTGACCTCAGAATGGAGGATCAACGAGTACAGAGTCCTCGAACCATGACGATTCGTTGTATGCATTCAAGTAAGTTTTGAATATTATATCAATCCCTTGAATATTTATGTGATCACTCTCAGGAAGAAAAAATATTGTCAAGTTGTTAATAAAAATACTTGACGTCACTTCCTTTTTGTCTGACCGCTTACTTTACTGAAACAAGGCCATTAAAATAATTTAGCGATTTCACAATGGGAAACCTATACGGAGCAAACATTTGGCAGACAAGGCCATCGTTTGCTGTCTGTAAATATGTTGAACCCAATTAAATTGTTGAAAGACACCGTTGTAGAATGTGTCAGATAAAACAATGCATTGATGGCTTTCATTTACAATCTGCTGAAATATGCTGAAATAAACCAAACATAAGTAAGCTGAAATGGCCATAGCGCAAAGAATATCGGGAAGCATGTAACAGATATCCACCTTGCCCAGACCTGTGGAAGTAATCTTATTTCAGGAGATCGAGGAAAATGAAAATTGTTCATGCATCAATAATGGCCGATATCATGGCCAGAAACCCCCACAATTTTCTGGTTCAACTTTGTGCTGCTAACAGAGGCCGTTCTTTAATATCAGGTGAAGTTTTTATGGGAAAGGCTAGTCAAGCGAGACGGGTACGATTGCATTCTGTAACTAAACGAAAGATGGCAGAGTTTTTATCGGAACTGTATTTTCAGGTGGCTTTCATCTCATTATTTCTTTCTTTGGCTTCAGGTGAGCTCAATATTATTTGCAATATGTGAAGCAGTTAAAGTTTGTTCGATTTAGATGCGTTTTTGATTATAAATAAGTTTATTGAATGTGCTTTTGACTATTACATGTAAAGTGCAAGCTTTGTGACTCTTAAAAGCTTTCTGCGAGCTTAATTGATGTAAAGTCTCTATGAGACGGAGTTCTGTTTGAGCTTGTTGTCTTTGCTGAGGACTTTCGCACTACACGATACAGTGTTTCATCATGCATAGCGTAACAACATAGAATATTACAAGGAGATCAAAATAAGAGGGGTTGTGCGTAACGGAACAATATATAGCAGACATTATTGTTGTTACTGTATGACCCGGCGGGGGAGGGGGGGGTACTCCCAGAAAAATTTGGTGGGGGTGTGCAGCCCACTTCCCAAAACCCTTACCCTACGTATGACCAAAATCTGCGATATTCCCTACCCTATTTATGACCTGACCAAAAATTTGATACCGTATTTATGACCTAACCCTTAAATCAAAACCCTGTTTCAGACCTGTGTTACAATTAGTTCTCTTGCTCAGACCAATGTTAAATTACGGTACACATAATTTGTGGAGGGCTTTTGCTGATCTTCTTTTCGATAATGATGAAAAAGTGGCTTCTTCTTAATAACATACCCATATCAAGGCTAGAGTGCAAAATCCATACCCTATTTTATGACCAAAACGGCTGAAAAACCATACCCTTTGGGGTACCTATATAGCCTATATAGCCCATATAAAGGGAGTATCCCCCTCCTCCCGAGCTGTATGACAGGGCTCAACTGTTTCCGTAGTGTGACCTCCTTTCTGTTCGCTCTTGCTTTGGTGACCCAAAGTAATGCAAACTATCAAAAGTTATACCCAGGCATGATGCATAGGTCAAGCTGTTGTTTAGGGTGCATTTCTTTGAGAAAATTGAAGATTGGATTCTAAAATTCAACAAGTGAATTTTGCGTTTCAGCACTAAACAGGTTAATCCAAAATCACTTGGATCATGGTGCATCGAAGAATCAAAGAATCCACTGGGGGTAAGGATTCTTGACTATTTGACAGTTCCTTTGATGCACTATTATGCAAGTGATTTTATATTAATCTGTTTAGTACATGCACATATTGAAATATGCAAAATCCGTTTTTGGATTAAATAATGTTGGAAATGATATTCCCAAAGACGACCACAATAATAATTACAAATGAAAACCTATTCAGAAGGCAGTCTGGCACATGTGAGATGAACATACTTAAACACAGAGCGAGCCTATATAACTAAGCTGAGGTGTTCATGCTCCCATTTGATTGGTGTATTCATTCAAATCCAATTTTGGCGTGTACAGAGTTGCCATTGAGTTCTGGAGAGCGATCAGGTGTAATTTTAATTCCATTTCTTAGACGTAAGCAATGCCTTTTTAATTAATTGACTGATACCTTCAGGAGAAGAGTTTAGAAAGATAATTAATTTTTTTATTCAGTCATAATTTTGTTTTTCCATGTGCAAAAGTATATGTTTTTGAGCTGTTTACTCAAATTAAAATGCTGTGTCTTGTAATTTTGATGCCAGATGAGAAAATGGGGTCTTTGCGGTTCAGAAATAAGTTTGGAAACTAAAACTCGTAAAAGACCCAAGGTACAAGCTGTAACACTCTTGCTAATTATGCTTACAAGAGGCCCCGCAGGACATCTGGTATTTTTGCGCGCACGTGAGGTCAATATGTTAATAAGACTAGTAGTTTAAATTCTGTGGCAACAGTCAAACTAACATCCTTCGAATTATATTAGAGCTAGTCATTGTTGCTGTTCTTATAATTTCCTTTTTGCGATCATCGTCTACCAGAGGTCAATCATTCATTTCGGGAAAAAGCTGTAAGTTTGTGTTTTTCAGGGTTTGTCTGTTCAGCCGTCTAAAGTTGTAAATGTTTATTTTTGTTCTATTTTCAGTCAAACTCTTTGTTGTGAATAAACTTAAATGTTTGTTTTTTTTAAACGATGTTTGGAGACCGATCAAGATTGGCTTCGTGATATGGTGGTAACATTGTTTGAAGCTTTCCTTAATGTTTGAGATGTCTGTGGATCGTGGAGTAAATTCAGCGACTGAAGCAGCAGAAGATGCAACCGGCAGAGTTCGGGTGAGACATCCCAATGTCACTATTGATCAATCCCAAGTCACATACGAGCGAAATCTTCGTTTGAAGGCCTCTAGAAGCGCCGCTAAAGGAGTTATTACCCATAGGCGAAATGAAGCGAGAGAGATGATGTCAGATTTTGGCAACCCATACGACATTGGACAAAAGCTTGTGGAGTTAGACGAAGCAATAACAGGCTTCGAAGCAGTGCACCAAGCATATCATAATCAACTGGATGATCGAAACGTGATCGAGGATTCACTTGAATACTATGAAGTTACAATGCTTCTTGCTAGCGATTCCAAAAGAATTATCGAGGATTGGATACAGAAATTTAAACAACCGTTGAGAGCAACTAATCTGTCGAACTTGGACCCCGAGGACTCAATTAGCAACGTTGGCTCACGAGCTACATCAAAGGTTTGGCAGAAATCTAAGGCCAGTTCAAGAGCAAGCTCCAGATCTTCCAGACGAAGTTCAGTCAGTAGTGCTAGGATAGCAGTGGCGGCAAAAAGAGCATCTTTAATGGCTGAAGCCTCCATGCTACGAGAACAGCAAGCCTTACAACAGGAAGAATTACGCCTGCAACAAAGAAAGCAAGAGTTAGCACTTGAGACTGAAATTGCTAAAGCCAAAGCTGAAGAGTGTGCCCTTGCAGAAGCCGAAGGTGGGATTCCAGAGCGTTCGGCGAAAGAAGGCTTTTGAAATTGGGCACCTGCCGTAAAAGTTGAATCTGTTTAACTAAAGAGCCTATGGAAGGTCAGCAAGTCCCTATAAGGATCACTCATCACCCGGTAGCTGAAGTAAATGTTAAAGAATCTCAGCATCATACATTTGAGGACAGGGAATCTCAATATTCCACTTCAAGTGAAGAGGGATTACATCTATTATGGGATTTGGAACGTCAACAGCAGGAGCAGAATCGTAACATGCTAAATATTCAGCAACAGCAAAACCAGCAAGTGCAACAACTGCTAAAACAACAACAGCTTCACACTCTAACTCTAACTTTGCCACAACTTGAGGTTCCCACGTTTACCGGTGATCCTATCGAGTATTACCGCTTTATTAGAGCCTTTGAGAGCATGATGGTGGCAAAGACCACGAGCTATAGTGCGAGAATGTATTACCTTGTGCAGTACACGGCAAGCGATGTTCAGGAGCTGATGCGTAGTTGTCTAGCATTGGATTCAGAGGAAGGGTATAGAGAGGCTCGAAAACTGCTCGCTAAACGGTATGGGCAGCCGTACAAGATTGCTTCTGCTTATGTAGAACACGTAGCTAATGGACCAGTGATAAAAGCGGAAGATGGGGCAGTATTACAGTCGTTTTCTGCTCTCGTGACAACCTGCAAGAACACATTGATTGAGATCGGATACCTAAGCAAGACTGAGAACCCAGACAGTCTAAAGAAAGTAGTGGCCAGACTTCCTTTCAGCCTATGACAGAAATGGCGCGAAGTTGCAGATGAAATAACGGAGGCAAAGGCGAGGGAGGTGATGATTGCTGACATTGCTGATTTCGTAGAGAAGAAAGCCCGCATACTAATGCACCTGATATTTGGAGACATTATCAGCGAGCTGACAAGCAAAAGTGTCCTTGACGGAAAAAGACCAGGAAATAGAAGACTCTCCTCGTTTGCGGCTGATGCCCATAATCTCAGTAGTAGTACTGACGGTGGTGTGTCGGATGACACCTTGGTGTTAGGACCCACCTTCAGCTGTCCATTGTGTATAGCTGCTCATTGGTTGTCCCTGTGCTACAACCGCTTGATCCCGGGTCATTATGCTGCAGCGTGCCCAAAGGTGAGCTTTTGTAGGGTGGATGGCTGCAAAGACAAGCATTCGACATTCCTGCATCCACCAGCTGTGCGTGCTACCAGCAGAACGCAGCCAGACGTTGGAACCAAGAGTGCGTATGTTAATGTCGACAAGTTGCAATGTGCCTTTTCTGGGGTCAGAGGCTCAGTGACAGGGCTACTGGTAGTGCCTGTAAAAGTGAGAGCCAAAGGGAGCGACATCACTGTACACACATATGTCTTTCTGGATGGTGGCTCAAACAATCCTTCTGCAGTGAACAGCTAATGAAGCGGCTCGGGGTTAAAGGCATCAACACCACCATATCATTAACAACGATGGAGAGAGTAGTACGAGAAAGTGCAAACTTGTCCAGTTGGAAGTTTTCGACTTAGAGGAAGACAATTTCATTGAGCTGCCCTTTGTATTTTCTACACCTAGACTTCCAGTAGCCTCGGAGAGCGTCCCTCGCCAGGAAGACATTGACAGGTGGCCTCATCTGAAGGGGGTAACGGTCGTGGAGATCAATGCCGATGTCGGGCTACTCATAGGCCATGACATTCCTAAAGCTTTAGAGCTGAGTTTAGCTAGTATTTTGCCAAATAACAGAATACTAGCTGCACACCGTCTGGAACTGCTATGAAGGAGACTTGTCAAAGATCCAGTCCTCTTTCAGAAATACTCGGCCTTCATAGACAATCTTCTTGACGAAGCATATGCCAGAAAGGTCCCAGATAATCGGCTTTGTCGATCAGGCGAGGCTACTTGGTTTTTGCCGCACCACCCAGTCTTTCATCCGAAGAAACCTGGGAAAGTTAGAGTAGTGTTCGACTGTGCAGCGAAGTACAAGGGCGTGTCCCTTAACGATGTGCTGTTGCAAGGCCCAGATATGACCAATACCCTGATTGGTGTTCTGACTCGTTTTCGACGAGAGCGAACTGTTATCATCGCCGACATCGAATCTATGTTTTACCAGGTCTGTGTTCATCCAGACGATTCTTATGTACTGTGTTTCTTGTGGTGGCCTGATAACGATCTCCAAAGATGACCCGAAGAATATCAGATGACAGTTCATCTTTTCAACACCGTCTCCTCTTCAAGTTGTGCAAACTTTGCTCTTAGAAAGACAGCCGAGGACAACTTTCAACGATTCGATTTCGAGGTGATCAATACAGTCAGAAGAAACTTTTACGTAGATGACTGCCTGAAATCTGTACCTAGCGAGAGAGAAACTATCTGTCTGACTACTGACCTCAGAAGACTGCTAGAAAGGGAAGGCTTTAATCTGACTAAATGGGTCTCAAACTCTCGCAAACTTATCCAATCATTACCTGAGTCTGACAGAGCCAGATCATTCAAAGACCTTCCTGATAATCAAATGCCCATTGAGCGTGCTCTTGGGGTCCGTTGGGACGTAGAAGGCGACGCATTCTGTTTCAAGATCGAAGTCAACGACGAGCCCCTCACAAGAAGAGGATTGCTATCTGTCGTTTCCTCAGTCTATGATCCGCTTGGGTTTGCAGCCCCAGTGATACTCCCAGCCAAAGCAATATTGCAAGATTTATGCCGAAAGAGATTAGAGTGGGATGGCCCAATCCCTACCGAGGAAAAGGAACGTTGGCTGAAATGGTTGAAAGATCTGCCCAAGCTCGAACGCTTCTCAGTTGATCGCTGCTTTAAGCCACAGAACTTCGGGAGAACTGCGTCGCTGCAACTACACCACTTCTCAGACACTTCGCAGCAAGGCTACGGTGCAGTCTCTTATCTCAGATCTGTGGATGACAAGGGTACAATTCACTGTTCATTTGTGATGGGAAAGGCGTGTGCTGCTCCGCTGAAGTCCATAACAATACCAAGGCTAGAATTGTCAGTAGCTGTTCTTGCATCAAGGCTGGACAAAATTATTAGACGAGAGATTGACCTTCCAATACACGAGTCCGTGTTTTGGACAGATAGTACTTGTGGGATGAACTACATAAGAGCAATGACAAGCGATTTCACACCTTCGTTGCTAACAGAGTGGCAATCATACATGATGGATCTTCCCCGTCTCAGTGGAGGTACATGAGCACCGAAGCGAACCCGGCAGATGATGCCTCAAGAGGTCTGGCAATAGACTCGCTCATTAAGAAGAATCGTTGGATACGCAGTCCTGATTTCCTATGGGAACAGGAGTCAAGGTGGCCTACACAGCCGACTACCGTCCAAGAAATACCTGACGACGACCCTGAGATCAAGAGGGAAACTCGCACGTTTTCCACTGTATCGGACTCTGGCACAAATAGTATGAACAAATTGCTCGAGAGATTCTCGTCATGGTCTCGACTCAAGAAGATTATGGCCTGGATCCTGCGCTATCGGGACGGACTGAGAGCATCGTGCGAGAGGGGTAAAAGGGGATCGTTGTTAGTACTGAAATCCACCGTTGGCAGGGAGAGTGAGTCTATCAATGTGGATGAGATTAACAGAGCAGAGAAAGAAGTTCTAAAATTCGTTCAACGTCAAAGCTTTGAAGAAGAAATGTCCCGTCTCGAACAGAAAGGAGGAGGCATTGGAGACAATAGCTCAAAGCGTTGCAAAGAGCAGGAATCACTGGTTAAGAAAATGAGTGCGATTTACAAGCTTGCACCAATAAAAATTGATGGTTTACTGTATGTTGGAGGATGTTTGACGCAAGCTTCCATACCAAATGCCGCCAAGCACCAACTAATCCTGCCCAAGAAACATCACATTGTCGATTTGATCGTGCACCACTATCATCTAAAGTTGGGTCATTCAGGCCTGGAACATGGGCTGTCCTTGATTCGTGAAAGGTTTTGGATTCTTAAAGCGAGAACTGCTGTGAAGAGCGTGCTACATGGCTGCTTCGACTGCAAAAGGAGGCAAGCACCATTAGGGGAGCAGCAAATGGCAGATCTGCCTACAGACTGCGTGACACCTGAGAAACCACCTTTCACGTTTGTAGGAGTCGACTGTTTTGGCCCATTCGTCGTGCAGAGAGGAAGAAACCTTGTGAAAAGATACAGGGTCTTGTTTACCTGTTTGTCCGTAAGAGCCGTACATTTGGAGGTCGCCCACAGTCTTGATACAGACTCCTTTATCAACGCAATGTGACGGTTCATTGCTCAAAGGGGACAACCCAAAGAAGTGAGATCAGACAATGGTGGAAATTTTGTTCGTGGGGAAAGGGAATTGCGTAAAGCGATCGAGGGCTGGAACCAACACAAGATTGGCGAATTTCTGCTACAACAGAATGTTAGATGGACGTTCAACCCCCCAGGAGGCTCTCACCATGGTGGAATTTGCGAACGTTGCATTAGGACGGTGAGAAAGGTTATGGGCGCTTTGACAAAGGAGCAGATCCTTGATGATGAAGGCTTGGCAACGCTGTTGTGTGAAGTGGAGTCTATTGTAAATGGTAGACCGATGACTAAAGTCTCAGACGACCCGAGAGATATGGAGGCCCTCACATCAAATCATCTGCTGTTACATCACTCAGGACCTTCGGCACCACCTGGCCTCTTCTCCAAAGATGAAATTTACTCTCGCAGATGCTGGCGGCAGGTTCAATACCTAGCAGACATATTTTGGCATAGGTGGATCAAGGAATACCTCCCTTCCCTGCAAGAGAGACAAAAATGGAATAGACCTAGGAGGAATTTTGCTGTTGATGACATTGTCTTAGTAGCTGATCTGAGCTGCCCACGAAGCTGCTGGCCGATTGGTCGAATCTTGGATGTTCATAGGAACACCCAAGATGGCTATGTGCGAAGAGTAACGGTGCAGACCAAAGGATCGATCCTACAATGACCAATCGACAAAATTGTCTTGCTTGAATCTGCTGATTAGGTGTTGGATCTTCCCCAGTCATAGTATGGCAGAATTTTTTGGGACTCAGTGTGCAAATCACAAAGCGAGCGGGCTATGACATTGGAGTTCCTGTGGATTTCAGCGGTAAAGAACCTTACCGAAATCAGAAGGGAATCCCCCTCTTTGAACACTACCTAAGAACTGAACTTATTATTCTTCACTTAGCAGTATCGTTTGGAACTATAAAATAGGTTTTGTTCTTTCGATTAGTTTACTATCACACAAGCTGTGAATGTCAATCATTCATTCCGGGAAAAAGCTGTAAGTTTGTGTTTTTCGGGGTTTGTCCATTCAGCCGTCTAATGTTGTAAATAATTGTTTATTTTTGTTCTATTTTCAGTCAAACTCTTTGTCGTGAATAAACTTAAAGTGCCTATGAAGTAAAAAATAATTGCTGCTTATTTGAAAGGCTTTTCAAAATAAAGAAGAATGGCGTTTTCCTTTTTGGAATATCTTTTTTCGTTTGAGAGATATTTACGTTTTTGTAAGGAAAGTGATGACATCATAGGTGGTTCCACTAAAACAGCACAACACTCAATCGACAATAACTTAAGAAATATTAAAGCAGTGTTCTTTAAACTTGGCACCAGAAATGTACATCACAAAAGAAACATAATGACACCCGTCGTGTCATTGCCATGACAACAGTTTTGCCGCTGGTTCTGTTTTAATTAAGACTTAAATTCTCAGATTTTATCTTAAACAAGGATCATCCACTCCCACCAATCTAATGGGGAGAGTTAAGACAATATGGGAACCATGTGTGTTCCGAGCAAGACCCTCTGTCCCACTTGAAAAGGTTGCAAATGGGAATATTTGGTTTTTCACAGAAAGAGACTGGAGCCAAGAGTGTTGCCATGGCAACAACATAGTAGGTGTCATTCTGTTTCTTTTGTGATGAGCATTGCTCGTTCCAAGTTTGAAGAACACTGCTTTAATATTTCTAGAGTTATTCTCGATTGAGTGTTGTGCTGTTTTAGAGGAACCACCTATGACGTCATCACTTTCCTCATTTGCATAATACAAAAACGTGAATATCTCTAAAACGAAAAAAGATATTCCAAAAAGGAAAACGCCATTCTTCTTTACTTTGAAAAGCCTTTCAAATAAGCGGGAATTATTTTTTACTTCATTGGCACTTTAAACGTTTGTTTTTTTTAAAACGATGTTGGGAGACTGATCAAGATTGGCTTTGTGATATGGCGGTAACACAAGCAGACTAGCCCAAAACAAAATATAATTTATTATACCTACGGTAATATGGCTATTCTTCAGCCAGTTATCTAAAAGATATTCCATAAGGTGAGCATTGGCTGCTGTTGTAATCTTGTTGCTGAAATTCAGTTGGTTGTTTTTATTGCATTCAGCTATGAGTCTTCCTTCTCCTTTGTAATGTTGATTTTGAGGCGAAATCTCACTTTGCCATGTTTCAAGTTCTCTTTGTTTTCTTCTTAGTAATTTTTATTTCTAATTCCTTTGCTCTGAATGACCTGAATGTGTACTGGCATGCAATTAGAGTTTTTGGCATATAGTGGCGTGCACATTCATATGGTGCTGGCGTATAAACGCTTAACTTTGTAAGGTGAATTGGCGTGATAACTGTGGCTTCTTAACTTCTCTTTATCCCCCAATTTTATTCTGTATTGAATACTGTATATCCTGGCTAGTAACGGGTATCTTGCACAATCCGTTTGAGTCCAAAGCTTCCCAGTGAACATAATAGGAAGAAAATTGGGCTTATTTGAGCAGAGCAACGTGTGACTTGGCTGCTTAGTATGTTGGGTGCCAGAGGTATTTTTTTGTTGTAGCTAAGCCACTAAAAGTGAGCGGTGGAGCTGCAATCGTTGGCGTGGAATTTATAAAGACTTGGCAAATCTTTTGCATGGAGGTCATGCAGAATGCACCCTGGCCTCCTTCCCTTGGGCAGTGTTAACTGGCAATACAGAGAGCTGGCCATGGCTTCAACAAGAGTGAAGTGTATAGATAGTGCACAGTTAGGAAGAACTTTTCTGGCCATTGTAGCAAGATGGGCTTTGCAAAAGGGTGGCAACATGTGGAAGTTTGACTGTAGTCTCTGTTTTTTGGTCAGACTCCGAGGAGCTGTACTCACATTTTACATGGTTGTCACAGGTCAGGAAATGGTCAGAGAAAAAAAAAATTCTTCAAGGTTATGAAGGGTCAGGAAATTTCATTTTGAGTCAGGGAAAATTGACAATGTGAAGAAAAGTCAGGGAAAATTGAAATAATAATAATAATATAACACAGCTGATTCCATTAAAGGCTGGAAGGACCATTTGGGGTCATCGTGATCTCAGTGATATTTTTACTTAATGAAGAAGGAAAATTTGTTGAAAACTTATCAGTCTTAATGATCAAGTGTAAAGAAGGGCTGTAAGTTGCGGCCAGAAACTGCTACTGCATGTAGATCTGACATTTTGTATTTATTTGGTCAGGGAGACTTTATTTTGATCAGAGAAAAGTAAGGGAATTTTGAAAAGTGATGTCTGTGACATGTAACCATGTTTTATGAGGCAGTGTAATGTTTCTTACACTTACAAAGAAGTGCTTTTTCTCTCAAGTTAACTACACAACTTATTTTTAACTGCAGGATACTGTAATTATTTGGATCTTGGTATGGAAACTGGATCAATTCCAGACAGTAAACTAACAGCTTCATCTGAAAAAAATGTTAACACAGCAGCCAAGAATGGTCGACTGAACTCAGGATCATCATGGTGTGCAGGAACAAGTGACAGTAATCCATATCTACAGATTGATCTACAAACACTTCATATCATCTGTGCTGTAGCCACTCAAGGGAATTCTCAAGCAAATCAGTGGGTGAAGAACTACACTCTACAATCATCCATAGATAGGTCAAAGTGGACAGATTACACAGAAATTGGACAAGTTAAGGTAATGTGTGAAATGAATCATTATATTTTCATACATAAGGAAATGACTCAGACTTTTCTGCAGTTACATGTAATTATTTATGTTTGCATGCAATATGTTCACTAGCTGATACAAAGTTGTACTATTGCTCTGTGACTATAATTATTTTAAAATATGATTTTAAAATAAAGATAGTTTTGGTGAGCCATCTAACTTACTAAAAGAAAATCAATTTGTTACATAATTGAAACTTATTGTTTCCTACTTTTTTAATTTCAGTCTCTGAAGGGAAATGAAGACAGAAACTCAGAGATTAAGCACATTCTTAATGCAGGTGTTTTAGCGAGGTATTTGCGATTTTTGCCAGGAACTCACCATGGTGGTGTGTGTTTGAGAGCAGAGGTGTTTGGAGTGAAACAAAAACCAGGTGATTATTACCTGTATTACTAAAACACATCTTTGATGCTGTACACGTGTTGTAAGTAAGTTTGAGTCTGCGTATCCTGTGCTTCTCTCTGGCTTCTGTAGCATAAAGCCATCAGACTCCCCTTACAATGGACGCTAGTCTATCACAGGGTTACCCCCAGCATAAGCATTAAAGTTACTGGTACCCGTTTATACACCTTGGGTGGAGAGAGGCCTTTATACATGTATGAGTCGGAGTAAAATGTCTTGGCCAAGAATGCAGTTAACATTATATACATTTATAACCAATACACTTAAGAATTTTTTATCAATACAATTTTCATCAATTGCAATTAATTATGAAATGAAAGTTTAAAATTACAGATTAAACTACTTGCCATTAAATTATAGACCCTATTCATAAATGGCTGCCAGTTTAAAATTCTTTTGTATGCATTTAAATTAGCGCAACTAACCTCGTTTGAGAGTAAAAATTCTTTTGAATTACCAACTCAAAAACGAGGCTAATTGGGCTAATTTTAATACTTACAAAAGAATTTTCAATTGGCAGCCATTTATGAATAGGGTCTATTACTGAATCTACAATACAGATATTTATAGTATTACAGTACTGTTAAAACACAGTTTTTACAAGCAACGTTAATTAACTTTAATAAGAAATACATGTACTCTCAAGATTGCCCTTGCAAGTGGACAAGAGATCTCTAAACTTAAAATGGAAAATTTTTTGTCCATTTCTATAGAGGGTTATTAAATCACTGTTCGTTATGGAAGTATAAGGTAAGATAAGGTAAAGTAACTTTATTTAGAGTCATAAACATATCGTAGTGGTTGCCCAATCTCCTGAGCCAGGGGCTTATGTTAAAAGTGCATGACTATTTACAAATAACATTACTACTAAGTGTTTTTTTCTACATATATGCATAAGAGTTGATGTTTGTTTTTACTGACTGACACACAGAGAATCTTGCTCTTGGAAAGCCCACAAATCAGTCGTCAACATACAGTGATGCTCTGATCGGTGCTGCTGAGTCAGGAAGAGCAGTGGATGGAAATGCTGACACTGATATGCTTAACAAACACTGTTCACATACAAACCAAGACAACCCCAGCTGGTGGCAAGTGGACCTGGCTTTAGGTCATGCAGCAGTCTATGAAATACACATAGTTAACAGGTTCACAGGTGATCCAGGAAAAGATAATGTAGACTACAAAATAACATTTGGTGAGTACATACATGTAGTGTTCTTAAAACTTAAACCCTAAGACAAACTACATGGAAATAGCACAAGAGCACATGTTCTGTAAATTATCACTAAAAGGAGGTCATATTTATATATATATTTATAATGCAAAACGTTGTGTTTAAGGGGCAAATTGTTTGAATGTCTTGATAGATTAATAGATAAAAGGTGTGCTCAAAATAGTACTGGCCAGTTAGCTTAGAGAATTTCTTGTCAAACTTCTTTAGTTGAAAGATGAGTTCTAAATGTATCTAGCCAAGTAAGAAAAGAGCTTGTACGCTTCAATGTGATGTTTTCATGGTACACTGTACCTTGATGATCTTGGACACCGACAGATGTACATACAAGTAACTTTGTCTTCAGATGTTTTTCTCTAGCAAAGCTCCTCATTGTTAGAAAATTATAGGCATACCTTGACAATAAGAGTTTGTAATATGACCTGTTTTTAGCATTGTTCAAATGTACTTCACTTTTAAGTAAAGGTTGCTTGATGGCACATAATTTGTTTAAAAAAATGGAATTTTAAACAATTAACAAATAGCAGACATAAGATCCCAGGAAAAGGATAGCATTATTATTATTAACCAAATTTGAAGGATGTCCCTGTGCTAAAAAAAAATTGTCCAGAGCCATTTATAATTTTTGCATACATTGGTCTATGATTTTTTTCTGTGAAGTGGCATGCACTTTTAAGCTGCGTACAAGTTTGCAAAAATGTGACAGGATGTTTTCTCTTCCAGCTGTTTCCCTCGAATTTGCTTAATGCAATCTTTTGTCTAGAAATTTAACTTCACGATTAATAAACTGTTCAGAAGTAGATTTTGAAGAAAATTATTTATCATAGGTTCCCTTTCAAACACTGTTAATAAATTGTTAATAATTATTTTCTGACACTTGCCTACATGTAACCATCAAGAAAGCTTCCAAAATCATGATAAGGTCTATTGGAACTCCTTTTTGTCAAGTTTGGGGTGGACCATTGGGCTTTTGAGGAGGGTGTGGGTAATATGGTGCATACACAAGTTTTCCTCTTTACCCCTCCATGCACTAGCAAATTTTTTTCTCACGACATGTGTACAGTATGCATGGTATTTTTTCCTCTGTGTAACATGCTTTTTATTGGCTCTCTGAATGACTGTGAATTTTTTTCGCCAGTGGTTGTGTGCATGAATGTTTTTTTTTGGTACAAGTATGTTTGCAGTAATTTTTTTTACAAAATTACCTACCCCTCAATATTCAAGTGGTCCACCCCATAGTGAAAGCCCCAGGTGAGTTCTGCTGGGAATTTAAAATAGTAAGATTCAATGGTAGTTCTGTTTTTATGGCCCAGGTAACTCTATACATGTGGCAAGCAACCATGAATGCACAGGACGCTATAGTTTTATTCAGTTCAGAGCATCAGCCATATGTTTCACTAATCCACTGACAACTGGTAAATATGTTGGTATTATGACTACAAAGAGTCAAGTTCTCCAGCTATGTGAGGTGGAAATTTATTCACGAGGTAACTCAACATAATACTTTATCTTTATAAATTTACATGTAATTCAGCATAGTCAGGTTGAATGATACACACGCAGTCAAGAAATGCTTACTGCCTGTTGGCACCCAGGGAAACAGTGATTGCTCTTTGACATCCAGGAAATCTTTGTATTCCTGGTATGAGATAAATATGGAGTACAAACCGACACTGTACGGACCTGGAGACATTTTTCATAAGTATATCAAACAAGAGAGACAGTGTTTCATTGGGATATCCAAACACCCAGAAGAGAATTGAAAACATGATGTGCAGTGGAGCATTTTTGACAAAGTTTGAGGTGTGTGGATAGCTGATGAAACACTGTCTCAAGCATTAATGATATATCTTCTCTGTTGAAACAAAAAATAAAGAGAAAGTGGAGAAGTAAAATCATCAAAATCTATGCTAATTAAGACCAGGTATGCAATCCCTCTTGATGGTTGTGATTTTCTTTGTTTTTACTTGATGAATTATTAGTGGGTTTGAGAAGTACATACTGTACTTGTTTACACCTTATGGTGCTGCTATTACCATTTTCAAGAGAGGCTAAACAGACCAGTATTCTAACTGAAGCCTTTTGAGACTATGAAGAGCCCCATCCAAGCTGATCTGAATGCAAGTCTGTAGGTTGCAGTCTGTATTTTGTCACACCCATCTCATTGACATTCTTTTGTGATGTAATCATTCATTGCTTTCAATTACAAATACAGCTAACTGAATAAAAATAAATTAATATTATTTGAAATTATTCATTTACCACATTGACATTTTGCTGTTGGGGAACTTTTCTTGGTCAATGTTTCTTTATTTGGTGATGTTATTGCTTGTCAGTTAAACCACTTGTACATGTAGCTCTGCCTACCAGGCAATCATTAAATTGTGTGACACTGTACCTTGTGTTCCTGCTGTGAGCAGCTTTGACGAGAGTTTTAATTAATGATAAACTGTATTCCTGAGCTTAAGTGGTCAAGATACATATACATCACTCACTCACTTCCTGCCCATTGTGCCCACTGGCACGTAGGGCAGCAACAAAGTTCTTCCACTTCTGTCTGTCTTTGGCCAGCTGTTGGATCTTGTTCCAGCTCTGTTTTAAGCCCGTCAATTCTGTCTCTACAGTACGACGCCATGTATTCTTAGGCCTGCCACGCTTGGGCCTGCCTTCGGGAGTCCAGAATAGTGCTGTCTTTGTGATGGATTCATTATCCTTTCGAATGACATGGCCAATCCACCTCCAGCATCGTTGCATAGTAATAGTACCCGTGTTCTCCTGTTTGCACCGCGAAAGCAGAGCCTTGTTGGAAATGGTCTGAGGCCAGAATATACATATACATACATACACAGACATATACATATACATATACATACATACGTTTATTCCACGTCCCCAAGGGGCTTTTCAGTGATCTTAATTGTATTTATCAATGCCTGGAAAAAGATACTTGGTGGTAGTGGTAAAGAAGACAAATAAACAGGGTAAAGATCAGGTCAAAATTAGCAGTAATGTGTTTAAGTTACACTGTTAGTAGATCATGTTTTGCTAAAAATAGGAAGGCAAGTCTATTAAAGTCACATGCACAACAAATTAAGTTCTAGCAGAAAGGTGTAATGGACAGTTACTGTTCATGTACCTGTCAATAGAATGTGAATGTGCTTCTCATCATTTTATTTCTGTCACAATTCTTTACCTTGAATTTGGCAAGTACATGGTTTTTCTTCACCATTACGTTGTGTGAAGCATTGACACCATTGAAAGGGCTTGTTTGATAATAATTATTATGTTTTTATCCCATGGTTCATCGGTCAACTTTTGTCCTCTTGACTTTCCCATTCTGTAGAAATTTTTTTTATACATGTACATGTAACTTCTCAACTGCCCTTTCCTAACCCCTTGAAAAATAATGAAATGATTCATCATGTTCGTTCTGAATGTCTCTCTAAAAAAGTTTTGAAGACTATATAGTTTTATTAATTTTAATCCAATGCCATGCCATGCTTCTTTCAAGAAAATCTGGCCTTTGGAAAGCATGCCGATCAGAAAAATGGTGCAGCTTATGGTGGTTTAGCCAGCCGAGGAGTGGATGGTAATAGTGAAACAATCTATGATAAAGGATCTTGTACACATACACCATTGGCAGTTAGACCCTGGTGGAGAGTTGACCTAGGGCAGATAGAGCCTGTTTCTGAAGTGTACATAGTCAACAGAGGAGAGGGTTTTGGAAAGAGGTTAAACAACTTTGAAATCAGAGTGGGTAGGTTAGCTTTTCCATCAATTTTATAGTGTTTTATAAAGGTTCAATTACATGCTAACACACCATTCAGCTTGTTTTTCCATCAATATGCATGGTGACTGTAATGAACCTTGGAAAGTTACCCTTCTATTACATGTATATATGTTCTGTCAATGTACATTTGCAATACAGTAGAGACTAAGCACAGCCAAGCCCAGCCTTGCTCAGCACCATTCAGCATAAAGAACTGAGTCCCGTGCAGTGTAGTTTGATGCAGTACAGTGTAACACAGTGCAGTGTGCAGGTGTACATGTAGTTCAACTCAGTGGGGCTCAGCACAATTCAATAATGGCAAAAATGGAGTTACCAAAAAAAAGCCTCATGGTATGGTAATATTTTGAATACTGTTAAGAAGAACTTATCGAGACTTAAGCTCTCATGCTGACCCCACAAGAGAAAATTGAACTTGAAGTTACCCATATTTCAAAAAAAAGAGATACTTCGTGTTAGTTAAAAACACAATCACACATGCTTTGAGCATTCTTACGAGGTTTGATATTAGCTTTCTCGAGAATGCTTGAGAATTGAATCGTGGGGTCACTTAGAGAAATGAACTAAAGTGAGCTGTTTTAAATAGTATTCCAAAAGTTACCATGCTATGAGTAGATTTTTAGGAAATAAGTTTTGCACTTACTGCTCAAACTTTGTGTGGAATGTGTCTTAATTACTGGTCCCTTTGGCCTTGGGAAACAGTTAGTTTTGTTTTCCCTCAAATCTTCATCTCAGGAAACATTGAGGTCCTCAGGAAAACAAAACTGACTGTTTCTCTTGGGAAAAGTAATTAAGTAGATAATATGGTTCAGTGGTTTATTTTTTTATGCTGCTTAGAAGACTCCTGAATATCAGTTTCCTAATTGTTAGCCAACTCAAAATACTATACATTATTAAGCTGTATAAGTACATGTAGCTTTGCCATGCTACACTGTAAGTACTTTTTAATTTGTAGCAATGTTTTGTATCAATATTAGAATGATAGTTCTGTAAAATTTTGAATAATTTTGCCTTAGACTTCACCTGGCAACACAGACATAACTTTTGATAAAATCATGAGTAATGTTGGAAAACTAAGAATTGTCCTTTGACCATAGAAATGATAATCAGTGAAAGGCAACATGGCAAATGTAGAGCACAGTTATGGTGTCATTCTCTTTTACTGTCTTGTCTACCTTTCTTTAAGGGTCAGAGACCAGTGGTGGGGGTGTGAACAACCCTACGTGTGGCAGTGGTTCCAGGAGTGTTCCAGGAGGGGAGGGTAAATCCTTCTTCTGTCGCCCTCCCTTGTATGGAAGATATGTGACAATCAGAAGTTTATTGAGGAATGAGCCATTAACACTGTGTGAAGTTGAAGTGTATTCTGAAAGAAGAGGTATTGATGAGTAGTTATTCCAAAATCTGGAATCTGGATCAAGAGATCCAGCTTCAAGCCTGTGATGTTATGTACATGTATATCTTGATTTGGGTATGGCTTAGTCTTTGATAGAGTGTTCAATTATTAATTTCAGCATGTCAAATCCAGGCTCTTGGAGTCTCCAGCAGAGATGCATTTCCAGACAACAGCTTTTCAGCCACGTCAAATAACGGGAGTAATAATGTAGCTTCCAAAGGTCGACTGAATGGAGTTGGGTCGTGGTCACCTAGTAGCAACAACAATTCTAGTGACTATCTCCAAATCAACCTCCAATATGAGTTCTTTATCTGTGCTGTAGCAACGCAAGGAAAATCAACTGAAGATCACTGGACAACTAAGTACAAGTTACGTTTATCACTTAACAATATTGACTGGGTCACCTACAAAGAAAACAGCACTGATAAGGTGGGTTGGATCACATACATTGTCTTTCTTATGACTAGCACTGTGAGAATAATATTATGCCTCTCAGTACATATGTGCCTAAATTCAGTGCACTTTAAGGTCTGCGGTGAACATACAGTGCATGCTTATTGTAGTGTATTAGGGTCTGTAACATGGTGCAGGCCACTGCCAGCACTGGTCAACATTGAGCAGGATTGCAGTGGTAATGTTGGCAATTACTATGACTTGGGACTATCATAAAAGATTACCATAAATATGTGACTGTGACCATGACTAAGCAGACTCTGACTGTTACTTTGCAAATTACTTTGACAGTGACTAAATGTACTCGTACCTGCAATTGTGACTCACTGTGACAGTGACTGTGACTGTGACTGTGACTGTGACTGTGACTGTGACTGTGACTGTGACTGTGACTGTGACTGTGACTGTGACTGTGACTGTGACTGTGACTGTGACTGTGACTGTGACTGTGACTGTGACTGTGACTGTGACTGTGACTGTGACTGTGACTGTGACTGTGACTGTGACTGTGACTGTGACTGTGACTGTGACTGTGACTGTGACTGTGACAGTGACAGTGACTGTGACTGTGACTGTGACTGTGACTGTGACTGTGACTGTGACTGTGAGACTGAGACTGTGAGACTGAGACTGAGACTGAGATATTGCATGGCCATTGATGCCATGGCCATTGCTGTTACCAGGACGTATCATCTTTCTTATGGCTATATAATTACTGTGAGATACACTCAGGTAATCATGCCTCGGTAGACTTGAATGCTTAAATGCAGGGTATTGCAAGGTCTATGTATGTGTACATTCTTAGTGTAGTGTATTAGGGTCTGTTATGTGAGGTGTAGAGCACTGCCAGCACAAAGTCACCACTGACAAGGATGGTGGTGGTAATGATAACAATTACTGACTTAGAACTCCTCTGCTGTATGTTGCTTTAAATAATTTGTGCTATGACTGACAAGAAGCGATTATGACTGACAGCACATGTAAATCAGTGCCTGTCACTCGGCTGTGACTGTGACAGTGACAATGAGTGTTAAGGACAGCAGCAACCATTATTATGCATAACTGTGACATTAACTGTGCATGACTGTGAGTGTGACTATGACTATGCATGACTTGACTCTGACTATTGTATTTACTTTGATGGTGACTGAATGTACCTGCAATTGTGACCGTGATTGCAACTGTGACTGTGACTGTGACTGTGACCACACATGACTTTGACTGTTACTGCATGACTCTGACTGTGACTGCTTCTGTGAGAAAGATTTTAATGACTCGCAAGCGTGTTTGACTTGTGTGACTCTGACTGCAACTGACTGTGTCTATGCATGACTGTGAATGACTGACTGGCTTCACATGACTGACTGTGGATGACACTCTTTGATTGTCATTGTGACTGACTGACTGACTGACTGACTGACTAAATGTCAAAAGTGACTGTGACTATACATAACTGATGTACTGACTGATTGACTAAATGACTGACTGCCTTATAGGCTGACTGACTGATTGACTAAATGACTGACTGACGCATTGACTGATTGATTGACTGACTGACTAGCTGGCTGACTGGCTGACTGACTGACTGACTGAATGTGACTGTGATTGTGCATGGCTGACTGACTGGCTACAGTTGTAACCCCCTGTGATTGCATTTACAACTGTAAAAGTGACGGTTAATAAGTGACTGTGACAGTGACAGTGACTGTGCTCACACATTACAGTACATGCTAACACAAAGTGGATTCAGAGGCAGTGGAGTGGATTTGGTGGGTTAGCTACCCTTAGTAAATTTGCCCAAATTTAAAGTAAGCCCATTTTCATTGGCATGTAAATAACACTACTGTCATGCTGCAGTGTTTTAAACTAAATTTTTACAACACTTGCCATTCTGGCAAGTGACTCTCAAAATGCATTCACCTGGTGTAATTTTCACTTGCGCAGAAAGGTGCCTCCCCTCCCCCAATAAAATCTCCACAATGATTCACAAACTACAGTCAAACCTCGATTATCCGGACTTGTCGGGACCTTGGTAAATAGTCCGGATAATCGAGAGTCCGGATAATCGAAAACATGAATATTAATGAGATAGAAATGGAACGCATCAGAATATTTCTTTGTCTCGTCGCACTTCCGAATTTTGAAAAGCGCACATGATAATACGCTGTTTCAACAGTCTTTTGAAAGGATTATTGGGCTTTTTGCGACTTTAAGTTTTCAAGATCACAACTAATTACTATTCATGAAAAAATTGGGACCAGAGAAAAAAGTCCGGATAATCGAGGCCCGGATAATCGAGGTTCGACTGTACTCTTTTTTTTTCGATATATTGTAATCGGGGAGGCCCAGCTTACCATTTTGTGTACTGAGCTTTCTTGTTCTGTTCCAATTACTAGATGCCTCCTTAGGATATCTGCCAGTGGTTGGTTTTACTGTTTTATCCATGTTTTTATCTTTTGACACTCCTTGGAAGTATTTCGATCCACATTCTGTAGTTTTTTGAAGTGAAAAACAGCTAAACCAACAGCTGGCACTACCTAATTTGCATATATCCCCATAGAATCGAGACATTGGTTGGAGTAAGTTTTCATTTAAAAATATCCTAGCCAAAATGGAAAATAAAAAGGGGTGTTATCAATAATTAAGCCTAAATAGTTTTCTCCAAAAATGAAAATTGTACTTGCCAAATGGGCAAGTGATAGATGATTTGTACTGAGCTGAGACTTTTCATGCTTGCATTGGCGAACAGACGAGTGCTAATTTCCAACACTAATGCTGGGTGCCAGTACTTTGTTATATGTTACAAATGTGAAGCTTAAATAACTATTTAACAGTAGCTGCATAAGTTCTGTGCAGCAATTTCAACACTTACTGGTACATGTTCATGTACAATAATTGTTTGCAAACAATTAATACAAAGGCTTCTTTTGCAGGTCTTTGATGGTAACTCAGGAAGAAATGATATAGTGAAACACAATCTAAAAGAAATTGCAAGAGCAAGGTTTATCCGGTTTCAGCCGACAAGTTACTCAACTCACAAAGCTCTGAGAGTAGAAGTATTTGGAGTACTTAAACCTGCAGGTATCTTGCTTCCTACACTTGTGACCTTTCATATATTAAGTGCTATCATGGTAAATTTATTTTTTATCAGCCTTACTGGCTTACAATAAACTCATTACATGTATGCATGTACATGTATTAATCTATGTAAAATAAACTACAAATTATATGGATCACAGTTGCTCATGGTTCAAAAACATAGAGTATTGCAAAACTTTAAAAGGAACCACACTTGGTACTCTTAAATTTTAGCGACCTTTTTCTATCATTATTTCTGGAGGTTCCCCACTTTTGTTGGGCTATTAGTTTTGGTAGTTAAAACAAGTACCATACATGTATATGAAAATGAGCTACATGTTAGTCATCTTACAGTAGTCATGTTAAAGACAGTCTGCACGTCACCACTATAAACATAATAAGGGACGGAAGTTTTACAGAAGGAACACCAGAGTAAAATACTGCATTAGTGAATTATACTGCTCTTGTTATCTGTTATGCCACTTTTTTTTATTTTAACCTTACACTTTAGGTAGCCACATACGTTTGACGTCATTGTTTTCAAGCTCGGTCTCGTGAAGTAACATTGTCTGTATTTTGCAGTAATTTCTGCAACACCAGATCTAGAATATAGTATTGCAGAGCCTTCAACTGCGTCATAAATTTGGTCATTTCTTAATTTTTAGCTCCAAGCCAAGCTCCAAGTAGCTTTGTTGTGTCTCCACTGTCTTCCACAAGTGTTAGAGCATCCTGGCAGCTGCCACCAGTAGGCTCCAGACATGGAACAATCGCAGGATTTAAACTGTGTTTCCAAAGGAAGAACTCTGCTGCAGATTATCCAACTGTTTTAACCATTCAAAGTAATGCAACTTTGAGCAGAGATATTACTGGACTGCGTAAATATTCAGAATATGAATTTCAAGTGTTAGCTTTCTCTTCTGTTGGAAATGGACCAAAAAGTTCTGTTCAGGAAGTGAGGACAAATGAAGATGGTAAGAAGTGAAAGATAGCTATAATGTTGAATTTCTTGAGTAATAAAGTATGAAGGGTATAATGTACAATGTACAATGTAGGTGTCATCTGGAAGTAATGTGAGCAGTGACTTACCAGTATGAAAACCGAGCAATATGCAAATTCATGGAGACAATGGCAACCTCACCATGGGTCAACCCCCTAGCAGGTGTTCTTTTGGAGAAAGAAAATAGCTAGAATTACATTTTTAACAAGATCTGCAGTCCAGATATGTAATGAGAGTGGCAAAGAAAGGCAATTAAGATCTAAGCTTGCAACCGCAAGGGCCTAACTGTCTTGAAAGGGAATGAACTGCACATATCCTGGAATGCTAACCTCAGCGACTGAGCAGCAGCCAAACTCCTTGTGAGCTATTAAGATAAACTAGTAGTAATCAAAGATTAGAGCAGTGCGTTCACATGTGTACTTTGCATATTTGGTCAACAAAGTTTGATCAAATGACAAAATTTATAACAATTTGCTTGTGAAGTTGAACTAGCGATGAATAAATTATATCCCACAGCACTGAGTAGCGACCCCGTAAGAATGTTTTTAACTAAAGTTTTAATTTTTCCTGGACAAAACGTTTTTTAGGAGACATTTTATTTAAATATTTGCAAAACTCAAATAATTTCAAATTCAGATCACCAACACTTATCATAAATATTTCTTAAGAAAATGAATTTTTGACCAGCCGACCCTACCAGACAGCACATCACCAATACTTATCTTGTACATTTTACCTTGTGTTTGTGTTTGTTTCAATTGTTCTAATTTACATCTTGTTTTAATGGGTAAATGAAGGTTAAATTAGTTCTAAACACAAATCATGGCCTTTTGGCGAGCTACACGACAAGGAAAGTTTGTTTTCTGACAAGAAATCATGGTCACTTGCTGAGCTAGTCAAGCTACGACTGGGAAAATTCTATTTTTAACCACATATCCTAGCCATTGGTCAAGCTACACAACCCTAAAAATGTGTTTTCTGAACACAATTCATGGCTATTTGCTGTCGCTGAGCTACAAAATATTCGCTCTTGTTGTTGTTTGTAGAACTGGACTGATCCTCAGTGAGAATCCAGTGCTGTAGCAGCTTAAGTTAAATGTGTGTTTTATTATACTTTATTCCTATAGAAAAGCTACACATGCTAGAACACACTTTAATTTTGGCGTAATTTTGCATGCATTGACTGCATGATATCTAATTGCTCCAATTTACTTCAATCTAAATAAACTGATATGTCAGAACAGCGAACGGAAATCATCCAAACTCAAACTACAGTGAGACATTTGTGGCTATAAACTTGGGTCTAAGGATCTCTTAAGAATGGCTGACTGTAAGGATCGAGAAACGCCGGTCAACGACCCATTTGGCAAATCGCTCATATTTTGCCCAAAGATACCCTTAGGTGACTTAACTCTAAAAATCATATTTAATGGTTCCAGCGAATTTTTATTTTTCAGAAATTCGCAAAAATTTGAAAGCGCGGTCAAAGTGCGGTTTTTCGTGTAATAAAATGACAGAAATAAGGTGCGAGGACGAAGCGCTGCTTAAGTCTTAAAATAATTTCAATTGACTTCAAACTTCACACAAATGTGGAACAACCACTCTAATTTATTCCTCGTTTTAAACTAATCTCAGAGATGTTGATATAGTGGTTTTCCGAATCATTTTAAAAACACCTATGAAGCGTGTGAAAAATAACGGCAAAATATAGGTCATGTTTAACAGCATCAAAATGCATCTGGTACCTCACTTTCCAGCCTTAAAATATCATTATTAAACATATACCATGCCAAGTTTCATGCTCGAACTCGCAGTATTTCCCTTTGAGAAAAACGAAAATCTATGTCAGTGTGTTGGGCGCAAATAACACAATAATTATACACGAACAAGAGACAAATTAATTTCAACGGCGAAAGTAAAAGGCTGTCATTAATTAAAATCCCGTCAATTCACTGCTATCAGTGGAAACATAATGTCCACTACATAAAAACTGTTTTTAGACGTTTTTGGAACATTGCGCGTTAACTTGTTTGATTTCCTGTCCGCCGTCATGTCTAGTTTGTCATCGCGTGTATTTTCTTAATGTAAACAACACTGTGAATGGTTGTCATAACAAACGCAAGAGATTTCCTGGAACATTAATGTTTTCGATTCAACAAAATTAAACCGAGGTCATCAAAAGTGTAAGTTTAAAAGTGTAAGTTTAAAAGTGTAAGTTTAAAAGTGTAGTGGCAAGTTTCAAATAAATTTTGTCTATATAAATTGGAAACAAGAAGTGAAACGGTCTGACCCGAAACAAATAAACAAAATGAAGTGAAGTGAAAGACTTTATTTAATGAGGGTGACCCGTGACAGTAACTTAAGTTACTGATAGACTTGGGGCCCTCAGCTTAAAATAATTAGAATGCTAAAAATATATTATTTACAATAAAATGCTAAAATACGATATTATTTACAATAAAATACTTAATTAAGTTACTATTAAAAATGGTTACAAATAATAAACTGGACTTACAATTTCAAACATACTATGAATAATAAGAGTTAAAAAATTCCATTAGTTTTCTGAGAGTTAAGAATAGTATTACATAATTTAGCCTTAAACGATTTAACGGACTTCTCTGTTTTTAAAGACCGGGGTAAACTGTTCCAATCTTTAATAGTTCTGACGGCGAAAGTGCGTCCTCCCTCAGAGGCATTTCTGTGAGAGGGGCATAATAAATTTAAATTACAATTTCTAGTACTTCTCAAATGGACGTCAGAGTTTTTCCTTAAAGATGTGTTCATGTATTCAGGTAAAGTTCTGTTTATCCTTTTGTAGGCCAGTGCACATCGATTTATATAAGCTTCTTTGTAAAAGGGGATCCAGTTTAGCTTATTAAATAAAGTGACAGTTCGACTAGTACATTGTGCTGCAAGAATAATACGCGCAGCCCGTTTTTGCATACGGAGAACTCTCTCGAGTGCCTCTTTGTTACACGATGTCCATACTGTGCTTGCATACATGAAGAGTGGTTTGATTACTGCGTTATAGTAGATCAATTTTTGATTCTTTTTCAAGTAGCAGCTTATATGGCGTAGAAGACCAATTCGTTTTGAAAGTTTGTTACATAGTTCGTCAACATGTGCTTCGTAAGTTAGGTTCTCGTCAATTATCACTCCAAGAAGTTTATGGCTACCAACTTGTTCAATTTCTGCATTTTGCATCCTAGCTTCAAATTTTCCTGCATCATGGGTTATACGTCTGCGCAGACGCTTTCCCGTAGCCAACAACGCTTTGGTTTTCTTGGTATTTATAAACATTTTGTTTTCACTAGCCCATTTCTCAATTTCTGTCAAGTCCTTTGTTAATGATTTGTTTAGTGCAGGAATAGCTTTCCAGTCTGAGTTTAAAGACAAGGTGGTATCGTCTGCATAGATATCCATAGTTGACTTGTGAACGTTTAGAGGCATGTCATTGACAAACAGGAGGAAGAGCACCGGTCCCAATATTAATTCTTGGGGAACGCTCTGTCTGATAGTCAGCTGTTCAGATGTGGTTTTCCCTAATGTAATAAATTGCTTTCTCTGAGACAGGTACGATTGAAACCAGGCAACAGACGGAGGGCTTGCACCGTAAATAGACAGCTTTTTTAGAAGAAGTTCGTGATTTTTAACATCATATTTATAACATCAAGCTTGCACGAAAATCTATAAATACCAGACCGGTCACTTCGTCATTGTCCATGTTTTTCAGGATGTGATCCGTAAGTCTGATTAGAGCTGTTTCTGTAGAGTGACCTGACCTGAAGGCTGATTGATACTCATATAACATGTTGTTGTCATGTAAAAACTTAAGAAGACAGCTGGCTACGTGTTTTTCGATAATCTTCGAAAAGACAGGTAAAACTGATATCGGGCGGTAATTGTTGATATCGTTTCGTGCGCAACCCTTGTGCAATGGTGTAACTTTTGCTACTTTCCAACGGTCTGGAAAACTGTTTGTCGATATTGAAAGGTTCAGCAATTTGCATAATGGACTTGCAAACGCTGGTGCAATAATTTTGAGTACACGAATACTTATGCCATCGTGCCCAGAGGCCTTGTTACAAGCGATTTTCCCTATGGTGTCAATGATCTGCTTAGGCGTTATTGGAGGGATGTTGAAAGCCACATTATCATTCAATCGCGAAGAGACAAAATTTTTCAGCTTGGTGTCATCAAACTCTACGCTAGCGTCGTTTTCCTTGCCAATTTGATCTAGGATGTTTACGAAGTACTGATTAAGCTCATTTGCAATGGAAGCTTCGTCACTAATGATGTTGTTTCCTGTGTTTAATTCATCGATGCGAACTCGAGGTTTACTAGTCCCACTTAATGTTTTGAGTACTTGCCAAACTCCTTTTGGATTTCCTTTGTTTTCGTCGATTTTCTTGCGGAAGAAACTTCTCTTTGTTTTTTTGATGAGACTTGTAGTTTTACCCTTTGCATGCGTAAAGCGTTCCCAGTCTGCAGGCAGATTTGAAATTCGCGCCGTTTTCAACAGCTTGTCTCTTGTTTTCATAGACGACAAGATCTCTTTAGTCATCCAAGCAGGCTGGTTCGGTTTCTTGACGCGTTTAGATTTTAGTGGAATGTGCCAGTCCAAAACGTCATTTAGCATTGTTTCCATTGTAATCAAAACATCGTGTAAATCATCAAAAACAAAGGCAATGTCCCATGGGGCACATTGTAGATCATGTAATAGTTCATTTGTATTCAAATTTTTGAAGTCACGATATTCTATGGTACTGTGGGTTTGATCTCTTTGCTTTTTGGAGTATTTACGTCTAATAAAAACTGGCAAGTGGTCTGAAAGACCAATATCTGGTACAGAGATTTCAGTAACAAAACCAGGATGCGTTGTGTAGACATGGTCAAGACAAGTTGAGCTCACGGGACGTGTAACTTTGTGCACGAGTTGGCTTAAATTTAGGCTTTTTAATGCCTTCGCTAATCGATGATGTTTGTAGACATATGTATCCAAGAAGTTTATATTAAAGTCTCCAAAAACATACATTTCTTGGTTTCTTAAATAAGCTGTTTCAATGTTAAGCTCCAGTTTGGCATCCGTGTCCGCCATTGAAGAAGGCGGGCGATAAACAGCTCCTGTGAGTATCGGGCGATTTGATTTATAGGGATAGGCTTGTAACCAGACGGTTTCTAGATCCATTTCTTCCAGGCTTGTAATTCTTTCGACTTTTAGATTGTCAGCAATGTAGGCGAGAATTCCGCCGCCCTTCTTGGTTCCTTGCCGGTCTTTCCTGAAGAGCGTGTAGCCAGGTATTTCTAGAACGCAGTCAGGTTTGTTTGGTTTAAGAAATGTTTCGAGGAGAAAAAGCACATCGATTTCTTGACGTCTAGTGGTTAGTAATAACCTTATCTGCTCAAACTTAGTGTCCGTTAGATTGTTTACGTTCCACTGTCCTAGTCTGAGACCTTTTCCTGGTAAACATACCTTGGACAAATTGACTGTCTTGTCATTCTTGTTATCACTTGGAGTAGTCGGGCCAGGATTCGGGTTTACATCACAGGCCTTAAAAATTTTGAGCTCCAAAATACGAGGATTGAAAGTTGAAACACCATTTGTAGTATATTTCATCACAGAGTGAAAGAATTTTCGCTTGAAGTTCTTCGGTTGGAATGCTGAAACTGCCTTTAGTCCCAAAATGGCCGCGCTCGTCGGGCCTTGCTTTGTTGCCGTAACACATTGCTGCTGATATCTACCCAAATTTCCGATATAATCGCTATCAGAGAAGTTATGATCGTAATAACTTGCTGAGAGAAGCACAAGTACTTCGAAAACCAACTGTAGTACTCGAAAATTTAGCCTTTTCACCGAGTAAGACGCCATGGCACTCACGCACGCAATACGACTAATACGACTAATTTAATCCGAAAATGTGACAGAAAACATACGTACATACATACATACATACATACATACATACATACATACATACATACATGCATGCATGCATGCATGCATACATACATCCTTTATTATCTTTCCCCATGGGGGCTTTTCGAAGACAATATGGTACAATACTACAATTAAATACTAATATACTAAAATTAATAATATTACATTCTAATTTAGATAATCACGAATTTAAAAAGTCTACAATTAATTTACGATTAATTTACAATTAAACGTACCTAAAAGCGGTCGATTCCCCTCAATACCACTCCACATTGCCTTAAAGAGCCCAAGCTTTCTGCTGTAAGAATCGGGGGCCTCATGAATCTGTTTTTACTATATCGGCAACCATGCTGCGGGGCTGATATTCGAGACTTAGTAAAAGCTGTCACACAACCGTATGAGCAGCCCAGTCACGCTTTCACTACTCTTGCGCAAATGTTCAACATTTCACGATTTACATAAACCGATTACAAGTTTAAAGTAGTGACAGTAGATTGAAATGCGCTTTTTAAAGCTGTCCTATCCAGGAGCAATTACTTCTTGTTCTTGAATGGCTCTTAGCTGTAACTACAGTCCGGCGAGGAGAGGGGAGGGGATACTCCGGGAAATTTCAGATATCTGTATGCCGTGGAAGATTAAGTGGTCTCCAGCTCTTAATGGCAACACTGAAACACCAGATGATTCTCGTAGTATCACAGGGATCACTAAGCTAAATAATTTTGAGTTTAGCTCTGCTGAGTCAATTACCTGTTGGCGCGCATATTGCATTGACCGTGGACAGGTGGGAAAACAGTTCAACTGGAAAAGCCTGTTGCACATTGTAATTTAGCGTTGTGCAACATGCAATCGGTCTGGTTGTAATGCTAATCGTATTTGATAAAATCTCAAGTTTTCTTTCGACACATGCTGGGGTGACATACTACTAGATGGGCGTGGCAGGGAGCCACGAGTCAAGTCAGTCAACTCCCAAAGCTTAACAGAGGAGTGATAGTGAACCACTGGTGGAAGGACTGCAGATTGTCCCTACGCTTTTCTCTGATAGGCCTCTGTGTTATTCTAATGAACTGAAGCTGTTACAATGATACTATGTAGCTTTATGAACACGCTAATGGTCAAGGGTTTCTTTTTCAGTATAAAAGAATCATAAATAAGTAGTTCTTTGTGAAAAACTATTTTAAGGAAAGTAGGCTGTTCGCAATATCTATATTTGTTTTCCGATGTTCTAGAATGATTAGTTTGTTAAGGCACTGTTGCGCTGCGTCTGCACGCAGTGTCGGAAACAAAGTACATTAGATCATCTGTTTTTAAGTTGATAAAGGTAAATTAATCGCTTCAGCGAATTTGGAAAGGGTGACGATTCCAACCTCGTTCCCAGAGAGGTTGAGATGACTCGGCCGTTAGTTTTTCCTCTAAAGGGTCTTCCTCCTCTACTCCCTCTCCCTCTCTACAAAAATTTAACGATCCTCTCCCCCCTCCCCCCCTGCCGCAAGAGATGTTGCTAAATATCGAAGAAACAAAACACCGACAGTTCCTAAGAATACTTCCGGCAAGTGCAGTTGTTAGTAAAATACTTCAGAAGCGCCGAGGATAGAGCTTTTCCGCGCTCGAGTGAGAGAGGTATATCTAGTTCCATGTCTTCGCAACCGCACCGTTGCATAGGCGGTTTCAGGTTCTTTAGACCAATGCGGAATTTTGCTATAAGATACGATTTCTGCTCGTCAGTGACTGCCCTGAAAGCCTAACCCTCTTTTAAAGCAACAAGGACTTCTTGGTGACCTATCGTGGCTTTGAGTTAAGCGCCAATGCTTGCTCCAAGCAGGGTTTGTAGCACATTTTGGCTAAGGTCATAAGGGAATGTCTCTCCACGGACTGAGTACATTTCTCCAGAGACAAGTGCCTCTCTAAAGTAGACAGCATATGAAAGACACAAATGCAGCCGCCTTGAAGACATTAATACATCCCTGCCGTACATAGTTTCTATCCTCTATTCATGGAAACATCAACAGACGCTTGCTCGGTCACACCCGTTGACAATGGCACTGATGTTAAAGTCGCAGTGTTCGTACGTTTTCAGAAAATGACCTTAAGTCTCCTTCAGAGAACGATGCTTCCAGCAGAAATAAAGAAAGAGCGATGTCTGACTAAATAGCAAAAGAAACCCTTGACCATTAGCATGATCATGAAGCTAAACAGTATCATTATAACAGCATCAGTTCATTAGAATAACACAGAGGCCTATCAGGGTAAAACGTAGGGACAATCTGCAGTCCTTCCACCAGTGGTTCACTATCACTCTTCTGTCAAGCTTTGGGAGTTGACTGAGTTGACTCGCGGCTCCCTGCCACGCCCATCTAGTAGTATGTCACCCCAGTATAAGTCGAAAGAAAACTTGAGATTTTATCAAATACGATTAGCATTACAACCAGACCGATTGCGTGTTGCACAACGCTAAATTACAATGTGCAACAGGCTTTTCCAGTTGAACTGTTTTCCCACCTGTCCACGGTCAATGCAATATGCGCGCCAACAGGTAATTGACTCAGCGGAGCTAAACTCAAAATTATTTAGCTTAGTGATCCCTGTGATACTTCGAGAATCATCTGGTGTTTCAGTGTTGGCATTAAGAGCTGGAGACCACTTAATCTTCCACGGCATACTGATATCCGACCTTTCCCAGAGTACCCCCTCCCCCTCTCCGCCGGACTGTAGCTACAGCTAAGAGCCATTCAGGAACAAGAAGTAATTGCTCCTGGATAGGACCGCTTTAAAAAGTGCATTTCAATCTACTGTCACTACTTTAAACTTGTAATCAGTTTATGTAAATCGCGAAATGTTGAACATTTGCGCAAGAGCAGTGAAAGCGTGACTGGGCTGCTCGTACGGTTGTGTGACAACTTTTACTAAGTCTCGAATATCAGCCCCGCAGCATGGTTGCCGATATAGTAAAAACAGATTCATGAGGCCCCCGATTCTTACAGCAGAAAGCTTGGGCTCTTTAAGGCAATGTGGAGTGGTATTGAGGGGAATCGACGGCTTTTAGGTATGTTTAATTGTAAATTAATGGTAAATTAATTGTAGACTTTTTAAATTCGTGATTATCTAAATTAGAATGTAATATTATTAATTTTAGTATATTAGTATTTAATTGTAGTATTGTACCATATTGTCTTCGAAAAGCCCCCATGGGGAAAGATAATAAAGGATGTATGTGTGTATGTATGTATGTATGCGTGTATGTATGTATGTATGTTTTCTGTCACATTTTCGGATTAAATTAGTCGTATTAATATTTTGTTTATTCTGTTCAGACCGTTTCACTTCTTGTTTCCAATTTATATAGGCGAAATTTATTTGAAACTTGCCACTACACTTTTAAACTTACACTTTTGATGACCTCGGTTTGAGTTTGTTGTTGCACCGGTGATACATTGCCGGATTAACCTCTCGACTTCTTGAACTTGAACGGAGATCGGCTGTTTACCAAATTAGAATAAGGGCGCGATTTTGATTTGCCTCAAGATATTTCAACTCGATTAATTTACAGTCCTTTAACGTCCTTAGTGCTAAACAGCATTCCAAGTTGACCCATTATTGTGTCTTAACGAACTTAAAGCATTTTGCTGAATCGAAAACATTAAGGTTCCAGGAAATCTCTTGCGTTTGTTATGACGACAATTCACAGTGTTGTTTACATTGAGGAAGTACACGCGATGACAAACTAGACATGACGGCGGACAGGAAATCAAACAAAGTTAACACGCAATGTTCCGAAAACGTCTAAAAACAGTTTTTATGTAATGGACATTATGTTTCTACTGATAGCAGTGAATTGACGGGATTTTAATTAATGACAGCCTTTTACTTTCGCCGTTGAAATTAATTTGTCTCTTGTTCGTGTATAATTATTGTGTTATTTGCGCCCAACACATTGACATAGATTTTCGTTTTTCTCAAAGGGAAATACTGCGAGTTCGAGCATGAAACTTGGCATGGTATATGTTTAATAATGATATTTTAAGGCTGTAAAGTAAAATAATCGGAAAGTGAGGTACCAGATGCATTTTGATGCTGTTAAACATGACCTATATTTTGCCGTTATTTTTCACACGCTTCATAGGTGTTTTTAAAATGATTCGGAAAACCACTATATCAACATCTCTGAGATTAGTTTAAAACGAGGAATAAATTAGAGTGGTTGTTCCACATTTGTGTGAAGTTTGAAGTCAATTGAAATTATTTTAAGACTTAAGCAGCGCTTCGTCCTCGCACCTTATATCTGTCATTTTATTACACGAAAAACCGCACTTTGACCGCGCTTTCAAATTTTTGCGAATTTCTGAAAGATAAAAATTCGCTGGAACCTTTAAATATGATTTTTAGAATTAGGTCACCTAAGGGTATCTTTGGGCAAAATATGAGCGATTTGCCAAATGGGTCGTTAACCGGCGTTTCTCGATCGTAACAGTCAGCCTTTCTTAAATACCGTTTTGAAATACTTCTTTAACCCACTGAGTCCTGTGCCGGCCGTAACCGGCCGTGACGAGCCTTGTCTCTCATCGGGAAGATGGGAGACCTTGGGAACGAGGTTGTGAGAGATTTACATTTTTTTGCTCAACTTTTGCTAATAATTATGTACAATTGTAGGAATCAACCTTGTCGATTCAAATCAATGTACATAGTCATATGTGACCAAACAAAGCATCTGGAAATTTTCAGTTACATTTGTTTGTGGCCATTTTCCTTAAAGCTTAGTTAATAGCGGAAAAGTTATGGAGACTGGCAGAGTTCTTTGATGTACGTTTTTCTTGGCTATTTTGGGGGTTGGCCCTGCGCAAAACCTGCCAAATTATAAACGGTAGTTATGTGTGCTCGTACAACTAACCATTAGAAGCATAGCAATTATGTTATTTATGCATAGTCAATGAGCATAAAACAAACGATGTGCAGGGTCAAGGACCGTCCAACATAAATCTTAGCCTGTTTGTATGCTTCTTTGATGTTTACTGAGCTTCTTAATCATTTCCCTCTATGGACTCTGCTTGGAGACAGAAGTGGAATTTTGTGTTGGACTTCCTGTAAAATATTATAATTATCTTACCTTGCAACTGGAGTAGGACATTCATTTCATTTTAGTCAGAATTTTCCGATTTCAAAAGTAAGTTTAACAAATTGACGTCAGTTTTTCATGCGTCTGTCTTGTTATTGATCATGAATTTCGTCATAACATTGTCAGAGTAACTGTGGATCCATGAGGCGATAGCCGAGTGAATTCGCAGACTACTTTGACAATGTTATGACGAAATTCATTGTCAATAAGAGGACAGACGCATTAAACACTGACGTCAATTTGTTTCTTACGATAATAAATTGTCAAATTGTCCACCCTCGCTCACTGAGGCATTGCATAAATTATAAATTCATTTGTCTGTTCACTTACTGACCATAAAAATTAGCCAATGAGCGGGCGAGAATTTCTGCAGTTATTGTAAAATTTGGGATATACATGTACCATCCAAACGTGTCACACAAGTGAGGGATAAAAGAAATAACAAAAATTTGCTGTTACAAAATGAATGTGCCATGACTCTTGTGTGCTCAATTTTTGATGCAGTGTAATAATATGATCAGTACGAATATTGCTGTGATAAAACTCAGGAAACCTATTTATTATTGAATGATCACAAGCTAGGTGTGATTTTGATGGACAATGTTAATCCGGTTTTGATATGTGCAAAATGCAATCGCATGACACTTACTTTCTTGTGTGTGCCTCAATATCACGGAGCAAAAAGTTGCAAAGTCAGGTGTCATTTTTTTAAGCAAAGGGAAGTTAGGCTTTTAATTAAAAACAAATATTATTTGGCATATATGTAGTATTACTGTACTTCTGTAACTATGAGCAGAAGGCGTCAAATTTTATAATAGAAACAGAGGAAATAGTCTTTATTTCATATTGAAAGGAAAATGTTAGGTGATGTAAGGAAAGCAAGTAAAAACTAACGATATAATGTCCCGACGTTTCGGAATGAAAAAATGAGAGTTAGTTCAAAAAAGATAATTATGACCTGTGCGGATTGAATCTGTTTGTACATTCAAACGTGGTCTTAATTATTTGGGCATGTCATTACAGAATCGCACCCATTGAAAAGCGTCGCCCGGGAAAAGTGAGGTACCCACGATGCTTTGCGGGCGTCATGACCTGGGAATGAGGTTGCAAAAGTTCACCGCCAGCTTCGGTCTCTTAAGATCTGAATTGCCGAATTCCCAAGCGGGAGTTGTAAAATTTCGCTTTGAGTCCGTTTACAGACAATGGAGATACAACTGGAGCAATTAGTATTGTTTGAAAGTGGTGAAGTGCTCTTTTCATCAGTAAAGAGCAAAGGCTGCGTTTGCATATCAACAGAGCGTGAAGTGTTTATCCGTATACTAAACACGCGATCGCGAGCAATCCTTTACGATAAAAAAAAAAAATGGACGTCCGCCCTGTGGAATTCTGTAATCTATCCGTATTTATGAACGGAAATTCTCATGTAGTCCTTGCTTTTAATGTTTTAAGTAGCCACTTATTCGCGTGTAGAGTTGGGTTTGTTTTGGAAGCATTTTTTAACGCTTTGCGATCACCGATCGCCGATCACCCGATGCGCTCGGTGACTTCGTAATCTGTCCACGTTGGAGCTCCATTTTCAAAGCGAGTGTTTATTTTTGATTTTAGTTTTTTTTTCTACTATAAATGTATAACTACGAACATAAACGAAATTGCTTTCCTCGAAGAGAGATCGCTAAATTTGATCACACCATCGGATTGTGTCATAGATTTTTAAACCAGCTGTGTGAACTTAATGTAAATAAACATTCGGACTGCCGATGGTTTGTAGTTTTGCTTTTGGCTTTCCATACATTATTCTGTTAGTTTAGTTCTGATAAAAACCCGACATTTAAAGGGTAATTTAATTTTACATCATCAAAAACTTGTAAATATGTCAACATTATAGACCTGGTCTGGGTTGTTCGAAAGCTTAGTTAATGCTAACCCAGGATTAAGAGTTAACCAATTAGCTATTAATTTTTCTAGTATAAAAAATGTTTTTCACTTCTTATATTTTGAGTAGTTTGAGATTGCTCAAGCTCAAAACTGAAGGACAAACAAAATAAACAGAACACCTCACCGAAATGTATACAGACTGAAATCAAAATTCTCGCTAATCGTGGCTTTGAAAAACCTGGCCCATGCAGAACTACAGGACTATAATTATTTTGCAGTATCAGCGGACCACTTTGGGCTCAGCCTTTTTGAAATTAATTTGTCGTACATGTGGGTGAATTAAACAAGGACACAGGTAAAGTAATTGAGGTGTTTTTGTTTAATAGGATTTATGTGATGCCTACTTACCGTTGCATGATTCTAATTAACTCTGTCAACGTCCTTTACAGTTTCCAGTTATTGGTTCACATACCTTGCGAACTTCACTGTTCTGAATGGTCACTCACTCTGTTTGTTGTGACTCAGGGACAGTGTACCATGTGCTGAGTTGTGCTATACTTTGTTTGCACTTATACGTGTACAATTTTTGTACTTTTTTACTTAACTTAATGTTTGACTAAAAATAAATTTGAAAAATAACGTTTATGTGTAGTAAAAGAACATGCTTAGAATAGAACTAACTTGTTGTTCAATTGTAGCGCCTTCAAAAGCTCCAGATGGCTTCACTGTGACTGCAGAAACTTCTACCAGTATTGCAGCATCCTGGGAGTTACCACCAGCACAGGACAGGAATGGAATCATCAGAGGATTTAAACTGTTCTACAAAAAGAATGGGTCTTCTGGGTTACAAACCATAGAACCAATCAACAGTGAATCCATCCGGAACAAAGTTGTGACTGGGCTTGATGTGTACACAGAATATGAATTTCAAGTGTTGGCCTACACTTCTGTAGGTGATGGACCAAAGAGTTCTAAACAATATGCGAGAACGAAGGAAGAGGGTAAGAAATTGATAAAAGATGATAAGCAAAACACCTCACTGTATGTGATCCTGACCTTGCTGGGTATGGTACAGTTGCAAGTGGCCAACTACATTCTATGTTTATTTCGATATATTTATAAATAACCCTTCAACCACTATTACACAGACGTAATAACAATTATCCTGTTTTAGATGAAACCAAGTGTAAGTTTTCTACTGATTTAACAACTGCCGTAATGGTTTATGTCTTATGTCGTGGTAACAGGTTTGAAAGAGTGTTATATTACACATTATAATATATGTTTCGTTCATGAAAGAACGTGCGTTATTTTGAGCTTACGCGTGCTTAGATATGCAAGAGTCATTGCTGTTTACGTATTTGCATATTCTATCAGTGTTTCGAAATCAGCATCCTTGTAACGGTTACCGCACATTTTGGCTCTAGTTTCGTTTTGTTGTAACTCTCTTGAGCCACCGGGTAAGTGTTAGCCATCAGGCGTCGAACTGCTTATGTTTGTTTCGTTTAGTTTCATGTTACTTTGCTCATGCCTTTGTGTATATTTCTACGTTTCGAAGTAATTACCATCAAATGGAATTAAATTGTTGTGACTAAAACGTTGACTAATACTTTGATAACAGTGAATTGTACAGCGAGTGAAACAATATAAATAGGACCCAGTGAAATCAAAATCCCCACATCTAAGAGATTCGCACTTTTACTAGCAATTCGCTGAAAACAAACGCACATAAACAAGCTAATTATACAGCACAGGAAATCAAAACGAAATACAAATAAAGCAACCAAAAATGACGGAAAACTAACGAAACTTACAAGATTTGTGTGGCGACTTCGGCGACTACATGTAAAAATAATGACAATGGCAACTAGAAAACTAACGGCAGAAGAAGCTATACCAAAACATACAAACAAGGATGAAAGAAGGTACACGAAAATATGAAACGTTACGTAACCGAAAATAACTGGCGAAACTAGTTAGAATAACAAGTATACACGGAGTAATTGAAAAATGGAAAACAATGGACAAAAAACGTGAAGGCAAAACAAAACTGAGGCGCCGTGACTACACCCAGCACGCACTTTGATTGGTCAAAACCCATGATTTATCAGAGTATAAACATAGAAAAACTGTGTTTTATTGTTTTTCGCCGTATTACCTGTATATCACAAAGCAAATGAAGAAGCCTAAGCCATGTACAACACTGGGATAAAACACTCCGGACATTTGAGAACACTCGAGAAATGTAGAAAACACTCGACTGCAGCTCATGTTTTCTACATTCCCTCATGTTCTCAAATGCCCGTCGTGTTTTATCACAGCGTAATACACGGCTTAGGCTTCTTTATTTGTTAAATATGAATTTCACTATTAATAGTAGGCTTGTGAGAGAGGATGATTGTTTTATTTATCATTCTCAATTCTCCATGTAGTTGATTATAGTCAAGTACTATTTGCTTGAAACAATTAAATACCACAACGTTTAACCACTGCTAAATTAATTTAACATCTATCCATTAGTGATGTGTTTCTTTACGTTACTTGCTGTTTAACTTGATTTTTGAATCTCAAAAATGTACTAACAAATCATGATTATAATGTTGTTCAATTACAGCTCCTTCAGCTGCCCCAAGTGGCTTCACTGTTACTGTGAAATCCTCCACCACTATTACAGCCTCCTGGCAGTTACCACCAGCAAACACCTGGAATGGAATTATCAAAGGGTTTAAACTGTTTTACAAAAAGAAAGACTCTTCAGGGTCACAAACCATGAAGCTTATTAACGATAAAGCGATTCACACTACAGATGTCTCTAGGCTATCTAAATTCACAAAATATGAATTTCAAGTCTTGGCCTTTACTTCTGCTGGTGATGGACCAAATAGTACTGTAAAATCTGAGACGACAAAGGAAGACGGTAAGAAATTGGTGTTAATTATTAGCAAATTTTACTTACTTGTCTTGCATAAATTACTACGTGGTCCTCGTAGTTTGGAACAATGTTTGTAAGATGGTAAAAGAGTTAATTTTCGTTTCCTAATTGACTTAATTAGGTTAACTCCTCATACATTGTAGAATCTTAATTTTATAAATCTTCTTTTGATATAATTGTTTCTGTCTTTAAAAAAAACATATTTGAGGAGTGTAACTGTGTAAATATTCTTAGGTTGTTTCTTACTCAGAAACTCAGCAATCAGAGGTATTGTGCTGTTCGAGGCGATAGATAATTCGAACTCCACTTGATAGGTTGATTAAGGGCATATTTAATCAAAGCTCAAAGTTCGCGAGATACACTAGTTGGGACGGTGAATGACAGAAAGTAGATTACGGTAGAAAAAAGTTCCAAAAATAACTGTAGTAGACTTGAAGCTAGTTGTAGCCGCCACAAGAGTTCGTAGTTTCAGTACAAAATGCAGAGTGAGAGTTGAGCACAATAAGGTAGAAGGTAGTGCAGGTTCGATACGAAATATAATTAAAAATACAGTATAGCTTAGATACAGCATTTAGCTACATAGGTATGTTACGGATATAATTATCAGTACCTAAAACAACTGAGAAGGGTTAATATTGTTGAAACGCTGAGCTGAATGTAATAACACTGAAAAGACAAATAGATCATGACGACAACAATGTGATTAAAAAAAATCAGTCATTTGGTCTTGTGACAATTATAGCAACATTTTAACATTGAAAACTTGCTTCTTGGAAATCATAGCTTCATGTAACAATGGAGGTAAAACACTTCTTTTGGTAATGACTTGCACAGAAGATTGCAGAAAGTTGCCCCAAAGGTAGTCAAATGGTAGCCTGTAGCTGGTCCTATGATTATAGGAGTTGCGGGATTACTAATAACTACCGTTGCAAGGAGTTGGCCTTAAAGTGCACCTAACCCCCAAATTTTTTTTTTCGCTAAAACAAATCTAGACTTTATTTGAAGCATTTGGGCGAAGAAATTTTTGAATTTGGTCCAATCCTCGATTTTCTATGCCCTTTCAAAGTCGCGATTAAGTGTTTCACGACCGCGTTTTAGGGAGTCTGGGGCGGCGGTACCTGATGACGTCTACCCAGGAACCAAACACAATAGCGCCTCAGTCAACTCTCTGTATTTGCTCGAGAAAATAGAACGCAAAACTAATCGTTCCGATGTATTTTGGGACTAAAACGTCCAAGTTTTGTCTCAGAATCATTTCGTTTTCGTCACTGGAGTCAGAGTTAAGTTTCGATTCGGAAGGCTCCGAAATAAACTTCGATCGAGCACGTTCGACAACTGTGAACTCACTGCTTAGAGCTTTGAGAGCAATTTACAATATTTCAAGCGACGACGGGGAAGACGTCTTTGCGGACGAGCTGCTTGTATATTAGGAATGGAAAGCTAGATACGAAGTGGAGGAGCAGGCAAACGAAAAGCAGGAAAGAAAACTCAAGGACTGCTTTGGATGGTAATTTCGTCAACTAAACATAAGATTCCCACGCGTGTTTATAGCCCGTTTACATTTGTCCTTACCGAGAATGTATTTTGTCAAGGTTCTGTTACATCCAGTTTGTGTTTTACTTTCAGTTGAATGCTTCATGTTTATAAGAGCGACGTACGTGTTGCAGTTTTCGAGACTTGATGACCTCCAAAACATTGGCTTCGATCGATTGAAAATCGTATTGTTTGGACCTGTATTTTTGAAGCTGCGGGAAGCAAGGCGGAAGGAAACATTTCATATAATTACCGATTTCACATTGTCACACGTTTTAAGTCGTAACTCCAAATAACCAATGCAAATTGTTCTCAAAGTTTGCAGTGAAATAGGCCCTTTGCAGCTAAGCCATCACGTGACCTACTTTTCATAAAATTATGGGCTATAACTTAACGAATGCCAGAAATGGAAAAAGCATGTTGAAAATATCAAAATTGCCAAGTTTGAGGCCCCCATCATCAGAGAATGAGATTTTATGATGGCCTGAATTTTTGAAAGAATAAGAAGATTTGTATGGGAAAATGTTGCTGGAGAGCAAGACCTTGCTCTCCAGCAACATTTTCCATACGAATCCTCTAAATTTTCCGAAAATTCAAACTATGGTATAAACTTACTCGTTTTTTCCCGGGGCCTCAAACTTGGCCTCTTTGGTATTTTCGATGCGCTCTTTCCATTTCTGGCATTCTTTAAGTTATAGCCCATAATACAAAAATTTTTTAAGGAAAAATTTGGTCACGTGACCCCAGCTGGAAAGGGCCTATTCGTCGGATAAGCGAAAAGGATGTGTTCCCTAAGCGGTCCGCAGATAATGTTACGCGGTCATATTTTCGACGCTATTGCACAGAATCTTTGTCGCACTGCTGATTTCCAAACCTTCGAAAAACTCTGTGAGTCTAACAATTTTGTTATCCTGTAATTCTAGAGGATTAATCTTCGACTTTCATCTAAATCGAAAGAGAAATAAGTGTTGGTTAGCGGCGTACAGTTGCGATCTATTTACATATCAGTATAACGCTTCTTGATCATGACCGGATCACACAACTTTGCCGGTTATGTTATAAATACTGCGGGATTGGAAGATATAGGTTGTAGGTAGTATTTCTACAAATTGCTGGTTAGCTTTAAGCAGAAAATTTATGAAAATAGCGTTCGAAAGTCTGCGGAACAAATTCCAGTGAGAGTTCTTCAATGGTTCTCACAGATTCAGTTCGCTTGTTTCGGTTCGACAAAATCAACCATCGTTTACGTCTTTATTGCACCATTAGCCGATCATCGTCAGTAAATTGTACAGTATATCCCGATAGCACCTCTGGAAGACGTTTCTGCGCACTTTTCGAATGTGTATTGCACCATCCTGAAGGAAATGAGATATCCAACCTTCCTGGGTAGACGTCACAAGAGCCGCTGGACCCATTCTCCTCAAACTCGGTCGTGAAACAAAATGGCGGTGTTTTGGAGCTATTTTCGAGATTTCGTCGTGGCACAGAAAATCGAGGATTTAACAGAATTCAAAAATTTTTTCGCAGAACTATTTCAAATAATAAGTAGATTCGTTCTAGCGAAAAAAAAATTTGGCGGTTAGGTGCACTTTAAAAACACACGCATGCATGATTATGCCTAGTGTGTGAACCATATGTTCAGTAGAAAGGGTTATTTCATTCCCTTGCATGAAACACGAATTTATCCTTGAGTAAGCACGAAACAGTAAATTCCTCACTAATAGACAAATTCGGCTAACTCACGCGCGAGTGTTACGTGACTTGAATTGGGTACAACAGCAATCAAAAGAAGTACGTTCGTATTGTCATTTAGAGAAAAATAAGCCACGATTCCGCAGTTTTGTTGCACCGGAGACTGTCAGAACAGCTCCGCTAACCGAAAAGATCTCTCGTTTCACGGGTTTCCGTTAAATTTTAAAAGCGTCCTCTCTGTTTGCATCGTGAAAATGTTAGGTTAATTTTAAACTACGTTTCTGCGTGGTGTAACCCAGGTTTGTGGTCTCTTATCAGTACCATGCATTGGCTTTTTCGTGAAATGTGTCAGTCATCACGGTCTGTGTGTGAAATGTTGTTCACTGTGGCACAAACAAGTGCATAATCTTGTACTGAACATGGCGAGTGGTAACAACAGTATGAAACAGTTGTATTAGTTAATGAGTTGTTATGTTTTTCCTAACCAGCACCTAGTATCCCCACGTCGCTCACTTATAGTGTGCAAGACCAAGACAAGTCACATGGTCCAAGAATTAACTTGACCTGGTCGATACCTGCAAAACCAAATGGAGTCATTAGAAGTTACACTGTGTTTTACTGTTACAATGGAAATTCGCAAAAAGAGATCTCTGGAATAGATGCATTGAGTTACTCAGTTGATGTACTGGGTGGTGCCACCTACCAGTTCCATGTCAGAGCTGTGACTATCAAACCTGGACCAAATGCTACTTTAACCGTAGCTGTCCCTGAGTATGGTAGGAAGACTTCCACTCAAAGTACAATTCGATCAGCATTTTAGATGAACAAGTAAATTTGTAATTGACTTACATTTACAGGCCACAATACTGCTTTGTGATATTGTCTAAAAGTTAATGAAGAACTTTAAAACTGGTGTGTACATATTTTCAAGTTATATACGTAGACTATGCAAATATTTCAAGCAGTGTTTATGAACACCAGTCGGTATCTTAGCTGTTAGCAACGTTGGTCACATATAGTCATAATTTGGTGGCTTTGTGTTGAACCCCCTGTACCATCATTACGGTTTGGAGGGGGGAGGGGGGGGGGGGGGACTCCCATACAAAAATGACTGGGGTGCCCCTCGTACCTTTTAGGGGTTAAAAAACGGTTTTGGTACTTCTTAGGTTTTATCTTTTAGGGAATTGTGTCGAAACAAATAAAACATGAGATATTTGAAAATCAACTTGAAGCAATCATCTTTATCGCTATTAAAAGTAATGAAGGTGTCAGTCAATTTGTTGTTTTAGAGTTGGAACCTCTTAGGGGTTCATTTAAAAATTTCCGACGAGCACCCCCGTCCTTTTTGTATGGAACTCCCCCTCCCCCCCCCCCCGCCGCCCCACACACCATCATATTAGCGGCCAGAAAACCGTAATACTTTGACGACTCTGTTGGTGACCTAAACGTCATTTCTGAAGGTACCTAGATGGTCTTCAAAAAAGTCTTATCTGTTCAATTTTACTTTCGTCCCACTTTCTTACTGTGGGCGGCACAATTTGGCTTTACGGAGAGATCCTTCGCAAGTCCTCTTTCCTCCTAAGGGTATAAAAGGGATGTAAATGGGATACCATGCTGGGAGGTATGCAACCCGTGATAGTTTGAATCCCATCCAGGAGAAGGAAAATCGCTTGTTTATTTGGATTATGAAAACGTCGTTACATGTAAGTTCCTTTGCTTGCGCCAACATTGCATGTACGTCAGCAGCCGATCTTACTTCACTTTGCTTTGTTTTTGCTTCGCTTCTGTTTTGTAGATATTTCTGTCCTCAGAAAGGGGAGAACCAATAGTCGACAGTTTCTGTTGGATTATCTTACAGTGTTCTTGCGTAGTGGGAAACTGTCATTCAACTTGACACTTCAAATTAAGTTATTATTGTGTTTTTCACTTTTTGTGTTTAGTGATCAATTCCTTTTTGCGACTAAGAATAACAATAACAATAGTAATAACACAATTGTATCTTTTCTCCCTTAGTGCCCAGCCACGGGCCAGAAAATGTGTCTTCTACAGAAGTTAACAGCACAACATTTGAGGTAACTTGGGCTGCACTGCCAGAGAGGGTGGCACATGGCGTTATCAAAATGTACCAAGTCAGACTAGTTTTGAAGGAAAATTGTACTTCAGCTCAGTCTGAATTGTATTCAAGATTTAACACAACCTCAACAAGTATGGTCGTAAGTGGTCTATCAATTTGTGCAAGGTATGAAGTGTCTATAAGAGGCTACACTGTGGTGGGACCAGGACCCTACAGCAGACCTATAGTGCTTCAGACTTCCGGTGAGTGAACGAAATGTCTGATTGGATTGTTTGATTTATCACGAAGTAAATACGATATCTTGTGCTGTCCTAAACTGATGCAACGTTTATAGTTGTAGTCACCCGATCCACCAATGGTTGTCCTATCCGACTGTTTCTAAGCAAAACAAAATACTCTAGAGTGAAAAGAGCTTTCAGTTATAATCAAGGCATATTAGGATGATTGGCTAGCCTTTCAGCTTGCTTGCTTTTATGAAGTTTACTCTTTGCGTTGCTTATTATTTTCGGTGTGATATCCTTTACGTGCTTTCATATTTTTGGAGAAATGAAAAATTATATTGCAGACTATACAATCTTCTTTCTAAGATCGTCGTCAAACGTTGTATGCATCAAAGATTTTATTGTACTAGATATGTGTTTTAATTAGAAAACAAAAACGAGATTCCTCAGAGCCCCTCGTCAAAAATAAGACCATAGACTATTATTTAGGTTTTAAATCCCAAACTATGTAGCTTTTCTTTGTGTTTCGTCTTTTGCAGAACAGCTAGTTGCTTTTATATAATGTACTCTCCGAGGCTTAAGTTGTTTTAAGGGACCGTTCATTTTTTATGAGGTAGGGGAGGCTGGTGGGATATGGGGGGGGGGGGGGGGGGCATGCGAAAAAAAATGGCTTTCGAGGGGGGGCCATCCCAAAAAAATAAGGGGAAAAGGGGGGTCACGTGAAATATTTTAGTAAAACTTTAAAATGGCATCATGTTTGAATATCAAAAAAATTGCTATAGAATAAACATAGAAGGCAGGATACAAATTTATTACAAACTTTCCTTCTGCTTTAAAAAAACGTTTGGCGACAAAAAGCATTTGTAGCTACTGAAAAGAAGTATTTAACACTGTTATTTTCGAATGCAACTTTCACTGGCACTCATCTTCATCTCCGCTGTCGTCGAGTTCTTCGTCGCCGCTTGTGCTGCTATGGGAGTCTCTTTCACCAATGCTGCAAGAAGCAGCAATGCTTTCCGTCAGAGTGTACTCTTCAGGGTACATGAAGGTGTAAACATAATCTCTGACTTCCCGCTCAAGGTTGGTGGTGATTCTGCTTCTTGCAACATTGGTGAAATAATTCCCTTCCAAGAGCTGTGCGATGTATGGCCCATCTCTTCTAAATATCGACGTGGCAACATCCTCAACTTTAAGACACTCTTCCGGGACGGCCGTTCTAGGAGGGTACACAAGGCATTGTGGAAGATCATTTCCTAACGGGTTTCCAACACAGATTCCATAAACTCGTTGGACGTTGTTTTCAGTCCGCTTCCTCTTTCTTTCATTTGACTTTCTGCGGTTTTCTTTTTTCCTTCTCCTTTTGTTGATGTGCTGTTTGAGTATGCCTTTGAATATGCTGTTATAATTGCTCTTCTTATTTTCTAGTGCTTTCATGTCCTGCGTGACCTTCGTCAACTTAGCTTCTGTACATTTGATCTGTTTTACATTAAAACTATGGGCAAATTCTCCGCCCTGCTTTAAAGCAAGCCCATTGGACTGAAAGAGTGTGGAATCGTGTTCCTTTACATCTTTCAATATGACATTCAACTTTTCCACCATTGCTCTGTGCTCTTTGATGGAGAAGTTCAGTTTTCTTCCATCACTGGGCTTCAACTGGTACCCTTGCATGGAAAACTCACTCGCCCTTTCTGAACAGCCATCCGCACTTAGAAAGATTGCTTCTTTTGCTTGTAAGATGTCAAACTGCCTGGATCGTTCAGCGGTAAACCTTTTCTTAAACGACTCGTCGCTTTCGCCATTATTGCGCATTTTGGAATGAGCCTCTTTCATGATGCTCATGTAGTAATGCGCTCTTTCCCCGATTGGATTAACAACATAAAGAAGAAAGAGCATGGAAGTGGCAGGCTGGTTTTATCTGACCCAGAGAGCATTGCTCTATTTGCAGATAAGTTTATTGTCAAATCGAAGTTTGTGGTGGATTATCTTCAGCATCTTGAAGTGCTGGAATTTAAAAGGAAAAAGAGAGCAGAAGAAAAGGCAAAGTTAAGTAGGGAGGAGGATTATCCTTGGACTGAGTTGTGCGAAGATCTAACCAAGCTTAAAAAGCTACGTGTTCCAGAACTAAACAAGTACTCAAACCACCACGGGCTGAAGCAGCATTTGAAAAGCAGCAAGAGTGAGAAAGTAAAGGCAATTGTAAGACATTCATGCTTGCAGCAGAAGAGTCCTCTCAGAGCTGGCCAACCAACACTGAGAAATGCCAGGACATCGACACAAAATGACCACAGGGCAAGTGCTGACAGCAGTGAAATGGATGAAACTGACAATGATGAGTATGACAGTGATGCCATTGACTCTGGGGGAGACGATGACTCAAGTGACGTCATTCTTGCATTCATCAATTCAGATGAGGAAGATGCCAATGAGAGGCCAAATGCAACATGCTCAGGGCGAGCCACAACTAGGAGATCCGAAATTGACTTCTCTTTCTTTTGATTTGTTTTTTAAACAACAGCTTTCTGTCGTATAGAGATTGTAAATATTGTCTTCATAGTGAGCACAATAACGTGAAGTAGGGGGATAATAGAGAAATATTAAAAAAGTTGAAATCTAAATATTGTTTGTTCAATTTTTTTTTGGGGGGGGGGTCATCCCAAAAAATGACCGCTATAAGGGGGGGCCATGTGAAAAAATTGGTAAGCTGAGGGGGGGTCATGCGATTTTTAAATGGCGCTTCCCAAATCCCACCAGCCCCCCCCCCTCCCTCATAAAAAATGAACGGTCCCTAAGTCGCCTCAAATCACCTAAAGTAACAGTGGTTTTTTCCTGCCAATTTTGCTTAAGTAGCTTAAGGTCGCCTCAAATCGCCCGAAGTCGCCCAAAGTTTCGGCGACTTAAGGTCCCAGAGTAGGCCTTCTCTGTTTCGCATCTACAAACCTTGTTTTCATGACATGTTCTGATGTCAACTGAAATGCTAGTCCTAGCCCCCTGCCCGATGCAAACATATGTATTAGAAAAAGCCTTTCAGGAACGTGAAGGTAAGATTCACTGCTTATGTACATTCAGTCATGGTTGCCAAGGACATAGACGATCAAAATGGTGTGAAATTTCACGAAGGCACAATTTTCGGGAGTTGACAGTTTGCACTGTTGGTTCTTGATGTCCAGCTGACCTGAACCTGACTTTTTCTTCCACAGGTATGAGATGGTCCAAAGAAAGGCCTTCCTCGCCATCTTTTCCTTTGAATTCAACCGAAGCAGGTTTAACAGCAAAAATAACATTACCACGCTTTCCAGCAAATGCAAAGTATGTATAATTAAATAAGAGGCGTCCGTAAATATTTCCTGAAGTCTTGCAAAATGGAAAAAAATCGCAAATTCCTAAACGTGGCCATAATGTAGGTCTAGTGAAAGTTTTGTACGTTAGTTCTTGGCCCGGTGTTCTGGAAATGTAACCTTGGGGAACAGGGCTGGGAAAATGAAAGAGCAACGTTTCTTCTTGAAATAAATGTAATAACATTGGGAGAGTATCTAAACCGCAAACTTTCAGAGTGCTGCACCCAAGTTCTTGTGCAGTGAGCTCAAAATTTATCTTTGTCTTTCAAGTTCTTGTATCTTCGTTGTGGACAAGGAAAGTACTAAGCTAAATTTTCCTGGAAGACCTTTGGCACTCATGGAAAGACAGTTTCTTAGAAGTACATTATATATTGGTTGCTACAAAGTTTGTATGAGGGATTTCATGTCTTTTGGTGTCGCACAGCTCAATGCACTTTCTCATTTAATTGATTTAAATAACCGGATCATGAGCAAGCTTTTCAGTAGGGATTATTGGTTGCATATGTATACATGCATGTACCCTTCTAAAGCTGACAACAATGGCTTTCAAACGACTGAAAAAGCCTAACACAAATAGAAATAGTGTCGGATAGGGTGTCAAACTATCATTGCCGCCGTTTGTTTAAAAGCAAAATCTGATTGACTCTTAAGCATAAGTTTCACTGGCCATGTCCATGTTTTTTGCGGTTATTTTACACGTCTCCAGGCTATATTTACAGGTAAACGCTCTTAGTGGGAAAGTAAGTGTACGTGTTATTATATCTTGGTTGACAACTTTCGTTATTTCAATTGGAAAAGGTGATTAATACTAATACTTCTAATGAATACTGGGTGGTACCAATAGTTTATTTCCTAGGGGTCTTTGTATTGTGTTCTTGGGCAAGACACTTTACTCTCACAGTTCCTCTGTCCACCAGTTGTACAAATGGGTACATGCGAAGTTAATTCTGGGGGTAGCCATGCAATGGACTGGTATCCAATCCAAGGGGAAGTAGAAATTGTCCTAGTCGCTTCATGTTACGGACACCAGAGATAAGCTCCGGCCTGATTGGCCACTGGGCTCACACGCAAACTTTACCTACTTGCCCTACCTACATTGTTTGCTGTTGGTATTAGTCCTATAATTGTTATTACATTCATGGGTAGTACAGCCCATACTGGGTGAACAAGTTCAACAGTTCCATGGCAGTTTCACGGTTACGATTTTCACGAATAATAAACTAAGTGGACGAGAGCACTTCAGTAAAGATTACCGTAAAGTATAGTATTTCTCAGATTGGCAGAGTTTGCAACTTTTATCCAGATTTCTGAAATGTTGATGGTTGCACTGATCATGCTTCGCACTACAATTACTCTTCATTTACCAGGTGTACATTACTTCGTTTCACACCAATATATCTGTTTTTCTAGTCTTGTTCTTGGTGAGTTACAAGTTCATTGTCGCAATCTTGCAGATTCTTTCAAGTCATCGTCATAATGGTTAGCTCACACTATTCTGGTGTAGTATACTCGCCAGAAAGTTTTACACCACAGGATCTGGTGACATATGATGAAGCACACGAATCTCTAGTTCCTGCAGCTTATGTGACTTTCCAGTTTAGTGGAAACGACTTTGATAATTACCAGGAATTTATTGTTGGAAGTGGAGCACAATCAAATAGTAAAGCAAGAAGTAAGAGAAGCTGTGATAACAACGAGCAGTATTACAACAAACCACTCCAGCCAAATACCAACTACAGAGTGTTCCTTAGGGCTTTTGTTACTGAGGTATTGTAACCACCTCTTATCATTTATAACTACAGTTTTGCTTATTGATGCCAGTGGTAACTGTCAAAATCATAGATGCATAATCCCGACTCAAGTTAAACGTTACAAACAAGTCAAGTTGTTAAATGTAATGCTGCATTAGTGTGTTTTATTGTCAGTTTCGTTTCTTGGGAATACTCATCCTTCGTGCCTTTCTAGTCTTTCTACAAGTTTTAACAATGGCCAAAGAGCTGAATTGAATTTTGTACGTGCGGTAATTAATGTCACAATACCATCTGTGCACGGTGACTTTTTCGGCAAGTAAGGCATCAACAAATCTTTGCGATCAGATCCCATAAATGATAGATATACATGTTCAAAGGTAAACGTTTTCAACATAACCTGTTCATATACACGTACTTGCACATGAATTAAAAGACTTAAGCGGTGGAAACAAGGCATTGTTGCAAGCATATGTATAGGTTAACGTTAATCGTTTTAAGAAGGCGAGATTAAAAAAAAAACGAATATCGCTTTGCATAGTTTTCGTTAGATCCCAGTGGGCGCTAAATCCGTAAGAAAACTTTCGCAATAAGAGGGTTGATATTTTTGCGATTGTTGTCTGTTTGACAGGTAAGCAATCACATCTGGCTTGCAAAACTGAGCGATGTGATTATATTGTTGACCACTGTGATGATGGGTATTGTTGTCGATAAGGATGCGGACCACGCTAAAACACATCCGATTTGTTAAATGTATTTATCTTTGTAGGTGCTGTATATTTCGAGCAACTTCGTAGAGATAAAGACCAAAGGTATTGGAGAATAAAATTCGTTGTTTCTTCTTGTTGGATATGTGTTGTGTTAAATATTTATCTGTGGTTTTATATTTTGCATTTGCATTGTGCCAGGTTCACTGTAATAGCCTGAAACAAAACCAAATTAAAATCAAAGTGGTTGAATTTTGAACCAAAAAAAAATTTAGACAGATTCATAAGGAATAGAATGCAAGATTGTAAACTGATGTGGACATTTAAACGTGGCAGTCCTGTCGCCTAATAAGATGAGTTCGGTAACCGTGTCGGCTAGTTGTACTTGGGGAGAGGATGGAGAAGATACCGTAGGCCAAAAAAGAGGTTTCCTTGGTGGTCAGTATACAGCTCTCCCTATATTGCGGATACGTTCGGAAAATTAAAACCTTTGTTCTTAAACTCTTAGAGAAACCTGCTGTCAAGAAACTACCAGAAAAATCAATTTTACTGGTTGGCGAACTGGTATTGTTGACGTGTGAGGTCACCGGAGATCCTGAACCTTCTGTTACGTGGACTAAAAATGGAAATAGCTCTATACCACGGGCTCAGTTCAAGAACGGTGGTCGTATCCTTGTTATTAAAGACGTGCTTCCTGTTGACAGTGGTGTTTATCAATGTAAAGCATCCAACAAGTTTGGAGAAAGCCGTACATCTACAGCAGTGATAGTCGCTGGTAAGATGCACCGACTAGAAAAGAGATAATGACAAAATTTAAAGAATTTATACAACTGTTATAAGCAGAGTTTTGGCTTAATCCATCGTTAATCCTCTGAAAAAATTGTGAAACGACATTGGATGGACCGGAAGGAGGCTCGTATCTCTAGCTCACTCTATGGATGTTCTCAGGTTTTAAAACTTTTAAGGAAACGTATGGAAAATTGCGAGCCTTCCTCTTATCACCCCACTTTCTACTATGAGAGGAACATCACATTATGTGGGTGGAGTTTGTTGGCTCGCTTTCTTTACTCCCAGGGATTTGCTCGTAGTATAAAAATATAAGTGTCGCACTATCGTAGTCTATTGAAGCAGTTGCAACTTTTAGTTTAAAAAGGTTTATAAAAATGGGTTTTGGCGTAGTTCTTCTAATGACGTTGTTTTGCAGTTTTGATTTTTTTTTTTCTTCTTTTTTGATGCACAGTTCCACCCACAATAGCTAGAGAAGTTTCCCCATCTTCAGTGATATGTGAAATGCAAACCCTTTGTACTTTATCTTGCCATGCAACCAGTGGCAGTCCTTTTAATTACTCTTGGACAAAGAATGGTCAGGTCCCAGGTAGTGATGACATCAAAATCATGAACAACATCATTGTTCTCACGCCTCGTGATGCAGAGGATTATGGGATGTATGTGTGCCATGCTACAAACAGCTTTGGTTCCACAGCCTACAAAATCACCTTGTCAGAGGGTCACAAGTCTTCATCGTCTGCGTTTTCATGTAGGTGCAAGCAGTTGGTAAATGTTGTTAAAACAGAGTACGCTATCTACTCGATAGTCACGTATCTACTGAATAATGTTACAACCAGGTCAGGGACAGAGGTACAAACCACTTTTCTTTTCTTGTGGTTATTCATGTGTTTTAGATTTTTTCGAGTAGGACGTGGATGATTCAGCTCACTCGAGTATAAGCAATTTATTAGCCAGCTCTTCCCTGGAGTTTTTAAGGACACTTCCTACCGAATTTGAATCACTGATGCTTCACTGTAACTCTTTCAGGGTAGCTACTTCAATCATTTCGATGTAACAGTGACTTTTCAGCTCAACAAGCCCTGGCAGTGAAGTATGGGCTGTTTAGACTCAGAGAGATATTTACTTAAAAACTCCAGATAAGCCACTTTACATTCCTTGTATATCATCTTATCAAGTGAAAACTAACCTAAGAAGATACCTAAGATACCTTTATTATTTTGATGCACCTTGTGAAACCATTGGAGCAGTAAGACTATGTTCTTCCCGTCACCGGAAAGTTCATTAGTTAAGAAATGAGTTAGAAAACACATTTTCTCGTTTCTACGAGTTACAGAAACAAGAGTGGAAGTTTCGAAGAATGAGAAGTGCTGTGAGAACACGAGCTATAGGCAAGTGTTCCCACAACTTTTTCGAGTTCTGGGAGACTTCCTGCCGAGAATATTGCGCGAAAAATAAAACCTGTGTTTATTTCCATCTATTGTTACTCTTTGACAGATGGAAAAAGCGTTTTCTATGCTACGGTTATCACTTTATCCTGTATTGTTTTCATCTCGCTTGTTGTAAATGGTGTGTTGATACGGCGGCTAAGACGAGCTTTGCCTGAAAACAGAGCAACGACTGCGGACAAGTCCATCGCCGATAACGGATGTCAAAGTGTTTCACCACGTGATCAGCACATGTCAGAGCCAAGTTCATACATGGAACTCCGTCCCAGGCCTTTGGAAGGGCAGTCACCTGGTCCTCCTGAGTTCAAAAGTCTACAGGGCAAAGATGAGGATACCGAATATTACAATGTGGGATTTAACGAAGGAAAAGACGGACAGGAAGAAATTTACCTTGAAATAGGAAATGCCTCGTGTTGAGTTGTTTCCGCTCTTTGAAACAGAGGAATATAATAGGAAAGCTTGGAAAGAGCCTATTCACGCAGTGCAACTACCGGGGGTACTATGTAAATATGTCACATCACGTATCTTCTGCCTGAATGTGCTTCACCTCGAATGAGGTTTCCAAAGGAAACAAAACTTCTCTTGTAACCTTCTATATTTCATTATCTACTAGGCATAGTTGGTCTGGTGTGATTGTCTCGGTAAGCTCTTTAAATCACAGGAGCGATCAAAATCTAATTTCTCATGACAGCACCAATACATTATCAAGCAAAGGTCATGGGAATAAGGATAATCAGCAATGTTACTTTGTCTTGACATACCACCAAATTCTCAGAAGTTGTTAAAAGAACTGATTACTGAAACGATTAATAGAACAACAATAGTTCTTTTTAGAGAGATCTAACCATTTACTACGTTAGCTAGTGTGCAAAAAGTCGATCATATGAGTAAGCACAGTGTCATTTTTTTCACCTTTGTGATTAGCAATCTCATATTTTGCTATAATGATAATGATAATGATAATAATTAAAATAGTTAAACAGGGAGTCCACTTCACTATAAGGTGCTCTTCAGTGGGGCCCTGCATAAATAAATATTAAAAGTTAAAATAAACGTTAAGTTAAAAGTTGCTATGGCTAATGATTTCGTTTTCCAATCCCGTTGGCACTTGTGCCTCAGGCTCACTGTCTCATTTTAACTTTATGTAATAGTATAGTAACTTTGCAAGTAAGAGAATGTTTGTAAAAAAAACATGGTCATAGGGGGAAATGGTTAAGAAGCCAGGTAAACATCAAAGAAGCAAAACAAACAGGCTAAGATTAATGTTGGAAAGTCCTTGACCCTGCACGTCTTTTGTTTTATGCTCATAGCCTATGCATGGGTTACATAATCGCAATGCTTCTAATAGTTAGTTGAATGAGCACACGTAACCACCTTTTGTATTTTTGCCAGGTTTTGTGCAGGGTCAACTCCCAAAATAGCCAAGAAAAACATACAACAAAGAACTTTGCCAGGTTTCATAACCATTTCCCTCCATTAACTATGTAAAAAAACAAAAATATATGTACGTAACAGAATAGTTCAAGACAACACTATTTGTAGGTAATAACATATTTGTCGGTATTATAATTTTAGTAAGTAATAGATTATTTGTAGAATACAGTAGCAGGTAATGAAATATTTGTAGTCAATAGATTATTTGTTGGCAATAGAATATTTGTAGACAATGGAATATATGTAGGTAATAGAATATATATAGATGATACAATATTTGCAAGTAACAGAATATTTGTAAGTAAAAAAATAGACTACTTTGAAAATAATAGAATTTTTGCTCTTAATGAAATATTTGTATCCAATAGGATATTTGTAGGTGGTCTTAAGTTATTTTAGGTAACGTATTATTTTCATGTAATAGAATGATTTTTTATAATATAATTTTTGTAGACAATGGAATATACGCAAGAAAAGATTATTTGTAACTAAAAGAATACTTCAAGAGAGTGGCATATTTTTCGGTAGGCCTAAGAGAACATTCGTATAAAGCATAGTCAAAGACAATAGAATATTATTAGTTTATAAAATATTTGTAAGCAATAGAAAATTCGTAGCTAAAATAGTCGTGGACAAGAAAATATTTCTAGGCAATATCATATTTGTAGATAATAGAATATTTCTGGACATTAAAATGTTAGTAAATTGTGGAATATTCAAATTAGACAATATTATTTGGAGATACCAAATACTAGTGCATTGTATTCTAGAATTATAAACACATGACTTTGTAAGCTACTACTTTTCACAACCGTTTCGCTGCAATTTCTAATTTTACAATGACATTGCATTTTTTTATTCATTCTCCTAAGGCCTGCTAATGGTCCGTTAAAAGATCTCACCGAAAGCAGCATAAATTATACAATAATCCTATTGCAAAGATTCCATTTCGATTGGCTGACGTGCTCCTTTCTATCAGTTGTCATGGGGCGATTTCCACTCAACCAAAGAAAACCGGAATTTTTCATTGAATGGAAAGCGCTCATGGTTTTAGACTTTTTTTTTGTGATCTGATGTGTTTAAATTGATCAGAAGACGTGCTCGTAGAAAATTACAAAAAAAAACCAAAACAAAACAAAAAAGATGTGCTCGTCTGTAGAGGCCATCTCTACCAGTCGTCATTATTGGACGAGACTGACCACTTGGTTCGAGCTTCTCGGCCTGGACGTGATCAGGCGATAACATGCCCCATGAACGTACTTTCAGATGTTAGCATAACCCACTGACCGACTATCAGGTGAGAGCGCAATTCGTTAGGCTTAACAGGGGCCGTGTAAATTAATTAAACGGCGAGCTCGGGTTTCGATTTAGCAAGTAGATTCCTTGTTGCCGTGCGTCTGTTGATTAATAGATCACAGATGACGTCAAAATGTGGTAAGAACTAGAAAGTGGCACACGATAGCCGAGTGTGTTATTGAAGTCTAACCATATTTTGATTATCTATGATCTTTTACTGAACAAACGCCAGGCAACATGGAATCTGCTTGTTTTCTACAGAAGAGAAACAAAAAAGAATGTTGATGACGTCATCTGTGTCTGTCCTCCAATAGATCATAAGTAACGACCAATCAAAAAGCAAGAATAATTATGATTGTTGTAAATCTACTGGCATTCTGATTTGAATGCCGGCATATTTTGTTGCAGATAGTGAGTAAGTTTAGTGAGTAGCCTAGCAGTGCGTGGTTGTCAAAATGCCGGCCGCTTCTTTGCGTCGTCGAATTGTCTGTAAAGAGTATTTAGATAACATTTTGAACGACTAGTAGATCTACCATGTACCAAAACAAGTAGACTAGTTTACCTAAATGGCACAAAATGCTGCCGAAGGGAAGAAGGATGTAAAGAGTGTCGATGCAGAGAAGGGTTGTTCCCATACAGAACTCGGGATTGTCGGTAACAGTAACAAACTGGTTTATTCAACTTCTCGGATTACAGCACTCGGCTGCATGCAGTACTAAGCCTCATTACATTTTCATTGTTCTCTTACGGACGAAACTCACGCTCTTATAGAAGTGCGAGTCCTGGAGTTTCCAGAAACTTCTGAAAGGAATTAAATAGCATTGTTGCAAGGTTTCTAAATTCGAATATTACATGAGCAATACAACATTCCAGAAGGTTTTAGCTCACGGCTGAATGACTTCCGGTTCGAGATTTTTAATGACAACAACAAGCCGTAATTCTTCCCCCGTGTGATTTCCAAAATGTTGAGTAAAGTTGTGCAGATAAAATGTATAAACGGTACGGCTAAAATCTGTGACTCTGAAAATAATATTAACTTCATCAGATCGCAAATAACACTTGATGATCAGAGGGAATTCTGTTCAAACTATAAAACAGATGCCTGGTATAAATCAAAATTTTGCTTTTACACAAAATAAGGGTAAAAAAAAAAAAAAAAACAGAGCAATTTACATAGCTGAGAAAACGTCACCTCCGAACAGTCTTCAACGCGAGAGAACCCACGGAAAACAGTGCAGGTTTTTTTTTCCTCCTTTATTGAATGTTTAAACTTCTTACATACAAAGTTTTGTATATGTTCTTATTAAAATTACTTACAAGATAAATATTCCATAATTAACCAGAAATGAAGACTTACTTATCACCACTAATTAAATTACTTGTATGCATTATTTTTATGTATGTTTGTGAATTAAATTACTTACAAGGTAGTTCCATATAGTTAACTAAAAGTGGAGAATTAATTATCACCACTTTAAGACAATTCTTCATAGGATTCCATTTATTACGGTTGTAATTTATAATTCTATTAGATTTGAAAGCAATATATTTTTCCGTTTCGTACTTGTTTTCAAGAATTCTCTTAAAGTGACTAATCGACGGTTTAATATCTTTATGTCTACAACTCCATAAATAGCTCTTACCTTCAATTAGTACATAATTGACCAGATCCATCCTCTCCCTCAAGATTCCTATGACAACGTCACTTAGTAAGAGACATCTGCAACTACTAATATTATTCAAAATGTGGGCAGTAACATCCATCCAAAAGGAGTACGAAAAGGGACAAGTAAATAATACATAGTTTCTAGTTTCTTTGGTATCTTGACAAAAGGAACAGTTAGGGCTTGGAATATAGCCTATATTAAAAAGGATTTCATTGGTAAAAAGAATGGAGTTCAGTACTTTATATTTCAGAGATCTTAAGTAGGGTTCGCTAGAAACTCTTATGGGCAATGTAAAGACTTCTGCAATACAGTTATCTTACAAATCAAATTCTTCCGCTATCTTGGCCCTTTTCTTTGGCTTTTCATACTTAAACTTTATCAAAAAGCTGTAATAGTCACAGCATTTACAGTTCTCAGGATCAAGAACGACGGTAAAAGAAGGTGGATGTGTACGTAGATTCAATGGCACTGCGTGTCTCAATCCTGTCCAGGTCAAGAAATTAAAATTCAAAAACCTTTCTCGTTCAAAAGTGTCAAAGGAGTCAATATTTGTCATTATAAAGTAGATCTTTGGTATACTTAATACCTTTTGAAATATATTGTTTATAAAACACACTTTGACCGTCAATCTTAATTTCTCTGTTATTCCATATATTATATTTATATTCGCTATTACAATCAACAAGGTCTCGTAATTCTGACTACCATTGATAATAACAATTCATAATAGAAATCAGGTAAAATATTTTTAAATTAAAATTTATCAACAGCATGGTTACAATTAAATTCAAATAACCCCCCGTGACTACTTAAGAGATCATTGAGATAAAGTTTCCAAAAACTGCTACTTACTTAATTTGGCCCTTTACTCCTCCCGGAGCATAGGCCACCAATAACAACTCTCCAGTCTCCTCTGTCCTGAGCTATCCTTTCAAGTTGTTTCCATGTGTGTCCAGTCCTTTTAATGTCCTTTTTAAGCTCCCGCCGCCAGGTGTTCCGTGGTCTCCCTCTCTTTCTTTGACCTTGGGGGTTTTAGTTCAGGGCTTGACGGCCAATGCTACTAGGTGGTTTGCGTAGCGTATGGCCAAGCCAGCTCCATCTCCTTCGTCGGATGTCATCTTCCACTGGGGTTTGCTGCGTCCTTGCCCATAGGTTCTCATTGCTGATAGTCTCTCGTCAATGGATTCTTAGGATTCTACGTAAGCACTGATTAATAAAGGTCTGGATCTTCTTCATCGATGCCTTGGTTGTCCGCCATGTTTCTACTCCATACAACAATACCGACTTAACGTTTGAGTTAAACAAACGTACCTTGGTGGATGTACCGATTTCTCTGGAGCTCCAGACCTTTTTTAGCATGTTAAATGCTGGTCGTGCCTTGCCGATCCTAGTTTTCACATCTGCGTCTGTTCCCCCACTTTTGTCCATTACACTGCCTAAATAGGTAAAAGACTCAACTTCCTCTAGTTCCTCCCCTTCAATTTTGACTGGCTCATCAGTGCCTGCATTGATCCTCATGATCTTTGTCTTCTGTTTATTGAGCGTCAGTCCTACTTGCATTGAGGTGTGATGCAGGTCCGATGTTTTTTCCTGCATCTGCTGATGATTGTGTGACAGAAGCGCTAGATCGTCCGCAAAGTCCAGGTCGTCCAACTGCGACCACAAGGTCCACTGGATCCCGTTTCTTTTCTGGTTTGTGACAGCTCTCATGATCCAATCTATAGCCAAGATAAACAGAAAGGATGACAGCAAGCATCCCTGCCTCACCCCGGTCTTAACCTCAAACTTCTCTGTCAGTTGCCCCTCGTGAACCACTCTGCAAGACAAACCCTCATAAGAGTTCCGAATCAGATTGACGAACTTCATGGGTACACCATAATGTCGGAGCAGCTTCCATAATGTCTCCCTCTCCAGGCTATCGAAAGCCTTCTCGTAGTCGACAAAATTTGCGTTAAAGGGGGAGTTCCATTCAATTGATTGTTTCACTATAATTCGCAGTGTTGTGATCTGGTCAGTACATGACCTGCCTGGCCTGAAGCCGGCTTGCTGATCCCGGAGGCTGAGATCTACCGGCCCTTTCAACCTTTCCAAGATGACTCTGTTCAGTACTTTCCCTGGCACAGACAGGAGTGTGATCCCTCTATAATTTGAACACAGGCCAAGGTCTCCTTTCTTGGGGATCTTGATCAGGAGTCCTTCCTTCCATTCTGAAGGGATCTCTTCTTCTTCCCAGATTTTCTCAAACAATCCATAGAGCATCTCAGCAAGCATCTCTGGATCTACCTTGAGTGCTTCCGCTGGAATCTCATCTGTGCCTGCTGCCTTGCCATTCTTCAGTTGTTTGATGGCCTTCCTGATTTCTTCCCTGGTGGGCTTACCACAATTAATTGGCAGGTCTTCCTCTGCGGCGGGGATGTCTGGTGTATTTGCTGGAGCTGGTCTGTTAAGAAGCTCCTCAAAGTGTTCTGCCCATCTACTTAGCTGCTTATCCGCACCCATCAAGACACTTGCGTTCTTATCTTTGACCGGACGTTCTGTTCGTCCAAATTTTCCTGCAAGCTTCTTGGTTATGTCATAGAGCTGTTTCATGTTCCCACTTGCTACCGCCTCCTCTGCTTCCTGGGCAATTCTATCCACAAAGTTCCTCTTATCTGTTCCAATATTTCTCCTTACTTCACTGTTCACTTTAGCGTATTGTTTCTGCGCTTCTTTCTTTGCTGCCCTTGTTCGGCAGTTGTTAATTGCCGCCTTCTTAGTTTTCCTTTCCTGTATCTTCTGGTGTGTCTCTGCCGAAAGCCATTCCTTCTGTTCAGGTTTTCTTCGGCCCACCACTTCTTCGCAAGCATAGTTAACTGCCTCCTTTATATCCTTCCATTGCGAATTAATGTCCAAACCCTCATCGTCCTCATGCAACTCCTGTAGGATTTGGTATCTATTGGACAGTGTCACTCTGAATCTCTCTGCCATACTTACATCCCTCAGGAAATCCACATTATATCGTGCTCTTCTTCTTTCTTGACCTGTTCCATTCCTTATCAGCTTAAGCTTTAGTTTGGCAACTTCTAGATGATGATCCGATGCAGCATCTGCTCCTCTCTTGACCCGGACGTCTTCTAGCGATCTTCTGAACTTCTTTGCAATACAGATGTGGTCGATCTGGTTCTCTGTTATATGGTCCGGGGACATCCATGTTGCCTTGTGTATCCTCTTGTGCGGAAACACACTGCCTCCATTCACCATGTTGTTTAAAGCACATGCATCTGCAAAGCGCTCACCATTTTCATTCATCTTACCGAGCCCCTGTCTTCCCATTACTTCATCGTATCCTGTGTTGTCCGATCCAATACATCAATTATTCTTTTTAACCAACTTAACCTTAAGGCTTTAACCATGTTTTCATAATCAACCATGTTGATACCGCCAGAATCGTAGGGCGAATAAGTGGAGCGTCTAGTAACCTTATCTTTTCCGTTCCATAGGAAATGAATCAGTAGAGTATTAAATTCCTGTATAATTGTAGGTGGAGTAGTTAACACAGAACTCGGGTATATCATTTTTGAAGGCAAAAAGGCCTTGATAATCGTTACTTTACCATGGATGGAAAGCCCTCTGACTTTCCAAAGGTTAATGCGCATGTTAATTTTTCCATTCGCCCATAACCACAATTCCTTGCGCCTTTGATCTTACCGCTACTGCCTTGTTCGTGCGCTTCAATTCAGGCTCACTCACTGTGGCAGCAATTATCCGGCGCTCTCGATTTCTTTTCGTGATGATAGGCGGCCCACTGAGCTCCAGGTGTGAGATGATCGGTTATGACGAAAATACTTAGTATAAGGAGGGTCTAAGGACTACAAGAGTTTATACGTGAATATTTTCGCGATCGGTCTCAGGAAGTAAAAATATGGTCAAGTTGTTAATAAAAATACCTGACGTTACTTCCTTTTGTCTGATGGCTCACTTTGCTGAAAGGGGGTATATCAGTATATAAATTAAAAATTTGCCTTAAATTTTCTCTATATATATCAAAATTTTCTAGCCGAAAACTTTTTCAGTAAACATATTTAATTTGTGGCTAAAAGTTAACTTTGTAATATAGTAAGTAGGTTTATTGCGAAATTCTTTCTATATCTGTAGAATGCGTTTGCTGCAAAATTCGCCGTTGTCTAAACTTCGGCTGAAACGAGGTCATGAATAATTTAGCGATTTCAAAGTGGGCAAAAGGGAGCAAACATTTGGCAAACAAAGCCATCGCGTGGCTTCTGTCAATGTTTTGAACCCAGTTAACTTGTTAAAAGACACCGTTGTAGAATGTGTCAGATAAAACAATGCTTTGATGGCTTTCATTTATAATCTGCTGAAATATGCTGAAATGAAACAAAACGTAAGTAAGCTGAAATAGCCATAGCGCAAAGAATATCGGGAAGCATGTAACAGATATCCACCTTGCCCAGTCCTTTGGGAGTAATCTTATTTCAGGAGATCGGGGAAGATGAAAATTGTTCACGCATCAACAACGGCCAATATCATAGCCAAAAGACCCCCACAATTTTCCTGTTCAACTTTGTGCTGCTAGCAGAGGCCGTTCTTTAATATGAGGTGAAGTTTTTATGCGGAAGGCTAGTCAAGCGAGACGGGTACGATTGCATTCCGAAACTAAACAAAAGATGGCGGAGTTTGGATCCGAGCTGTATTTCCGGGTGGCTTTCATTGCGGTACTTCTTTCTGTGGCTTCAGGTGAGCTCAGTATTATTTGCAATATGTGAAGCAGTTAAAGTTTGTTCGATTTAGATGCGTTTTTGATTATGAATAAGTTTACTGAATGTGCTTTTGACTATTACATGTAAAGTGCGCGCTTCGTGACTCTTAAGAGCTTTCTGCGAGCTTAATTTATGGAAAGTCTCTATGGGACGGAGTTCTGTTTAAGCTTGTTGTCTTTGCTGAGGACTTTCGCACTGCACGATACGGTGTTTCATCATGCATAGCGTAACAATATGAAATATTACAAGGAGATTAAAATAAGGGAGGTCGTGCATAACGAAACAATATATAGCAGACATTGTTGTGGTTACTGCATGACTGCAATACTGGAACACGGCTCAACTGTTTCCGTAGTGTGACTTCCTTTCTATTCGCTCTAATTTTGGTTAAGAAATTCTTGCTTTGGTGACCCAAAGTAATGCAAACTATTAACTAATGTAGAATGCTTAGGTTAAGGTGTAGTTTACGGCGCATTTCTTTGAGAAAATCAAAGATTGGATAGTAGATTTTGCGTTTCAGTACTAAACAGACCCAAGATTGCTCGGATCATGGTGCATCGAAGAATCGAAGAATCCACTCAGGATAAGGGTTCTTGACTATTCGTCAGTTCCTTTGATGCACCATAATCCAAGTGATTTTGAATTAATCTGTTTATTACATGCACATATTGAAATATGCAAAATCCGGTTTTGGATTTAATAATGTTGGAAATGATATTCCCAAAGACAAGCACAATAATAATTACAAATGAAAACCCATTCAGAAGGCAGTCTGGCACATGTGAGATGAACATACTTAAGAGCAGCTTCGCCTAAATATCAACTAGACTTGGAAATAGCGAAAAAATCGAATTTCTTCAAACTCGTCCAGAATGAAGCCCTACGGGCACTAGTTACAAAAATATCGTTTTAAGTTCAATAAATCAAAAATTATTTTTTTCCGCAATTTTTTCGTTTCGATGCCCCAAATCGGCCAAAATCCATCGAAAATGAACCGCATATTCAGAGGCTCGTAAACTCAAAAGTAAAAATCTTCGTTACAAACTGATTGCACGTCATATCTGTACTTCCTTTTTTGTCTATTTAGAGCTAAATAGATCGTGATTTGATTAGAACTTAAATATTTGACGAATTTTCTAAATTAACAACCCAAGACAGCTTTACAAGAGGTCTACATTTAGCCTATTTTCAAATGCTAAAAAGGCGTTCTGTACACGGCTTTTCCCAAAACGACTAGTTTGGTGTGAAAGAGCATTCTTTCTTCTTCAAATTAGTGAAATAAAATTTTTGGGTAAATAAAATCGCGAGCACTGAGATAGCGAACTAAATGCAGCACTTCTTCCTGAAAACATGACCTTTGACCCGAGTGTAATGAAACCGATTACTGCAAGAAAACCTTGAAGAAAAGCAAACACTTCGTTATTTTGAAACAATTTCTAGTGATATCTCTCCGAAACCATGATTGCAAGAAACTATTTCCAGATATGAAATCTTACAGGGTCAAAAAAGGAGCTAAAGGGCGCATTTTGACACAATAACTTTGTTTGCTGAGAATTGAAGTCAATGACCGTTAACGAATTCCAGTGAAATTTGCAAACTTGAAGTATGTTAGCCGATACTTACCTGAATATTTATATTAATAGAAGAGTCGTCTTCTTGGATTAACCTTCAAAAGAAGCAGGATCCAGATTTGAAAACCTCTAAAAGAAGAAATGTTTAATGTTCCGTGACCTGGCCGCTGCTATAAATTAGCTTAAATTCCATGCACATGCCGACCGCATGTTTGTCGTAAAACCAACTGAACTCCACTGACAGTTTCCATGGGCAACCCCAAAATAAACAATGCCCAAAAATGTAAAGTGAAATTGGCTGTCTTCATGAACAGTTAGAAGCTAGAGTCAAGTTCCATTACCTTTAGAAAGTGCTTGAATTTATTTGTTTGCGTCGACTTTGTCCACTACTCTCACGTTCGAATGCCGTGAATCGATCACGCCAAAACAGTGCAGACCGTGTAGACTGCAGACAACACCGCGGTCAAACGTCGGGCATGCGCAAATTGGTACATTTTTTGGCAGCCGCGCGCCAATTTCCCGCGTAAAAATTTAAAGGAAAACATGGGAAACAACCGGTGTCACGCAAAATTTACGAAAAAAAATTGAAAAGTTCATAGAAATCTGTAAAAGGAAAAGAAAGCAGGTAAAAGGAAAACTTAAGACTTTTCAGACACAAATTTTATTAAGTTACCAGTATTCTGTTGATTTACCATTTTGTTTTGAGCTTTACCAAAAAAGTTTATAAGTCTTAAAACCCGTGTCATGCTACGAGCCGATGGCGTAGTATATTTTTATTTGTTTTTATTAATCACACGATGCGTGACGCCAGAAACGGACGACAAACGATGTGTAAAAGAAGGAAAAATGGAAGAAGAAAAAGACAATTGCAGTGATTCGCCTTGCCTCAGACAAGCTGGAAAAATTTTGGCAAGGACTGAGGGATTCCATCCGGATCCTTCATTTGTCTGAAGCACAGGAATGAGATGAATCGAAACGACGAACGATGTTCATGTCCATCGTCATGGGGGCATAGCTGGCCAAAATACCGATCCCAAACCGACTGTACCTAGTCTTTGACCAGGTGGGAGAATCTTTTCTAAACTACAAACCTGGGAAAAACTGGTGCACTAAATGCAAAGTCGAGGCGGACAAAAAATTCAAGGAGCACGGAAAATACATACCACGGAAAAGAAAGACCTGCAACAAGCAGAAGGTAGAACAATTTTTAACTCTCAAGTCATTTCTGTTAGCTCTCGTTGTACCGGCTAAAACATAAACAAATATATAAATAACGAGGAAAATGTCATTTATAGGATACCGACGACCCATGAAAAGAACAGTGTCATGAAAATATTTTGGCCGCCTTTTAGTTGCTCCATTGCTCGCACATGCGCAGACGTTTGACCGCTGTGTTACTGCAGACACTTGTTTGGGCTTTTCATTGTGACTCCTTTTTTTGGGTCTAGTTACAAAAGAGTGTTAAATATATCTGAAAGTCTGTCATTTATCCACAGGCTGCACAAGCGCAGTATTTGACTTTTGATTCAATAGACAAATGCGTACAAGACTTTGTATGGGAAACTTACTCAGTCTGCACGGTCTGCAGTGTTTTGGCGTGACCGATGCTACGCAGTATTCGAACGTGACAGTAACTACTGAGTGAACAAAGTAGAATCAAGCACTTTTAAAAGGTAATGGAACTTGACTCTAGCTTCTAACAGTTCATGAAGACAGCCAATTTCACTTTACATTTTTGGGGATTGTTTATTTTGGGGTTGCCCATGGAAACTGTCAGTGGAGTTCAGTTGGTTTTACGACAAACATGCGGTCGGCATGTGCATGGAATTTAAGCTAATTTATAGCAGCGGCCAGGTCACGGAACATTAAACATTTCTTCTTTTAGAGGTTTTCAAATCTGGATCCTGCTTCTTTTGAAGGTTAATCCAAGAAGACGACTCTTCTATTAATATAAATATTCAGGTAAGTATCGGCTAACATACTTCAAGTTTGCAAATTTCACTGGAATTCGTTAACGGTCATTGACTTCAATTCTCAACAAACAAAGTTATTGTGTCAAAATGCGCCCTTTAGCTCCTTTTTTGACCCTGTAAGATTTCATATCTGGAAATAGTTTCTTGCAATCATGGTTTCGGAGAGATATCACTAGAAATTGTTTCAGAATAATGAAGCGTTTGCTTTTCTTCAAGGTTTTCTTGCAGTAATCGGTTTCGTTACGCTCGGGTCAAGGTCACGTTTTCAGGAAGAAGTGCTGCATTTAGTTTGCTATCTCAGCGCTCGCGATTTTATTTACCCAAAAATTTTATTTCACTAATTTGAAGAAGAAAGAATGCTCTTTCACACCAAACTAGTCGTTTTGGGAAAAGCCATGTACCAGAACACCTTTTTAGCATTTGAAAATAGGCTAAATGTAGACCTCTTGTAAAGCTGTCTTGGGTCATTAATTTAGAAAATTCGTCAAATATTTAAGTTCTAATCAAATCATGATCTATTTAGCTCTAAATAGACAAAAAAGGAAGTACAAATACGACGTGCAATCAGTTTGTAATGAAGATTTTTACTTTTGAGTTTACGAGCCTCTGAATATGCGGTTCATTTTCCATGGATTTTGGCCGATTTGGGGCATCGAAACGAAAAAATTGCAGAAAAAAATAATTTTTGATTTATTGAACTTAAAACGATATTTTTGTAACTAGTGCCCATAGGGCTTCATTCTGGGCGAGTTTGAAGAAATTCGCTTTTTTCGCTATTTCCAAGTCTAGTTGATATTTAGGCAAAGCTGCTCTTAAACACAGAGTGAGCCTATATAACTAAGCTGAGGTGTTCATGCTCCCATTTGATTGGCTTATTCACTCAGGTCTAATTTTAGCATGTACAGAGTAATGCCACTGAGTTCTGGAGAGCGATCTGGTGTAATTTTTCTGTTTTTTTAGAAGTAAGCAATGCCTTTTGAATTAAACGAATGATAGCTTCGGGAGAAGAGTTTAGAAAGATAATTGATTTTTCTGTATTTCAAAGTCATAATTTTGTTTTTGCACTTGCGAAAGCATATTGTATGTTTTTGAGCTGTTTACTCAAATTAAAATGCCGTGTCTTGTACTTTTGATGCCAGAAAAGAAAATGGAGTCTCTGCGGTTGATAAATAAGTTTGGAAACTAAAACTTGTGAGACCCAAGATACAAGCAAACTAGCCCAAAACAAAATATTATAATTATATCTACGGTAATATGGTTATTCTTCAGCCAGTTATCTAAAAGAAATTCCATAACTGGGTGAGCATTGGCTGCTGTTGTAATCTTGCTGGTGAAATTCAGTTGGTTTTTATAATACTCAGCCATGAGTCTTCCTTCTCCTTTGTAACGTCGATATTCAAGCGAAATCTCATTTTGCCATGTTTCAAGTTCTCTTTGTTTTCTTCTTAGTAATTTTTGTTTCAAATTCCTTTGCTCTGAATGACCTGAATGTGTACTGGGGTGCGATTAGAGTTTTTGGCATATAGCGGCGTGCTCATTAATTTTACATTTACTGGTGGTGGCTTATAAATGCTTAACTACATAAGGTGAATTGGCGTGATAACTGTGGCTTCTTAACTTCTCTTTATCCCCCATTTTATTCCATATTGAATACTGTATATGCTGGCCAATAGCGGGTATCTTGCACAATCCGTTTGAGTCCAAAGCTTCCCAGTGAACATAACAGGAAGAAAATTGGGCTTATTTGAGCAGAGCAATGTGTGACTTGGCCGCTTAGTATGCTGAGTGCCAGAGGTATTTTTGTTGTTGCAGCCAAGCCACTAAAAGTGAGCAGTGGAGCCGCAATCTTTGGCGTGGAATTTAAAAAGCCTTGGTAAATCTTCTGCATGGAAGTCATGCAGAATGCACCCTACCTCCTTCCCTGGGGCAGCGTTAACTGGCAATACAGAGAGCTGGCTATGGCTTCAACAAGAGTGAAGTGTCTAGATCAGTGCACAGTTAGGAAGAAATTTTCTGGCCATTTTAGCAAGATGGGCTTTACAATAGGAGGAGGTTTGACTGTAGCCTCTGTTTTTTGGTCAGACTCTGAGGAGGTGCACTCACATTTTACATGGTTGTCACCAGTCAGGAAATGGTCAGGGAAAAAAAAATTCTTCAAGGTTATGAAAGGGTCAGGCAATTTCATTTTGAGTCAGGGAAAATTGACAATGTGAAGAAAAGTCAGAAAATTGAAATAATATTAACACGGCTGATTCCATTGAAGGCTGGAAGGACCATTAAATATTTTGGGGTAACCGTGATTTCAGCGATATTTTTACTTAATGAAGAAGGAAAATTTGTTGACAACTTATCAGTCTTAATGATCAAGTGTAAGGAAGGGCTGTAAGTTGAGGCAAGAAACTGCTACTGCATGTAGAGCTGACATTTTGTATTTATTTGGTCAGGGAGACTTTATTTTGATCAAAGAAGTGCGTTTTCTCTCAAGTACTACACAATTTATTTTTAACTGCAGGAGACTGTAATGATTTGGATCTTGGTATGGAAAGTGGATCAATTCCAGACAGTAACATAACAGCTTCATCCATACAAAGTGCCAGCACACCAGCCAAGAATGGTCGACTGAACTTTACATTAGGGTCATCATGGTGTGCAGGAACAAGTGACAGTAATCCATATCTACAGATTGATCTACAAACGCTTCATATCATCTGTGCTGTGTCCACTCAAGGGAATTCTCAAGCAGAAGAGTGGGTGAAGAACTACACTCTACAATCATCCATAGATGGGTCAAATTGGACAGATTACAAAGAAATTGGACAAGTTAAGGTAATGTGAGAAATGAATCATTATATTTTCATACATAAGGAAATGATTCAGACTTTTCTACAGTTACATGTAACTATTTGTTTACATGCAATATGTTCACTGCTACAAAGTTTAAGTACTATTGCTGTGTGACTATAATTATTTAACAAGTTTTTTTTATGATTTTAAAATAAAGATAGTTTTGCTGAGCCATCTAACTTACTAAAAGAAAATAGATTTGTCACATAATTGAAACTAATAGTTTCCTACATTTTAATTTCAGTCTCTTAAGGGAAATGAGGACAGAAACTCAGAGATTAAGCACATTCTTAATGCAGGTGTTTTAGTGAGGTATTTACGATTTTTGCCAGGAACTCACCATGGTGGTGTGTGTTTAAGAGCAGAGGTGTTTGGAGTGAAGCAAAAACCAGGTGATTAATACTTGTATTACTAATTAAAACACAACTTTGATACTGTACACGTGTTGTAAGTAAGTTTGAGTCTGCATATCCTGTGCTTCTCTCTGGCTTCTGTAGCATAAAGCCATGAGACTCCCCTTATAATGAACGCTAGTCTATCACAGGGCTACCCCCAGCACAAGCATTAAAGTTACTGGTACCCGTTTATACACCTGGGTGGAAAGAGGCTTTTATACATGTATGAGTCAGAGTAAAATGTCTGGCTAAGAACACAAGTAACATTACATTATACATTTAACTACATGTACTACACATAAGAATTTTTTACCAATACAATTTTTTTCAAATTAATTAGGAAACTAAAGTTTAAAATTACAGAAACTACTTATCATTAAATTATTACTAAATCTACAATACAGTACTTATCTCACAGATCCTTACAGCATTACAGTACTGTTACAACACAGGTTTTACAAGCAACAGTAATTAGCTATAATAAGAAATTCTCTCATGATTATCCATGCAAGTGGACAAGAGATCTATAAATATCCATTTCTATAAAGGGTTATTAAATCACTGTTCATTATGGAAGTATAAGGTAAGGGAAGGTAAGGTAACTTTATTTAGAGTCATAAATGTAGGGAGTGGTTGCCCAATCCCCCAAGCCAGGGGCTTATGATAAAAGTGCACAACTATTTAGAATAATATTACTACTGAGTATATTTTTCTACATATATGTAACAAAGGAGTTGATGTTTTTTTTACTGACTGACACACAGAGAATCTTGCTCTCGGAAAGCCCACAACTCAGTCGTCAACATACAGTGATGCTCAGATCGGTGCTGCTGAGTCAGGAAGAGCAGTAGATGGAAACGCAGACACTGATATGCTTAACAAACACTGTTCACATACAAAGCAAGACAACCCCAGCTGGTGGCGAGTGGACCTGGCTGTAGGTCACGCAGCAGTCTATGAAATACACATAGTTAACAGGTTCACAGGTGATCCAGGAAAAAATAATGTAGACTACAAAATAACATTTGGTGAGTACATACATGTAGTGTTCTTAAAACCTAAACCCTAAGACAAACTACATGGAAATAGCACAAGAGCACATGTTCTGTAAATTATCACTAAAAGGAGGTCATATTTATATATATATTTATAATGCAAAAAGTTGTGTTTAAGGGGCAAATTGTTTGAATGTCTTGATAGATTAATAGATAAAAGGTGTGCTCAAAATAGTACTGGCCAGTTAGCTTAGAGAATTTCTTGTCAAACGTCTTTAGTTGAAAGATGAGTTATAAATGTATCTAGCCCAGTAAGAAAAGAGCTTGTACGCGTCAATGTGATGTTTTCATGGTACACTGTACCTTGATGATCTTGGACACCGACAGATGTACATACAAGTAACTTTGTCTTCAGATGTTTTTCTCTAGCAAAGCTCCTCATTGTTAGAAAATTATAGGCATACCTTGATGATAAGAGTTTGTAATATGACCTGTTTTTAGCATTGTTGAAATGTACTTCACTTTTAAGTAAAGGTTGCTTGATGGCACATAATTTGTTTAAAAAAATGGAATTTTAAACAATTAACAAATAGCAGACATAAGATCCCAGGAAAAGGATAGCATTATTATTATTAATGTCGTTGTTCCTAGCGAAAGTAAGTTAACCGTGGCGACTTGCGATTGAACCAGAGCTATTACTCAAATACAAACAACTCGTGATGGCGTTAATGGGGGAACACTGCCTTGCGTTTGGTTAGCCCATGCGACTTCCGGCAATAGTGTGACAAAACAACCTCACTTATCTCCCCAGCACTACAAGCTGAATGACAGACAGCACGTGCTGGATCGGACAAGAGTATCGGTTAGCAAGCGATGTTCAAAGGCGATGAAAAAACAACAAGCTTGGGGGAAGTCGCTGCGCAGACTTAACCGCACCACACAGGAGTGACCCCTTGTTTATTATGCAGGAAGACATGACCAACCTCGTCTCCAAAGGGAGGGAGGGAGGGAAAATTAAACGATAGATTTACAATAAGTAATAGCTACGTTGCTTAGACGAACTCAGAATGGACTCCGAACAGTTTTCCGAGCTTTTATACGGAGACGTTCGTCTGCTTGTAAGCCAGTAGAAAAGGCTGTACTACCGAACAGCTTACCCTAACACGTGTAACATCTTAAACATGAATAGTGCTTTAATGCTTTGCACCAATGCTATGGTACGTTATAACGTTCAGAAGATAACAAAGCTACAATGTTTTAGGTTTAGCTACAATAACGCTTACAGTTTGTTGACCTTTGGAATATAACTGCTCAATAGCTCTATAGAAAGTGATGCCGCCATGAACGGCTCATTCAGAACGTACGTCACGCTCCATTAACTATATTTTAATGGCGCGACAGTAAAATCTCATTTAACCAAATTCGAAGGACGTCCCTGTGCTAAAAAAAATTGTCCAGAGCCATTTATAATTTTTGCATACATTGGTCTATGATTTTTTTCTGTGAAGTGGCATGCACTTTTAAGCTGCGTACAAGTTTGCAAAAATGTGACAGGATGTTTTCTCTTCCAGCTGTTTCCCTCGAATTTGCTTAATGCAATCTTTTGTCTAGAAACTTAACTTCACGATTAATAAACTGTTCAGAAGTAGATTTTGAAGAAAATTATTTGTCATAGGTTCCCTTTCAAACACTATTAATAAATTGTTAATAATTATTTTCTGACACTTGCCTACATGTAACCATCAAGAAAGCTTCCAAAATCATGATAAGGTCTATTGGAACTCCTTTTTGTCAAGTTTGGGGTGGACCATTGGGCCTTTGAGGAGGGTGTGGGTAATATGGTACATACACAAGTTTTCCTCTTTACCCCTCCATGCACTAGCAAATTTTTTTCTCAGGACATGTGTACAGTATGCATGGTATTTTTTCCTCTGTGTAACATGCTTTCTATTGGCTCTCTGAATGACTGTGAATTTTTTCGCCAGTGGTTGTGTGCATGAATGTTTTTTTTTTTGGTACAAGTATGTTTGCAGTAATTTTTTTTACAAAATTACCTACCCCTCGATATTCAAGTGGTCCACCCCATAGTGAAAGCCCCAGGTGAGTTCTGCTGGGAATTTAAAATAGTAAGATTCAATGGTAGTTCTGTTTTTATGGCCCAGGTAACTCTATACATGTGGCAAGCAACCGTGAATGCACAGGACGCTATAGTTTTATTCAGTTCAGAGCATCAGCCATATGTTTCACTAATCCGCTGACAACTGGTAAATATGTTGGTATTATGACTACAAAGAGTCAAGTTCTCCAGCTATGTGAGGTGGAAATTTATTCACGAGGTAACTCAACATAATACTTTATTTTTATAAATTTACATGTAATTCAGCATAGTCAGGTTGAATGATACACACGCAGTCAAGAAATGCTTACTGCCTGTTGGCACCCAGGGAAACAGTGATTGCTCTTTGACATCCAGGAAATCTTTGGATTCCTGGTATGAGATAAATATGGAGTACAAACCGACACTGTACGGACCTGGAGACATTTTTCATAAGTATATCAAACAAGAGAGACAGTGTTTCATTGGGATATCCAAACACCCAGAAGAGAATTGAAAATACGATGTGCAGTGGAGCATTTTTGACAAAGTTTGAGGTGTGTGGATAGCTGATGAAACACTCTCTCAAGTGTTAATGATATATCTTCTCTGTTGAAACAAAAAATAAAGAGAAAGTGGAGAAGTAAAATCATCAAAATCTATGCTAATTAAGACCAGGTATGCAATCCCTCTTGATGGTTGTGATTTTCTTTGTTTTTACTTGATGAATTATTAGTGGGTTTGAGAAGTACATACTGTACTTGTTTACACCTTATGGTGCTGCTATTACCATTTTCAAGAGAGGCTTAAAACAGACCAGTATTCTAACTGAAGCCTTTTGAGACTATGAAGAGCCCCATCCAAGCTGATCTGAATGCAAGTCTGTAGGTTGCAGTCTGTATTTTGTCACACCCATCTCATTGACATTCATTGCTTTCAATTACAAATACAGCTAACTGAATAAAAATAAATTAATATTATTTGAAATTATTCATTTACTACATTGACATTTTGCTGTTGGGGAACTTTTCTTGGTCAATTTTTCTTTATTTGGTGATGTTATTGCTTGTCAGTTAAACCACTTGTACATGTAGCTCTGCCTACCAGGCAATCATTAAATTGTGTGACACTGTACCTTGTGTTCCTGCTGTGACCAGCTTTGACGAGAGTTTTAATTAATGATAAACTGTATTCCTGAGCTTAAGTGGTCAAGATACATATACATCACTCACTCACTTCCTGCCCATTGTGCCCACTGGCACGTAGGGCAGCAACAAAGCTCTTCCACTTCTGTCTGTCTTTGGCCAGCTGTTGGATCTTGTTCCAGCTCTGTTTTAAGCCCCTCAATTCTGTCTCTACAGTACGACGCCATGTATTCTTAGGCCTGCCATGCTTGCGCCTGCCTTTGGGAGTCCAGAATAGTGCTGTCTTTGTGATGGATTCATTATCCTTTCGAATGACATGGCCAATCCACCTCCAGCATCGTTGCATAATAATAGTACCCGTGTTCTCCTGTTTGCACCGCGAAAGCAGATCCTTGTTGGAAATGGTCTGAGGCCAGAAGATACATATACATACATACACAGACATATACATATACATATACATATACATACATACGTTTATTCCACGTCCCCAAGGGGCTTTTCAGTGATCTTAATTGTATTTATCAATGCCTGGAAAAAGATACTTGGTGGTAGTGGTAAAGAAGACAGGGTAAAGATCAGGTCAAAATTAGCAGTAATGTGTTTAAGTTACACTGTTAGTAGATCATGTTTTGCTAAAAATAGGAAGGCAAGTCTATTAAAGTCACATGCACAACAAATTAAGTTCTAGCAGAAAGGTGTAATGGACAGTTACTGTTCATGTACCTGTCAAAAGAATGTGAATGTGCCTCTCATCATTTTATTTCTGTCACAATTCTTTACCTTGAATTTGGCAAGTACATGGTTTTTCTTCACCATTACGTTGTGTGAAGCATTGACACCATTGAAAGGGCTTGTTTGATAATAATTATTATGTTTTTATCCCATGGTTCATCGGTCAACTTTTGTCCTCTTGACTTTCCCATTCTGTAGAAATTTTTTTTATACATGTACATGTAACTTCTCAACTGCCCTTTCCTAACCCCTTGAAAAATAATGAAATGATTCATCATGTTCGTTCTGAATGTCTCTCTAAAAAAGTTTTGAAGACTATATAGTTTTATTAATTTTAATCCAATGCCATGCCATGCTTCTTTCAAGAAAATCTGGCCTTTGGAAAGCATGCCGATCAGAAAAATGGCGCAGCTTATGGTGGTTTAGCCAGCCGAGGAGTGGATGGTAATAGTGAAACAATCTATGATAAAGGATCTTGTACACATACACCATTGGCAGTTAGACCCTGGTGGAGAGTTGACCTAGGGCAGATAGAGCCTGTTTCTGAAGTGTACATAGTCAACAGAGGAGATGGTTTGGGATACAGGTTAAACAACTTTGAAATCAGAGTGGGTAGGTTAGCTTTTCTATCAATTTTATAGTGTTTTATAAAGGTTCAATTACATGCTAACACACCATTCAGCTTGTTTTTCCATCAACATGCATGGTGACTGTAATGAACCTTGGAAAGTTACCCTTCTATTACATGTATATATGTTCTGTCAATGTACATTTGCAATACAGTAGAGACTAAGCACAGCCAAGCCCAGCCTTGCTCAGCACCATTCAGCATAAAGAACTGAGTCCTGTGCAGTGTAGTTTGATGCAGTACAGTGTAACACAGTGCAGTGTGCAGGTGTACATGTAGTTCAACTCAGTGGGGCTCAGCACAATTCAATAATGGCAAAAATGGAGTTACCAAAGAAAAGCCTCATGGTATGGTAATATTTTGAATACTGTTAAGAAGAACTTATCGAGACTTAAGCTCTCGTGCTGACCCCACAAGAGAAAATTGAACTTGAAGTTACCCATATTTCAATAAAAACAGATGCTTCGTGTTAGTTAAAAACACAATCACACATGCTTTGAGCATTCTTACGAGGTTTGATATTAGCTTTCTCGAGAATGCTTGAGAATTTAATCGTGGGGTCACTTAGAGAAATGAACTAAAGTGAGCTGTTTTAAATAGTATTCCAAAAGTCACCATGCTATGAGTAGATTTTTAGGAAATAAGTTTTGCACTTACTGCTCAAACTTTGTGTGGAATGTGTCTTAATTACTGGTCCCTTTGGCCTTGGGAAACAGTTAGTTTTGTTTTCCCTCAAATCTTCATCTCAGGAAACATTGAGGTCCTCAGGAAAACAAAACTGACTGTTTCTCTTGGGAAAAGTAATTAAGTAGATAATATGGTTCAGTGGTTTATTTTTTTATGCTGCTTAGAAGACTCCTGAATATCAGTTTCCTAATTGTTAGCCAACTCAAAATACTATACATTATTAAGCTGTATAAGTACATGTAGCTTTGCCATGCTACACTGTAAGTACTTTTTAATTTGTAGCAATGTTTTGTATCAATATTAGAATGATAGTTCTGTAAAATTTTGAGTAATTTTGCCTTAGACTTCACCTGGTAACACAGACATAACTTTTGATAAAATCATGAGTAATGTTGGAAAACTAAGAATTGTCCTTTGACCATAGAAATGATAATCAGTGAAAGGCAACATGGCAAATGTAGAGCACAGTTATGGTGTCATTCTCTTTTACTGTCTTGTCTACCTTTCTTTAAGGGTCAGAGACCAGTGGTGGGGGTGTGAACAACCCTACGTGTGGCAGTGGTTCCAGGAGTGTTCCAGGAGGGGAGGGTAAATCCTTCTTCTGTCGCCCTCCCTTGTATGGAAGATATGTGACAATCAGAAGTTTATTGAGGAATGAGCCATTAACACTGTGTGAAGTTGAAGTGTATTCTGAAAGAAGAGGTATTGATGAGTAGTTATTCCAAAATCTGGAATCTGGATCAAGAGATCCAGCTTCAAGCCTGTGATGTTATGTACATGTATATCTTGATTTGGGTATGGCTTAGTCTTTGATAGAGTGTTCAATTATTAATTTCAGCATGTCAAATCCAGGCTCTTGGAGTCTCCAGCAGAGATGCATTTCCAGACAACAGCTTTTCAGCCACGTCAAATAACGGGAGTAATAACGTAGCTTCCAAAGGTCGACTGAATGGAGTTGGGTCGTGGTCACCTAGTAGCAACAACAATTCTAGTGACTATCTCCAAATCAACCTCCAATATGAGTTCTTTATCTGTGCTGTAGCAACGCAAGGAAAATCAACTGAAGATCACTGGACAACTAAGTACAAGTTACGTTTATCACTTAACAATATTGACTGGGTCACCTACAAAGAAAACAGCACTGATAAGGTGGGTTGGATCACATACATTGTCTTTCTTATGACTAGCACTGTGAGAATAATATTATGCCTCTCAGTACATATGTGCCTAAATTCAGTGCACTTTAAGGTCTGCGGTGAACATACAGTGCATGCTTATTGTAGTGTATTAGGGTCTGTAACATGGTGCAGGCCACTGCCAGCACTGGTCAACATTGAGCAGGATTGCAGTGGTAATGTTGGCAATTACTATGACTTGGGACTATCATAAAAGATTACCATAAATATGTGACTGTGACCATGACTAAGCAGACTCTGACTGTTACTTTGCAAATTACTTTGACAGTGACTAAATGTACGTGTACCTGCAATTGTGACTCACTGTGACAGTGACTGTGACTGTGACTGTGACTGTGACTGTGACTGTGACTGTGACTGTGACTGTGACTGTGACTGTGACTGTGACTGTGACTGTGACTGTGACTGTGACTGTGACTGTGAATGTGACTGTGACTGTGACTGTGACTGTGACTGTGACTGTGAATGTGACTGTGACTGTGACTGTGACTGTGACTGTGAGACTGAGACTGTGAGACTGAGACTGAGACTGAGATATTGCATGGCCATTGATGCCATGGCCATTGCTGTTACCAGGATGTATCATCTTTCTTATGGCTATATAATTACTGTGGCATACACTCAGGTAATCATGCCTCGGTAGACTTGAATGCTTAAATGCAGGGTATTGCAAGGTCTATGTATGTGTACATTCTTAGTGTAGTGTATTAGGGTCTGTTATGTGAGGTGTAGAGCACTGCCAGCACAAAGTCAACACTGACAAGGATGGTGGTGGTAATGATAACAATTACTGACTTAGAACTCCTCTGCTGTATGTTGCTTTAAACAATTTGTGCTATGACTGACAAGAAGCGATTATGACTGACAGCACATGTAAATCAGTGCCTGTCACTCGGCTGTGACTGTGACAGTGACAATGAGTGTTACGGACAGCAGCAACCATTATTATGCATAACTGTGACATTAACTGTGCATGACTGTGAGTGTGACTATGACTATGCATGACTTGACTCTGACTATTGTATTTACTTTGATGGTGACTGAATGTACCTGCAATTGTGACCGTGATTGCAACTGTGACTGTGACTGTGACTGTGACCACACATGACTTTGACTGTTACTGCATGACTCTGACTGTGACTGCTTCTGTGAGAAAGATTTTAATGACTCGCAAGCATGTTTGACTTGTGTGACTCTGACTGCAACTGACTGTGTCTATGCATGACTGTGAATGACTGACTGGCTTCACATGACTGACTGTGGATGACACTCTTTGATTGTCATTGTGACTGACTGACTGACTGACTGACTGACTAAATGTTAAAAGTGACTGTGACTATACATAACTGATGTACTGACTGATTGACTAAATGACTGACTGCCTTATAGGCTGACTGACTGATTGACTAAATGACTGACTGATGCATTGACTGATTGATTGAGTGACTGACTGGCTGGCTGGCTGGCTGACTGACTGACTGACTGACTGAATGTGACTGTGATTGTGCATGGCTGACTGACTGGCTACAGTTGTAACCCCCTGTGATTGCATTTACAACTGTAAAAGTGACGGTTAATAAGTGACTGTGACAGTGACAGTGACTGTGCTCACACATTACAGTACATGCTAACACAAAGTGGATTCAGAGGCAGTGGAGTGGATTTGGTTGGTTAGCTACCCTTAGTAAATTTGCCCAAATTTAAAGTAAGCCTATTTTCATTGGCATATAAATAACACTACTGTCATGCTGCAGTGTTTTAAACTAAATTTTGACAGCACTTGCCATTCTGGCAAGTGACTCTCAAAATGCATTCACCTGGTGTAATTTTCACTTGCCCAGAAAGGTGCCTCCCCTCCCCCAATAAAATCTCCACAATGATTCACAAACTACAGTCGAACCTCCATTATCTGGACTTGTCGGGACCTCGGTAAATAGTCCGGATAATCGAGAGTCTGGATAATCGAAAACATGAATATTAATGAGATAGAAATGGAATGCATCAGAATATTTCTTTGTCTCATCGCACTTCCGAATTTTGAAAAGCGCACATGATAATATGCTGTTTCAACAGTCTTTTGAAAGGATTATTGGGCTTTTTGCGACTTTTGAAAAAATTGGGACCAGAGAAAAAAGTCCGGATAATCGTGGCCCAGATAATCGAGGTTCGACTGTACTCTTTTTTTTTCGATATATTGTAATCAGGGAGGCCCAGCTTACCATTTTGTGTACTGAGCTTTCTTGTTCTGTTCCAATTACTAGATGCCTCCTTAGGATATCTGCCAGTGGTTGGTTTTATTGTTTTATCCATGTTTTTATCTTTTGACACTCTTTGGAAGTATTTCGATCCACATTCTGTAGTTTTTTGAAGTGAAAAACAGCTAAACCAACAGCTGGCACTACCTAATTTGCATATATCCCCATAGAATCGAGACATTGGTTGGAGTAAGTTTTCATTTAAAAATATTCTAGCCAAAATGGAAAATAAAAAGGGGTGTTATCAATAATTAAGCCTAAATAGTTTTCTCCAAAAATGAAAATTGTACTTGCCAAATGGGCAAGTGATAGATGATTTGTACTGAGCTGAGACTTTTCATGCTTGCATTGGCGAGCAGACGAGTGGTAATTTCCAACACTAATGCTGGGTGCCAGTACTTTGTTATATGTTACAAATGTGAAGCTTAAATAACTATTTAACAGTAGCTGCATAAGTTCTGTGCAGCAATTTCAACACTTACTGGTACATGTTCATGTACAATAATTGTTTGCAAACAATTAATACAAAGGCTTCTTTTGCAGGTCTTTGATGGTAACTCAGGAAGAAATGATACAGTGAAACACAATCTAAAAGAAATTGCAAGAGCAAGGTTTATCCAGTTTCAGCCAACAAATTACTCAACTCACAAAGCTCTGAGAGTAGAAGTATATGGAATACTTAAACCTGCAGGTATCTTGCTTCCTACACTTGTTACCTTTCATATATTAAGTGCTATCATGGTAAATTTATTTTTTATTAGCGTTACTGGCTTACAATAAACTCATTACATGTATGCATGTACATGTATTAATCTATGTAAAATAAACTACAAATTATATAGATCACAGTTGCTCAAGGTTTGAAAACATAGAGTATTGCAAAATTTTAAAAGTAACCACACTTGGTACTCTTAAATTTAGCGACCTTTTTCTATCATTATTTTTGGAGGTTGCCCACTTTTGTTGGGCTATTAGTTTTGGTAGTTAAAACAAGTACCATACATGTATATGAAAATGAGCTACATGTTATTCATCTTACAGTAGTCATGTTAAAGACAGTCTGCACATCACCTCTATAAACATAATAAGGGACGGAAGTTTTACAGAAGGAACACCAGAGTAAAATACTGCATTAGTGAATTATACTGCTCTTGTTATCTGTTATGCCACTTTTTTTTTATTTTAACCTTACACTTTAGGTAGGCACATACGTTTGACGTCATTGTTTTCAAGCTTGGTCTCGTGAAGTAACATTGTCTGTATTTTGCAGTAATTTCTGCAACACCAGATCTAGAATATAGTATTGCAGAGCCTTCAACTGCGTCATAAATTTGGTCATTTCTTAATTTTTAGCTCCAAGCCAAGCTCCAAGTAGCTTTGTTGTGTCTCCACTGTCTTCCACAAGCGTTAGAGCATCCTGGCAGCTGCCACCAGTAGGCTCCAGACATGGAACAATCACAGGATTTAAACTGTGTTTCCAAAGGAAGAACTCTGCTGCAGATTATCCAACTGTTTTAACCATTCAAAGTAATGCAACTTTGAGCAGAGATATTACTGGACTGCGTAAATATTCAGAATATGAATTTCAAGTGTTAGCTTTCTCTTCTGTTGGAAGTGGACCAAAAAGTTCTGTTCAGGAAGTGAGGACAAATGAAGATGGTAAGAAGTGAAAGATAGCTATAATGTTGAATTTCTTGAGTAATAAAGTATGAAGGGTATAATGTACAATGTACAATGTAGAATGTAGGTGTCATCTGGAAGCAATGTGAGCAGTGACTTACCAGTATGAAAACCGAGCAATATGCAAATTCATGGAGACAATGGCAACCTCACCATGGGTCAACCCCCTAGCAGGTGTTCTTTTGGAGAAAGAAAATAGCTAGAATTACATTTTTAACAAGATCTGCAGTCCAGATATGTAATGAGAGTGGCAAAGAAAGGCAATTAAGATCTAAGCTTGCAACCGCAAGGGCCTAACTGTCTTGAAAGGGAATGAACTGCACATATCCTGGAATGCTAACCTCAGCGACTGACCAGCAGCCAAACTCCTTGTGAGCTATTAAGATAAACTAGTAGTAATCAAAGATTAGAGCAGTGCGTTCACATGTGTACTTTGCATATTTGGTCAACAAAGTTTGATCAAATGACAAAATTTATAACAATTTGCTTGTGAAGTTGAACTAGCGATGAATAAATTATATCCCGCAGCACTGAGTAGCGACCCCGTAAGAATGTTTTTAACTAAAGTTTTAATTTTTCCTGGACAAAACGTTTTTTAGGAGACATTTTATTTAAATATTTGCAAAACTCAAATAATTTCAATTTCAGATCACCAACACTTATGATAAATATTTCTTAAGAAAATGAATTTTTGACCAGCCGACCCTACCAGACAGCACATCACCAATACTTATCTTGTACATTTTACCTTGTGTTTGTGTTTGTTTCCATTGTTCTAATTTACATCTTGTTTTAATGGGTAAATGAAGGTTAAATTAGTTCTAAAGACAAATCATGGCCTTTTGGCGAGCTACACGACAAGGAAAGTTTGTTTTCTGACAAGAAATCATGGTCACTTGCCGAGCTAGTCAAGCTAGGACTGGGAAAATTGTATTTTTAACCACATATCCTAGCCATTGGTCAAGCTACACAACCCTAAAAATGTGTTTTCTGAACACAATTCATGGCTATTTGCTGTCGCTGAGCTACAAAATATTCGCTCTTGTTGTTGTTTGTAGAACTGGACTGATCCTCAGTGAGAATCCAGTGCTGTAGCAGCTTAAGTTAAATGTGTGTTTTATGATACTTTATTCCTATAGAAAAGCTACACATGCTAGAACACACTTTAATTTTGGCGTAATTTTGCATGCATTGACTGCATGATATCTAATTGCTCCAATTTACTTCAATCTAAATAAACTGATATGTCAGAACAGCGAACGGAAATCATCCAAACTCAAACTACAGTGAGACATTTGTGGCTATAAACTTGGGTCTAAGGATCTCTTTTAAGTATTTAAAAATACCGTTTTGAAATACTTCTTTAACCCACTGACTCCTGTGCTGGCCGTAACCGGCCGTGACGAGCCTTGTCTCTCATCGGGAAGATGGGAGACCCTGGGAACGAGGTTGTGAGAGATTTACATTTTTTTGCTCAACTTTTGCTAATAATTATGTACAATTGTAGGAATCAACCTTGTCGATTCAAATCAATGTACATAGTCATATGTGACCAAACAAAGCATCTGGAAATTTTCAGTTACATTTGTTTGTGGCCATTTTCCTTAAAGCTTAGTTAATAGCGGAATAGTTATGGAGACTGGCAGAGTTCTTTGATGTACGTTTTTCTTGGCTATTTTGGGGGTTGGCCCTGCGCAAAACCTGCCAAATTATAAACGGTAGTTATGTGTGCTCGTACAACTAACCATTAGAAGCATAGCAATTATGTTATTTATGCATAGTCAATGAGCATAAAACAAACGATGTGCAGGGTCAAGGACCGTCCAACATAAATCTTAGCCTGTTTGTATGCTTCTTTGATGTTTACTGAGCTTCTTAATCATTTCCCTCTATCGAGTCTGCTTAGAGACAGAAGTGGAATTTTGTGTTGGACTTCCTGTAAAATATTATAATTATCTTACCTTGCAACTGGAGTAGGACATTCATTTCATTTTAGTAAGAATTTTCCGATTTCAAAAGTAAGTTTAACAAATTGACGTCAGTTTTTCATGCGTCTGTCTTGTTATTGATCGTGAATTTCGTCATAACATTGTCAGAGTAACTGTGGATCCATGAGGCGATAGCCGAGTGAATTCGCAGACTACTTTGACAATGTTATGACGAAATTCATTGTCAATAACAGGACAGACGCATTAAACACTGACGTCAATTTGTTTCTTACGATAATAAATTGTCAAATTGTCCACCCTCGCTCACTGAGGCATTGCATAAATTATAAATTCATTTGTCTGTTCACTTACTGACCATAAAAATTAGCCAATGAGCGGGCGAGAATTTCTGCAGTTATCGTAAAATTTGGGATATACATGTACCATCCAAACGTGTCACACAAGTGAGGGATAAAAGAAATAACAAAAATTTGCTGTTACAAAATGAATGTGCCATGACTCTTGTGTGCTCAATTTTTGATGCAGTGTAATAATATGATCAGTACGAACATTGCTGTGATAAAACTCAGGAAACCTATTTATTATTGAATGATCACAAACTCGGTGTGATTTTGATGGACAATGTTAATCCGGTTTTGATATGTACAAAATGCAATCGCATGACACTTACTTTCTTGTGTGTGCCTCAATATCACGTAGCAAAAAGTTGGAAAGTCAGGTGTCATTTTTTAAGCAAAGGGAAGTTAGGCTTTTAATTAAAAACAAATATTATTTGGCATATATGTAGTATTACTGTACTTCTGTAACTATGAGCAGAAGACGTCAAATTTTATAATAGAAACAGAGGAAATAGTCTTTATTTCATATTGAAAAGAAAATGTTAGGTGATGTAAGGAAAGCAAGTAAAAACTAACGATATAATGTCCCGACGTTTCGGAATGAATAAATGAGAGTTAGTTCAAAAAAGATAATTATGACCTGTGCGGATTGAATCTGTTTGTACATTCAAACGTGGTCTTAATTATTTGGGCATGTCATTACAGAATCGCGGCCATTGAAAAGCGTCGCCCGGGAAAAGTGAGGTACCCACGATGCTTTGCGGGCGTAATGACCTGGGAATGAGGTTGCAAAAGTTCACCGCCAGCTTCGGTCTCTTAAGATCTGAATAGCCGAATTCCCAAGCGGGAGTTGTAAAATTTCGCTTTGAGTCCGTTTACAGACAATGGAGATACAACTGGAGCAATTAGTATTGTTTGAAAGTGGTGAAGTGCTCTTTTCATCAGTAAAGCGCAAAGGCTGCGTTTGCATATCAACAGAGCGTGAAGTGTTTATCCGTATACTAAACACGCGATCGCGAGCAATCCTTTACGATAAAAAAAAAAATCGACGTCCGCCCTGTGGAATTCTGTAATCTATCCGTATTTATGAACGGAAATTCTCATGTAGTCCTTGCTTTTAATGTTTTAAGTAGCCACTTATTCGCGTGTAGAGTTGGTTTTGTTTTGGAAGCATTTTTTAACGCTTTGCGATCACCGATCGCCGATCACCCGATGCGCTCGGTGACTTCGAAATCTGTCCACGTTGGAGCTCCATTTTCAAAGCGAGTGTTTTTTTCTACTATAAATGTATAACTACGAACATAAACGAAATTGCTTTCCTCGAAGAGAGATCGCTAAATTTGATCACACCATCGAATTGTGTCATAGATTTTTAAACCAGCTGTGTGAACCTAATGTAAATAAACATTCGGACTGCCGATGGTTTGTAGTTTTGCTTTTGGCTTCCCATACATTATTCTGTTAGTTTAGTTCTGATAAAAACCCGACATTTAAAGGGTAATTTAATTTTACATCATCAAAAACTTGTAAATATGTCAACATTATAGACCTGGTCTGGGTTGTTCGAAAGCTTAGTTAATGCTAACCCAGGATTAAGAGTTAACCAATTAACTATTAATTTTTCTAGTATAAAAAATGTTTTTCAGTTCTTATTTTTTGAGTAGTTTGAGATTGCTCAAGCTCAAAACTGAAGGACAAACAAAATAAACAGAAAACCTCACCGAAATGTATACAGACTGAAATCAAAATTCTCGCTAATCGTGGCTTTGAAAAACCTGGCCCATGCAGAACTACAGGACTATAATTATTTTGCAGTATCAGCGGACCACTTTGGGCTCAGCCTTTTTGAAATTAATTTGTCGTACATGTGGGTGAATTAAACAAGGACACAGGTAAAGTAATTGAGGTGTTTTTGTTTAATAGGATTTATGTGATGCCTATTTACCGTTGCATGATTCTAATTAACTCTGTCAACGTCCTTTACAGTTTCCAGTTATTGGTTCACATACCTTGCGAACTTCACTGTTCTGAATGGTCACTCACTCTGTTTGTCATGACTCAGGGACAGTGTACCATGTGCTGAGTTGTGCTATACTTTGTTTGCACTTATACATGTACAATTTTTGTACTTTTTTACTTAACGTAATGTTTGACTAAAAATAAATTTGAAAAATAACGTTTATGTGTAGTAAAAGAACGTGCTTAAAATAGAACTAACTTGTTGTTCAATTGTAGCGCCTTCAAAAGCTCCAGATGGCTTCACTGTGACTGCAGAAACTTCTACCAGTATTGCAGCATCCTGGGAATTACCACCAGCACAGGACAGGAATGGAATCATCAGAGGATTTAAACTGTTCTACAAAAAGAATGGGTCTTCTGGGTTACAAACCATAGAACCAAGCAACAGTGAATCCATCCGGAACAAAGTTGTGACTGGGCTTGATGTGTACACAGAATATGAATTTCAAGTGTTGGCCTACACTTCTGTAGGTGATGGACCAAAGAGTTCTAAACAATATGCGAGAACGAAGGAAGAGGGTAAGAAATTGATAAAAGATGATAAGCAAAACACCTCACTGTATGTCATCCTGACCTTGCTGGGTATGGTACAGTTGCAAGTGGCCAACTACATTCTATGTTTATTTCGATATATTTATAAATAACCCTTCAACCACTATTACACAGACGTAATAACAATTATCCCGTTTTAGATGAAACCAAGTGTAAGTTTTCTACTGATTTAACAACTGCCGTAATGGTTTATGTCTTATGTCGTGGTAACAGGTTTGGAAGAGTGTTATATTACACATTATAATATATGTTTCGTTCATGAAAGAACGTGCGTTATTTTGATCCCGCGCGTGCTTAGATATGCATGAGTCATCGCTGTTTACGTATTTGCATATTCTATCAGTGTTTCGAAATCAGCATCCTTGTAACGGTTACCGCACATTTTGGCTCTAGTTTCGTTTTGTTGTAACTCTCTTGAGCCACCGGGTAAGTGTTAGCCATCAGGCGTCGAACTGCTTATGTTTGTTTCGTTTAGTTTCATGTTACTTTGCTCATGCCTTTGTGTATATTTCTACGTTTCGAAGTAATTACCATCAAATGGAATTAAATTGTTGTGACTAAAGCGTTGACTAATACTTTGATAACAGTGAATTGTACAGCGAGTGAAACAATATAAATAGGACCCAGTGAAATCAAAATCCCCACATCTAAGAGATTCGCACTTTTACCAGCAATTCGCTGAAAACAAACGCACATAAACAAGCTAATTATACAGCACAGGAAATCAAAACGAAATACAAATAAAGCAACCAAAAATGACGGAAAACTAACGAAACTTACAAGATTTGTGTGGCGACTTCGGCGACTACATGTAAAACATAATGACAATGGCAACTAGAAAACTAACGGCAGAAGAAGCTATACCAAAACATACAAACAACGGATGAAAGAAGGTACACGAAAATATGAAACGTTACGTAACCGAAAATAACTGGCGAAACTAGTTAGAATAACAAGTATACACGGAGTAATTGAAAAATGGAAAACAATGGACAAAAAACGTGAAGGCAAAACAAAACTGAGGCGCCGTGACTACACCCAGCACGCACTTTGATTGGTCAAAACCCATGATTTATCAGAGTATAAACAGAAACACTGTGTTTTATTGTTTTTCGCCGTATTACCTGTATATCACAAAGCAAATGAAGAAGCCTAAGCCGTGTACAACACTGGGATAAAACACTCCGGACATTTGAGAACACTCGAGAAATGTAGAAAACACTCGACTGCAGCTCATGTTTTCTACATTCCCTCATGTTCTCAAATGCCCGTCGTGTTTTATCACAGCGTAATACACGACTTAGGCTTCTTTATTTGTTAAATATGAATTTCACTATTAATAGTAGGCTTGTGAGAGAGGTTGATTGTTTTATTTATCATTCTCAATTCTCCATGTAGTTGATTATAGTCAAGTACTATTTGCTTGAAACAATTAAATACCACAACGTTTAACCACTGCTAAATTAATTTAACATCTATCCATTAGTGATGTGTTTCTTTACGTTACTTGCTGTTTAACTTGATTTTTGAATCTCAAAAATGTACTAACAAATCGTGATTATAATGTTGTTCAATTACAGCTCCTTCAGCTGCCCCAAGTGGCTTCACTGTTACTGTGAAATCCTCCACCACTATTACAGCCTCCTGGCAGTTACCACCAGCAAACACCTGGAATGGAATTATCAAAGGGTTTAAACTGTTTTACAAAAAGAAAGACTCTTCAGGGTCACAAACCATGAAGCTTATTAACGATAAAGCGATTCACACTACAGATGTCTCTAGGCTATCTAAATTCACAAAATATGAATTTCAAGTCTTGGCCTTTACTTCTGCTGGTGATGGACCAAATAGTACTGTAAAATCTGAGACGACAAAGGAAGACGGTAAGAAATTGGTGTTAATTATTAGCAAATTTTACTTACTTGTCTTGCATAAATTACTACGTGGTCCTCGTAGTTTGGAACAATGTTTGTAAGATGGTAAAAGATTTAATTTTCGTTTCCTAATTGACTTAATTAGGTTAACTCCTCATACATTGTAGAATCTTAATTTTATAAATCTTCTTTTGATATAATTGTTTCTGTCTTAAAAAAAAGGCATATTTGAGGAGTGTAACTGTGTAAATATTCTTAGGTTGTTTCTTACTCAGAAACTCAGCAATCAGAGGTATTGTGCTGTTCGAGGCGATAGATAATTCGAACTCCACTTGATAGGTTGATTAAGGGCATATTTAATCAAAGCTCAAAGTTCGCGAGATACACTAGTTGGGACGGTGAATGACAGAAAGTAGATTACGGTAGAAAAATGTTCCAAAAATAACTGTAGTAGACTTGAAGCTAGTTGTAGCCGCCACAAGAGTTCGTAGTTTCAGTACAAAATGCAGAGTGAGAGTTGAGCACAATAAGGTAGAAGGTAGTGCAGGTTCGATACGAAATATAATTAAAAATACAGTATAGCTTAGATACAGCATTTAGCTACATAGGTATGTTACGGATATAATTATCAGTACCTAAAACAACTGAGAAGGGTTAATATTGTTGAAACGCTGAGCTGAATGTAATAACACTGAAAAGACAAATAGATCATGACGACAACAATGTGATTTAAAAAAATCAGTCATTTGGTCTTGTGACAATTATAGCAACATTTTAACATTGAAAACTTGCTTCTTGGAAATCATAGCTACATGTAACAATGGAGGTAAAACACTTCTTTTGGTAATGACTTGCACAGAAGATTGCAGAAAGTTGCCCCAAAGGTAGTCAAATGGTAGCCTGTAGCTGGTCCTATGATTATAGGAGTTGCGGGATTACTAATAACTACCGTTGCAAGGAGTTGGCCTTAAAGTGCACCTAACCCCCAATTTTTTTTTTCGCTTAAACAAATCTAGACTTTATTTGAAGCATTTGGGCGAAGAAATTTTTGAATTTGGTTGAATCCTCGATTTTCTATGCCCTTTCAAAGTCGCGATTAAGTGTTTCACGACCGCGTTTTAGGGAGTCTGGGGCGGCGGTACCTGATGACGTCTACCCAGGAACCAAACACAATAGCGCCTCAGTCAACTCTCTGTATTTGCTCGAGAAAATAGAACGCAAAACTAATCGTTCCGATGTATTTTGGGACTAAAACGTCCAAGTTTTGTCCCAGAATCATTTCTTTTTCGTCACTGGAGTCAGAGTTAAGTTTCGATTCGGAAGGCTCCGAAATAAACTTCGATCGAGCACGTTCGACAACTGTGAACTCACTGCTTAGAGCTTTGAGAGCAATTTACAATATTTCAAGCGACGACGGGGAAGACGTCTTTGCGGACGAGCTGCTTGTATATTAGGAATGGAAAGCTAGATACGAAGTGGAGGAGCAGGCAAACGAAAAGCAGGAAAGAAAACTCAAGGACTGCTTTGGATGGTAATTTCGTCAACTAAACATAAGATTCCCACGCGTGTTTATAGCCCGTTTACATTTGTCCTTACCGAGAATGTATTTTGTCAAGGTTCTGTTAAATCCAGTTTGTGTTTTACTTTCAGTTGAATGCTTCATGTTTATAAGAGCGACGTACGTGTTGCAGTTTTCGAGACTTGATGACCTCCAAAACATTGGCTTCGATCGATTGAAAATCGTATTGTTTGGACCTGTATTTTTGAAGCTGCGGGAAGCAAGGCGGAAGGAAACATTTCATATAATTACCGATTTCACATTGTCACACGTTTTAAGTCGTAACTCCAAATAACCAATGTAAATTGTTCTCAAAGTTTGCAGTGAAATAGGCCCTTTGCAGCTAAGCCATCACGTGACCTACTTTTCATAAAATTATGGGCTATAACTTAACGAATGCCAGAAATGGAAAAAGCATGTTGAAAATATCAAAATGGCCAAGTTTGAGGCCCCCATCATCAGAGAATGAGATTTTATGATGGCCTGAATTTTTGAAAGAATAAGAAGATTTGTATGGGAAAATGTTGCTGGAGAGCAAGACCTTGCTCTCCGGCAACATGTTCCATACGAATCCTCTAAATTTTCCGAAAATTCAAACTATGGTATGAACTTACTCGTTTTTTCCCGGGGCCTCAAACTTGGCCTCTTTGGTTTTTTCGATGCGCTCTTTCCATTTCTGGCATTCTTTAAGTTATAGCCCATAATACAAAAATTTTTTTAGGAAAAATTTGGTCACGTGACCCCAGCTGGAAAGGGCCTATTCGTCGGATAAGCGAAAAGGATGTGTTCCCTAAGCGGTCCGCAGATAATGTTACGCGGTCATATTTTCGACGCTATTGCACAGAATCTTTGTCGCACTGCTGATTTCCAAACCTTCGAAAAACTCTGTGAGTCTAACAATTTTGTTATCCTGTAATTCTAGAGGATTAATCTTCGACTTTCATCTAAATCGAAAGAGAAATAAGTGTTGGTTAGCGGCGTACAGTTGCGATCTATTTACATATCAGTATAACGCTTCTTGATCATGACCGGATCACACAACTTTGCCGGTTATGTTATAAATACTGCGGGATTGGAAGATATAGGTTGTAGGTAGTATTTCTACAAATTGCTGGTTAGCTTTAAGCAGAAAATTTATGAAAATAGCGTTCGAAAGTCTGCGGAACAAATTCCAGTGAGAGTTCTTCAATGGTTCTCACAGATTCAGTTCGCTTGTTTCGGTTCGACAAAATCAACCATCGTTTACGTCTTTATTGCACCATTAGCCGATCATCGTCAGTAAATTGTACAGTAGATCTTACTTTAAATCTGGAATATTGCTGCAACAGCCGATAGCACCTCTGGAAGGCGTTTCTGCGCACTTTTCGAATGTGTATTGCACCATCCTGAAGGAAATGAGATATCCAACCTTCCTGGGTAGACGTCACAAGAGCCGCTGGACCCATTCTCCTCAAACTCGGTCGTGAAACAAAATGGCGGTGTTTTGGAGCTATTTTCGAGATTTCGTCGTGGCACAGAAAATCGAGGATTTAACGGAATTCAAAAATTTTTTCGCAGAACTATTTCAAATAATAAGTAGATTCGTTCTAGCGAAAAAAAAATTTGGCGGTTAGGTGCACTTTAAAAACACACGCGTGCATGATTATGCCTAGTGTGTGAACCATATGTTCAGTAGAAAGGGTTATTTCATTCCCTTGCATGAAACACGAATTTATCCTTGAGTAAGCATGAAACAGTAAATTCCTCACTAATAGACAAATTCGGCTAACTCACGCGCGAGTGTTACGTGACTTGAACTGGGTACAACAGCAATCAAAAGAAGTACGTTCGTATTGTCATTTAGAGAAAAATAAGCCACGATTCCGCAGTTTTGTTGCACCGGAGACTGTCAGAACAGCTCCGCTAACCGAAAAGATCTCTCGTTTCACGGGTTTCCGTTAAATTTTAAAAGCGTCCTCTCTGTTTGCATCGTGAAAATGTTAGGTTAATTTTAAACTACGTTTCTGCGTGGTGTAACCCAGGTTTGTGGTCTCTTATCAGTACCATGCATTGGCTTTTTCGTGAAATGTGTCAGTCATCACGGTCTGTGTGTGAAATGTTGTTCACTGTGGCACAAACAAGTGCATAATCTTGTACTGAACATGGCGAGTGGTAACAACAGTATGAAACAGTTGTATTAGTTAATGAGTTGTTATGTTTTTCCTAACCAGCACCTAGTATCCCCACGTCGCTCACTTATAGTGTGCAAGACCAAGACAAGTCACATGGTCCAAGAATTAACTTGACCTGGTCGATACCTGCAAAACCAAATGGAGTCATTAGAAGTTACACTGTGTTTTACTGTTACAATGGAAATTCGCAAAAAGAGATCTCTGGAATAGATGCATTGAGTTACTCAGTTGATGTACTGGGTGGTGCCACCTACCAGTTCCATGTCAGAGCTGTGACTATCAAACCTGGACCAAATGCTACTTTAACCGTAGCTGTCCCTGAGTATGGTAGGAAGACTTCCACTCAAAGTACAATTCGATCAGCATTTTAGATGAACAAGTAAATTTGTAATTGACTTACATTTACAGGCCACAATACTGCTTTGTGATATTGTCTAAAAGTTAATGAAGAACTTTAAAACTGGTGTGTACATATTTTCAAGTTATATACGTAGACTATGCAAATATTTCAAGCAGTGTTTATGAACACCAGTCGGTATCTTAGCTGTTAGCAACGTTGGTCACATATAGTCATAATTTGGTGGCTTTGTGTTGAACCCCCTGTACCATCATTACGGTTTGGAGGGGGGAGGGGGGGGGGGGGGACTCCCATACAAAAATGACTGGGGTGCCCCTCGTACCTTTTAGGGGTTAAAAAACGGTTTTGGTACTTCTTAGGTTTTATCTTTTAGGGAATTGTGTCGAAAAAAATAAAACATGAGATATTTGAAAATCAACTTGAAGCAATCATCTTTATCGCTATTAAAAGTAATGAAGGTGTCAGTCAATGTGTTGTTTTAGAGTTGGAACCTCTTAGGGGTTCATTTAAAAATTTCTGACGAGCACCCCGTCCTTTTTATATGGAACTCCCCCCCCCCCCCCCCCCCACACACACACACACCATCATATTAGCGGCCAGAAAACCGTAATACTCTGACGACTCTGTTAGTGACCTAAACGTCATTTCTGAAGGTACCTAGATGGTCTTCAAAAAAGTCTTATCTGTTCAATTTTACTTTCGTCCGACTTTCTTACTGTGGGTGGCACAATTTGGCTTTACGGAGAGATCCTTTGCAAGTCCTCTTTCCTCCTTAGGGTACAAGAGGGGTGTAAATGGGATACCAAACTACCTTTTAAAGCAATCTGACAAACATGCTGGGAGGTATGCAATCTGTGATAGCTTGAATCCCATCCAGGAGAAGGAAAATCGCTTGTTTATTTGGATTATGAAAACGTCGTTACATGTAAGTTCTCTTGCTTGCGCCAACATTGCATGTACGTCAGCAGCCGATCTTACTTCACTTTGCTTTGTTTTTGCTTCGCTTCTGTTTTGTAGATATTTCTGTCCTCAGAAAGGGGAGAACCAATAGTCGATAGTTTCTGTTGGATTATCTTACAGTGTTCTTGCGTAGTGGGAAACTGTCATTCAACTTGACAGTTCAAATTAAGTTATTATTGTGTTTTTCACTTTTTGTGTTTAGTGATCAATTCCTTTTTGCGACTAAGAATAACAATAACAATAGTAATAACACAATTGTATCTTTTCTCCCTTAGTGCCCAGCCACGGGCCAGAAAATGTGTCTTCTACAGAACTGAACAGCACAACATTTGAGATAACTTGGGCTGCACTGCCAGAGAGGGTGGCACATGGCGTTATCAAAATGTACCAAGTCAGACTAGTTTTGAAGGAAAATTGTACTTCAGCTCAGTCTGAATTGTATTCAAGATTTAACACAACCTCAACAAGTATGGTCTTAAGTGGTCTATCAATTTGTGCAAGGTATGAAGTGTCTATAAGAGGCTACACTGTGGTGGGACCAGGACCCTACAGCAGACCTATAGTGCTTCAGACTTCCGGTGAGTGAACGAAATGTCTGATTGGATTGTTTGATTTATCACGAATTAAATACGATATCTTTTGCTGTCCTAAACTGATGCAACGTTTATAGTTGTAGTCACCCGATCCACCAATGGTTGTCCTATCCGACTGTTTCTAAGCAAAACAAAATATTCTAGAGTGAAAAGAGCTTTCAGTTATAATCAAAGCATATTAGGATGATTGGCTAGCCTTTCAGCTTGCTTGCTTTTATGAAGTTTACTCTTTGCGTTGCTTATTATTTTCGGTGTGATATCCTTTACGTGCTTTCATATTTTTGGAGAAATGAAAAATTATATTGCAGACTATACAATCTTCTTCTTTCTAAGATCGTCGTCAAACGTTGTATGCATCAAAGATTTTATTGTACTAGATATGTGTTTTAATTAGAAAACAAAAACGAGATTCCTCAGAGCCCCTCGTCAAAAATAAGACCATAGACTATTATTTAGGTTTTAAATCCCAAACTATGTAGCTTTTCTTTGTGTTTCGTCTTTTGCAGAACAGCTAGTTGCTTTTATATAATGTACTCTCCGAGGCTTAAGTTGTTTTAAGGGACCGTTCATTTTTTATGAGGTAGGGGGGGCTGGTGGGATTTGGGGGGGGGCCATGCGAAAAAAAATGGCTTTCGAGGGGGGGCCCATCCCAAAAAAATAAGGGGAAAAGGGTGGTCACGTGAAATATTTTAGTAAAACTTTAAAATGGCATCATGTTTGAATATCAAAAAATTGCTATAGAATAAACATAGAAGGCAGGATACAAATTTATTACAAACTTTCCTTCTGCTTTAAAAAAACGTTTGGCGACAAAAAGCATTTGTAGCTACTGAAAAGAAGTATTTAACACTGTTGTTTTCGAATGCAACTTTCACTGGCACTCATCTTCATCTCCGCTGTCGTCGAGTTCTTCGTCGCCGCTTGTGCTGCTATGGGAGTCTCTTTCACCAATGCTGCAAGAAGCAGCAATGCTTTCCGTCAGAGTGTACTCTTCAGGGTACATGAAGGTGTAAACATAATCTCTGACTTCCCGCTCAAGGTTGGTGGTGATTCTGCTTCTTGCAACATTGGTGAAATAATTCCCTTCCAAGAGCTGTGCGATGTATGGCCAATCTCTTCTAAATATCGACGTGGCAACATCCTCAACTTTAAGACACTCTTCCGGGACGGCCGTTCTAGGAGGGTACACAAGGCATTGTGGAAGATCATTTCCTAACGGGTTTCCAACACAGATTCCATAAACTCGTTGGACGTTGTTTTCAGTCCGCTTCCTCTTTCTTTCATTTGACTTTCTGCGGTTTTCTTTTTTCCTTCTCCTTTTGTTGATGTGCTGTTTGAGTATTCCTTTGAATATGCTGTTATAATTGCTCTTCTTATTTTCTAGTGCTTCCATGTCCTGCGTGACCTTCGTCAACTTAGCTTCTGTACATTTGATCTGTTTTACATTAAAACTGTGGGCAAATTCTCCGCCCTGCTTTAAAGCAAGCCCATTGGACTGAAAGAGTGTGGAATCGTGTTCCTTTACATCTTTCAATATGACATTCAACTTTTCCACCATTGCTCTGTGCTCTTTGATGGAGAAGTTCAGTTTTCTTCCATCACTGGGCTTCAACTGGTACCCTTGCATGGAAAACTCACTCGCCCTTTCTGAACAGCCATCCGCACTTAGAAAGATTGCTTCTTTTGCTTGTAAGATGTCAAACTGCCTGGATCGTTCAGCTGTAAACCTTTTCTTAAACGACTCGTCGCTTTCGCCATTATTGCGCATTTTGGAATGAGCCTCTTTCATGATGCTCATGTAGTAATGCGCTCTTTCCCCGATTGGATTAACAATGTAAAGAAGAAAGAGCATGGAAGTGGCAGGCTGGTTTTATCTGACCCAGAGAGCGTTGCTCTATTTGCAGATAAGTTTATTGTCAAATCGAAGTTTGTGATGGATTATCTTCAGCATCTTGAAGTGCTGGAATTTAAAAGGAAAAAGAGAGCAGAAGAAAAGGCAAAGTTAAGTAGGGAGGAGGATTATCCTTGGACTGAGTTGTGCGAAGATCTAACCAAGCTTAAAAAGCTACCTGTTCCAGAACTAAACAAGTACTCAAACCACCACGGGCTGAAGCAGCATTTGAAAAGCAGCAAGAGTGAGAAAGTAAAGGCAATTGTAAGACATTCATGCTTGCAGCAGAAGAGTCCTCTCAGAGCTGGCCAACCAACACTGAGAAATGCCAGGACATCGACACAAAATGACCACAGGGCAAGTGCTGACAGCAGTGAAATGGATGAAACTGACAATGATGAGTATGACAGTGATGCCATTGACTCTGGGGGAGACGATGACTCAAGTGACGTCATTCTTGCATTCATCAATTCAGATGAGGAAGATGCCAATGAGAGGCCAAATGCCACATGCTCAGGGCGAGCCACAACTAGGAGATCCGAAATTGACTTCTCTTTCTTTTGATTTGTTTTTTAAACAACAGCTTTCTGTCGTATAGAGATTGTAAATATTGTCTTCATAGTGAGCACAATAACGTGACGTAGAGGGATAATAGAGAAATATTAAAAAAGTTGAAATCTAAATATTGTTTGTTCAATTTTTTTTTTGGGGGGGGGGTCATCCCAAAAAATGACCGCTATAAGGGGGGGCAATGTGAAGAAATTGGTAAGCTGAGGGGGGGTCATGCGATTTTTAAATGGCGTTTCCCAAATCCCACCAGCCCCCCCTCCCTCATAAAAAATGAACGGTCCCTAAGTCGCCTCAAATCACCTAAAGTAACAATGGTTTTTTCCTGCCAATTTTGCTTAAGTAGCTTAAGGTCGCCTCAAATCGCCCGAAGTCGCCCAAAGTTTCGGCGACTTAAGGTCCCAGAGTAGGCCTTCTCTGTTTCGCATCTACAAACCTTGTTTTCATGACATGTTTTGATGTCAACTGAAATGCTAGTCCTAGCCCCCTGCCCGATGCAAACATATGTATTAGAAAAAGCCTTTCAGGAACGTGAAGGTAAGATTCACTGCTTATGTACATTCAGTCATGGTTGCCAAGGACATAGACGATCAAAATGGTGTGAAATTTCACGAAGGCACAATTTTCGGGAGTTGACAGTTTGCACTGTTGGTTCTTGATGTCCAGCTGACCTGAACCTGACTTTTTCTTCCACAGGTATGAGATGGTCCAAAGAAAGGCCTTCCTCGCCATCTTTTCCTTTGAATTCAACCAAAGCAGGTTTAACAGCAAAAATAACATTGCCACGCTTTCCAGCAAATGCAAAGTATGTATAATTAAATAAGAGGCGTCCGTAAATATTTCCTGAAGTCTTGCAAAATGGAAAAGAATCGCAAATTCCTAAACGTGGCCATAATGTAGGTCTAGTGAAAGTTTTGTACGTTAGTTCTTGGCCCGGTGTTCTGGAAATGTAACCTTGGGGAACAGGGCTGGGAAAATGAAAGAGCAACGTTTCTTCTTGAAATAAATGTAATAACATTGGGAGAGTATCTAAACCGCAAACTTTCAGAGTGCTGCACCCAAGTTCTTCTGCAGTGAGCTCAAAATTTATCTTTGTCTTTCAAGTTCTTGTATCTTCGTTGTGGACAAGGAAAGTACTAAGCTAAATTTTCCTGGAAGACCTTTGGCACTCATGGAAAGACAGTTTCTTAGAAGTACATTATATATTGGTTGCTACAAAGTTTGTATGAGGGATTTCATGTCTTTTGGTGTCGCACAGCTCAATGCACTTTCTCATTTAATTGATTTAAATAACCGGATCATGAGCAAGCTTTTCAGTAGGGATTATTGGTTGCATATGTATACATGCATGTACCCTTCTAAAGCTGACAACAATGGCTTTCAAACGACTGAAAAAGCCTAACACAAATAGAAATAGTGTCGGATAGGGTGTCAAACTATCATTGTCGCCGTTTGTTTAAAAGCAAAATCTGATTGACTCTTAAGCATAAGTTTCACTGGCCATGTCCATGTTTTTTGCGGTTATTTTACACGTCTCCAGGCTATATTTACAGGTAAACGCTCTTAGTGGGAAAGTAAGTGTACGTGTTATTATATCTTGGTTGACAACTTTCGTTATTTCAATTGGAAAAGGTGATTAATACTAATACTTCTAATGAATACTGGGTGGTACCAATAGTTTATTTCCTAGGGGTCTTTGTATTGTGTTCTTGGGCAAGACACTTTACTCTCACAGTTCCTCTGTCCACCAGTTGTACAAATGGGTACATGCGAAGTTAATTCTGGGGGTAGCCATGCAATGGACTGGTATCCAATCCAAGGGGAAGTAGAAATTGTCCTAGTCGCTTCATGTTACGGACACCAGAGATAAGCTCCGGCCTGATTGGCCACTGGGCTCACACGCAAACTTTACCTACTTGCCCTACCTACATTGTTTGCTGTTGGTATTAGTCCTATAATTGTTATTACATTCATGGGTAGTACAGCCCATACTGGGTGAACAAGTTCAACAGTTCCATGGCAGTTTCACGGTTACGATTTTCACGAATAATAAACTAAGTGGACGAGAGCACTTCAGTAAAGATTACCGTAAAGTATAGTATTTCTCAGATTGGCAGAGTTTGCAACTTTTATCCAGATTTCTGAAATGTTGATGGTTGCACTGATCATGCTTCGCACTACAATTACTCTTCATTTACCAGGTGTACATTACTTCGTTTCACACCAATATATCTGTTTTTCTAGTCTTGTTCTTGGTGAATTACAAGTTCATTGTCGCAATCTTGCAGATTCTTTCAAGTCATCGTCATAATGGTTAGCTCACACTATTCTGGTGTAGTATACTCGCCAGAAAGTTTTACACCACAGGATCTGGTGACATATGATGAAGCACACGAATCTCTAGTTCCTGCAGCTTATGTGACTTTCCAGTTTAGTGGAAACGACTTTGATAATTACCAGGAATTTATTGTTGGAAGTGGAGCACAATCAAATAGTAAAACAAGAAGTAAGAGAAGCTGTGATAACAACGAGCAGTATTACAACAAACCACTCCAGCCAAATACCAACTACAGAGTGTTCCTTAGGGCTTTTGTTACTGAGGTATTGTAACCACCTCTTATCATTTATAACTACAGTTTTGCTTATTGATGCCAGTGGTAACTGTCAAAATCATAGATGCATAATCCCGACTCAAGTTAAACGTTACAAACAAGTCAAGTTGTTAAATGTAATGCTGCATTAGTGTGTTTTATTGTCAGTTTCGTTTCTTGGGAATACTCATCCTTCGTGCCTTTCTAGTCTTTCTACAAGTTTTAACAATGGCCAAAGAGCTGAATTGAATTTTGTACGTGCGGTAATTAATGTCACAATACCATCTGTGCACGGTGACTTTTTCGGCAAGTAAGGCATCAACAAATCTTTGCGATCAGATCCCATAAATGATAGATATACATGTTCAAAGGTAAACGTTTTCAACATAAACTGTTCATATACACGTACTTGCACATGAATTAAAAGACTTAAGCGGTGGAAACAAGGCATTGTTGCAAGCATATGTATAGGTTAACGTTAATCGTTTTAAGAAGGCGAGATTAAAAAAAAACGAATATCGCTTTGCATAGTTTTCGTTAGATCCCAGTGGGCGCTAAATCCGTAAGAAAACTTTCGCAATAAGAGGGTTGATATTTTTGCGATTGTTGTCTGTTTGACAGGTAAGCAATCACATCTGGCTTGCAAAACTGAGCGATGTGATCATATTGTTGACCACTGTGATGATGGGTATTGTTGTCGATAAGGATGCGGACCACGCTAAAACACATCCGATTTGTTAAATGTATTTATCTTTGTAGGTGCTGTATATTTCGAGCAACTTCGTAGAGATAAAGACCAAAGGTATTGGAGAATAAAATTCGTTGTTTCTTCTTGTTGGATATGTGTTGTGTTAAATATTTATCTGTGGTTTTATATTTTGCATTTGCATTGTGCCAGGTTCACTGTAATAGCCTGAAACAAAACCAAATTAAAATCAAAGTGGTTGAATTTTGAACCAAAAAAAAATTTAGACAGATTCATAAGGAATAGAATGCAAGATTGTAAACTGATGTGGACATTTAAACGTGGCAGTCCTGTCGCCTAATAAGATGAGTTCGGTAACCGTGTCGGCTAGTTGTACTTGGGGAGAGGATGGAGAAGATACCGTAGGCCAAAAAAGAGGTTTCCTTGGTGGTCAGTATACAGCTCTCCCTATATTGCGGATACGTTCGGTAAATTAAAACCTTTGTTCTTAAACTCTTAGAGAAACCTGCTGTCAAGAAACTACCAGAAAAATCAATTTTACCGGTTGGCGAACTGGTATTGTTGACGTGTGAGGTCACCGGAGATCCTGAACCTTCTGTTACGTGGACTAAAAATGGAAATAGCTCTATACCACGGGCTCAGTTCAAGAACGGTGGTCGTATCCTTGTTATTAAAGACGTGCTTCCTGTTGACAGTGGTGTTTATCAATGTAAAGCATCCAACAAGTTTGGAGAAAGCCGTACATCTACAGCAGTGATAGTCGCTGGTAAGATGCACCGACTAGAAAAGAGATAATAACAAAATTTAAAGAATTTATACAACTGTTATAAGCAGAGTTTTGGCTTAATCCATCGTTAATCCTCTGAAAAAATTGTGAAACGACATTGGATGGACCGGAAGGAGGCTCGTATCTCTAGCTCACTCTATGGATGTTCTCAGGTTTTAAAACTTTTAAGGAAACGTATGGAAAATTGCGAGCCTTCCTCTTATCACCCCACTTTCTACTATGAGAGGAACATCACATTATGTGGGTGGAGTTTGTTGGCTCGCTTTCTTTACTCCCAGGGATTTGCTCGTAGTATAAAAATATAAGTGTCGCACTATCGTAGTCTATTGAAGCAGTTGCAACTTTTAGTTTAAAAAGGTTTATAAAAATGGGTTTTGGCGTAGTTCTTCTAATGACGTTGTTTTGCAGTTTTGATTTTTTTTTTCTTCTTTTTTGATGCACAGTTCCACCCACAATAGCTAGAGAAGTTTCCCCATCTTCAGTGATATGTGAAATGCAAACCCTTTGTACTTTATCTTGCCATGCAACCAGTGGCAGTCCTTTTAATTACTCTTGGACAAAGAATGGTCAGGTCCCAGGTAGTGATGACATCAAAATCATGAACAACATCATTGTTCTCACGCCTCGTGATGCAGAGGATTATGGGATGTATGTGTGCCATGCTACAAACAGCTTTGGTTCCACAGCTTACAAAATCACCTTGTCAGAGGGTCACAAGTCTTCATCGTCTGCGTTTTCATGTAGGTGCAAGCAGTTGGTAAATGTTGTTAAAACAGAGTACGCTATCTACTCGATAGTCACGTATCTACTGAATAATGTTACAACCAGGTCAGGGACAGAGGTACAAACCACTTTTCTTTTCTTGTGGTTATTCATGTGTTTTAGATTTTTTCGAGTAGGACGTGGATGATTCAGCTCACTCGAGTATAAGCAATTTATTAGCCAGCTCTTCCCTGGAGTTTTTAAGGACACTTCCTACCGAATTTGAATCACTGATGCTTCACTGTAACTCTTTCAGGGTAGCTACTTCAATCATTTCGATGTAACAGTGACTTTTCAGCTCAACAAGCCCTGGCAGTGAAGTATGGGCTGTTTAGACTCAGAGAGATATTTACTTAAAAACTCCAGATAAGCCACTTCACATTCCTTGTATATCATCTTATCAAGTGAAAACTAACCTAAGAAGATACCTAAGATACCTTTATTATTTTGATGCACCTTGTGAAACCATTGGAGCAGTAAGACTATGTTCTTCCCGTCACCGGAAAGTTCATTAGTTAAGAAATGAGTTAGAAAACACATTTTCTCGTTTCTACGAGTTACAGAAACAAGAGTGGAAGTTTCGGAGAATGAGAAGTGCTGTGAGAACACGAGCATAGGCAAGTGTTCCCACAACTTTTTCGAGTTCTGGGAGACTTCCTGCCGAGAATATTGCGCGAAAAATAAAACCTGTGTTTATTTCGATCTATTGTTACTCTTTGACAGATGGAAAAAGCGTTTTCTATGCTACGGTTATCACTTTATCCTGTATTGTTTTCATCTCGCTTGTTGTAAATGGTGTGTTGATACGGCGGCTAAGACGAGCTTTGCCTGAAAACAGAGCAACGACTGCGGACAAGTCCATCGCCGATAACGGATGTCAAAGTGTTTCACCACGTGATCAGCACATGTCAGAGCCAAGTTCATACATGGAACTCCGTCCCAGGCCTTTGGAAGGGCAGTCACCTGGTCCTCCTGAGTTCAAAAGTCTACAGGGCAAAGATGAGGATACCGAATATTACAATGTGGGATTTAACGAAGGAAAAGACGGACAGGAAGAAATTTACCTTGAAATAGGAAATGCCTCGTGTTGAGTTGTTTCCGCTCTTTGAAACAGAGGAATATAATAGGAAAGCTTGGAAAGAGCCTATTCACGCAGTGCAACTACCGGGGGTACTATGTAAATATGTCACATCACGTATCTTCTGCCTGAATGTGCTTCACCTCGAATGAGGTTTCCAAAGGAAACAAAACTTCTCTTGTAACCTTCTATATTTGATTATCTACTAGGCATAGTTGGTCTGGTGTGATTGTCTCGGTAAGCTCTTTAAATCACAGGAGCGATCAAAATCTAATTTCTCATGACAGCACCAATACATTATCAAGCAAAGGTCATGGGAATAAGGATAATCAGCAATGTTACTTTGTCTTGACATACCACCAAATTCTCAGAAGTTGTTAAAAGAACTGATTACTGAAACGATTAATAGAACAACAATAGTTCTTTTTAGAGAGATCTAACCATTTACTACGTTAGCTAGTGTGCAAAAAGTCGATCATATGTGTAATTACAGTGTCACTTTTTTCACCATTTTGGTTAGCAATCTCATATTTTGCTATAATGATAATGATAATGATAATGATAATGATAATGATTAAAATAGTTAAACAGGGAGTCCACTTCAGCGGGGCCCTGCGTAAATAAATATTAAAAGTTAAAATAAATGTTAAGTTAAAAGTTGCTATGGCTAATGATTTCGTTTTCCAATCCCGTTGGCACTTGTGCCTCAGGCTCACTGTCTCATTTAACTTTATGTAATAGTATAGTAACTTTGCAAGTAAGAGAATGTTTGTAAAAAAAACATGGTCATAGGAGGAAATGGTTAAGAAGCCAGGTAAACATCAAAGAAGCAAAACAAACAGGCTAAGATTAATGTTGGAAAGTCCTTGACCCTGCACGTCTTTTGTTTTATGCTCATAGACTATGCATGGGTTACATAATCGCAATGCTTCTAATAGTTAGTTGAATGAGCACACGTAACCACCTTTTGTATTTTTGCCAGGTTTTGTGCAGGGTCAACTCCCAAAATAGCCAAGAAAAACATACAACAAAGAACTTTGCCAGGTTTCATAACCATTTCCCTCCATTAACTATGTAAAAAAACAAAAATATAAGTACGTAACAGAATAGTTCAAGACAACACTATTTGTAGGTAATAAGATATTTGTCGGTATTATAATTTTAGTAAGTAATAGATTATTTGTAGAATACAGTATTCGCAGGTAATGAAATATTTGTAGTCAATAGATCATTTGTTGGCAATAGAATATTTGTAGACAATGGAATATATGTAGGTAATAGAATATATATAGATGATACAATATTTGCAAGTAACAATATTTGTAAGTAAAAAAATAGACTACTTTGAAAATAATAGAATTTTTGCTCTTAATGAAATATTTGTATCCAATAGGATATTTGTAGGTGGTCTTAAGTTATTTTAGGTAACGTATTATTTTCATGTAATAGAATGATTTTTTATAATATAATTTTTGTAGACAATGGAATATATGCAAGAAAAGATTATTTGTAACTAAAAGAATACTTCAAGAGAGTGGCATATTTTTCGGTAGGCCTAAGAGAACATTCGTATAAAGAATAGTCAAAGACAATAGAATATTATTAGTTTATAAAATATTTGTAAGCAATAGAAAATTCGTAGCTAAAATAGTCGTGGACAAGAAAATATTTCTAGGCAATATCATATTTGTAGATAATAGAATATTTCTGGACATTAAAATGTTAGTAAATTGTGGAATATTGAAATTAGACTATTATTTGGAGATACCAAATACTAGTGCATTGTATTTTAGAAATATAAACACATGACTTTGTAAGCTACTACTTTTCACAACCGTTTCGCTGCAATTTCTAATTTTACAATGACATTGCATTTTTTTATTCACTCTCCTAAGGCCTGCTAATGGTCCGTTAAAAGACCTCACCGAAAGCAACATAAATTATACAATAATCCTATTGCAAAGAATCCATTTTGATTGGCTGACGTGCTCCTTTCTATCAGTTGTCATGGGGCGATTTCCACTCAACCAAAGAAAACCGGAATTTTTCATTGAATGGAAAGCGCTCATAGTTTTAGACTTAATTTTTTTCTTTTTTTGTGATCTGATGTGTTTAAATTGATCAGAAGGCGTGCTCGTAGAAAATTACAAAAAATAAAACAAAACAAAAAAGATGTGCTCGTCTGTAGAGGCCATCTCCACCAGTCGTCATTATTGGACGAGACTGACCACTTGGTTCGAGCTTCTCGGCCTGGACGTGATCAGGCGATAACATGCCCCATGAACGTACTTTCAGATGTTAGCATAACCCACTGACCGACTATCAGGTGAGAGCGCAATTCGTTAGGCTTAACAGGGGCCGTGTAAATTAATTAAACGGCGAGCTCGGGTTTCGATTTAGCAAGTAGATTCCTTGTTGCCGTGCGTCTGTTGATTAATAGATCACAGATGACGTCAAAATGTGGTAAGAACTAGAAAGTGGCACACGATAGCCGAGTGTGTCATTGAAGTCTAACCATATTTTGATTATCTATGATCTTTTACTGAACAAACGCCAGGCAACATGGAATCTACTTGTTTTCTACAGAAGAGAAACAAAAAAGAATGTTGATGACGTCATCTGTGTCTGTCCTCCAATAGATCATAAGTAACGACCAATCAAAAAGCAAGAATAATTATGATTGTTGTAAATCTACTGGCATTCTGATTTGAATGCCGGCATATTTTGTTGCAGATAGTGAGTAAGTTTAGTGAGTAGCCTAGCAGTGCGTGGTTGTCAAAATGCCGGCCGCTTCTTTGCGTCGTCGAATTGTCTGTAAAGAGTATTTAGATAACATGTTGAACGACTAGTAGATCTACCATGTACCAAAACAAGTAGACTAGTTTACCTAAATGGCACAAAATGCTGCCGAAGGGAAGAAGGATGTAAAGAGTGTCGATGCAGAGAAGGGTTGTTCCCATACAGAACTCAGGATTGTCGGTAACAGTAACAAACTGGTTTATTCAACTTCTCGGATTACAGCACTCGGCTGCATGCAGCACTAAGCCTCATTACATTTTCATTGTTCTCTTACGGACGAAACTCACGCTCTTATAGAAGTGCGAGTCCTGGAGTTTCCAGAAACTTCTGAAAGGAATTAAATAGCATTGTTGCAAGGTTTCTAAATTCGAATATTACATGAGCAATACAACATTCCAGAAGGTTTTAGCTCACGGCTGAATGACTTCCCGTTCGAGATTTTTAATGACAACAACAAGCCGTAATTCTTCCCCCGTGTGATTTCCAAAATGTTGAGTAAAGTTGTGCAGATAAAATGTATAAACGGTACGGCTAAAATCTGTGACTCTGAAAATAATATTAACTTCATCAGATCGCAAATAACACTTGATGATCAGAGGGAACTCTGTTCAAACTATAAAACAGATGCCTGGTATAAATCAAAATTTTGTTTTTACACAAAATAAGGGTAAAAAAAAAAAACAGAGCAATTTACACAGCTGAGAAAACCTCACCTCCGAACAGTCTTTAACGCGAGAGAACCCACGGAAAACAGTGCAGGTTTTTTTTTCCTCCTTTATTGAATGTTTAAACTTCTTACATACAAAGTTTTGTATATGTTCTTATTAAAATTACTTACAAGATAAATATTCCATAATTAACCAGAAATGAAGACTTACTTATCACCACTAATTAAATTACTTGTATGCATTATTTTTATGTATGTTTGTGAATTAAATTACTTACAAGGTAGTTCCATATAGTTAACTAAAAGTGGAGAATTAATTATCACCACTTTAAGACAATTCTTCATAGGATTCCATTTATCACGGGTGTAATTTATAATTCTATTAGATTTGAAAGCAATATATTTTTCCGTTTCGTACTTGTTTTCAAGAATTCTCTTAAAGTGACTAATCGACGGTTTAATATCTTTATGCCTACAACTCCATAAATAGCTCTTACCTTCAATTAGTACATAATTGACCAGATCCATCCCCTCCCTCAAGATTCCTATGACAACGTCACTTAGTAAGAGACATCTGCAACTACTAATATTATTCAAAATGTGGGCAGTAACATCCATCCAAAAGGAGTACGAAAAGAGACAAGTAAATAATACATAGTTTCTAGTTTCTTTGGTATCTTGACAAAAGGAACAGTTAGGGCTTGGAATATAGCCTATATTAAAAAGGATTTCATTGGTAAAAAGAATGGAGTTCAGTACTTTATATTTCAGAGATCTTAAGTAGGGTTCGCTAGAAACTCTTATGGGCAACGTAAAGACTTCTGCAATACAGTTATCTTACAAATCAAATTCTTCCGCTATCTTGGCCCTTTTCTTTGGCTTTTCATACTTAAACTTTATCAAAAAGCTATAATAGTCACAGCATTTACAGTTCTCAGGATCAAGAACGACGGTAAAAGAAGGTGGATGTGTACGTAGATTCAGTGGCACTGCGTGTCTCAATCCTGTCCAGGTCAAGAAATTAAAATTCAAAAACCTTTCTCGTTCAAAAGTGTCAAAGGAGTCAATATTTGTCATTATAAAGTAGATCTTTGGTATACTTAATACCTTTTGAAATATATTGTTTATAAAACACACTTTGACCGTCAATCTTAATTTCTCTGTTATTCCATATATTATATTTATATTCGCTATTACAATCAACAAGGTCTCGTAATTCTGACTACCATTGATAATAACAATTCATAATAGAAATCAGGTAAAATATTTTTAAATTAAAATTTATCAACAGCATGGTTACAATTAAATTCAAATAACCCCCCGTGACTACTTAAGAGATCATTGAGATAAAGTTTCCAAAAACTGCTACTTACTTAATTTGGCCCTTTACTCCTCCCGGAACATAGGCCACCAATAACAACTCTCCAGTCTCCTCTGTCCTGAGCTATCCTTTCAAGTTGTTTCCATGTGTGTCCAGTCCTTTTAATGTCCTTTTTAAGCTCCCGCCGCCAGGTGTTCCGTGGTCTCCCTCTCTTTCTTTAACCTTGGGGGTTTTAGTTCAGGGCTTGACGGCCAATGCTACTAGGTGGTTTACGTAGCGTATGGTCAAGCCAGCTCCATCTCCTTCGTCGGATGTCATCTTCCACTGGAGTTTGCTGCGTCCTTGCCCATAGGTTCTCATTGCTGATAGTCTCTCGTCAATGGATTCTTAGGATTCTACGTAAGCACTGATTAATAAAGGTCTGGATCTTCTTCATCGATGCCTTGGTTGTCCGCCATGTTTCTACTCCATACAACAATACCGACTTAACGTTTGAGTTAAACAAACGTACCTTGGTGGATGTACCGATTTCTCTGGAGCTCCAGACCTTTTTTAGCATGTTAAATGCTGGTCGTGCCTTGCCGATCCTAGTTTTCACATCTGCGTCTGTTCCCCCACTTTTGTCCATTACACTGCCTAAATAGGTAAAAGACTCAACTTCCTCTAGTTCCTCCCCTTCAATTTTGACTGGCTCATCAGTGCCTGCATTGATCCTCATGATCTTTGTCTTCTGTTTATTAAGCGTCAGTCCTACTTGCATTGAGGTGTGATGCAGGTCCGATGTTTTTTCCTGCATCTGCTGATGATTGTGTGACAGAAGCGCTAGATCGTCCGAAAAGTCCAGGTCGTCCAACTGCGACCACAAGGTCTACTGGATCCCGTTTCTTTTCTGGTTTGTGACAGCTCTCATGATCCAATCTATAGCCAAGATAAACAGAAAGGGTGACAGCAAGCATCCCTGCCTCACCCCGGTCTTAACCTCAAACTTCTCTGTCAGTTGCCCCTCGTGAACCACTCTGCAAGACAAACCCTCATAAGAGTTCCGAATCAGATTGACGAACTTCATGGGTACACCATAATGTCGGAGCAGCTTCCATAATGTCTCCCTGTCCAGGCTATCGAAAGCCTTCTCGTAGTCGACAAAATTTGCGTTAAGGGGGGAGTTCCATTCAATTGATTGTTTCGCTATAATTCGCAGTGTTGTGATCTGGTCAGTACATGACCTGCCTGGCCTGAAGCCGGCTTGCTGATCCCGGAGGCTGAGATCTACCGGCCCTTTCAACCTTTCCAAGATGACTGTGTTCAGTACTTTCCCCTGGCACAGACAGGAGTGTGATCCCTCTATAATTTGAACACAGGCCAAGGTCTCCTTTCTTGGGGATCTTGATCAGGAGTCCTTCCTTCCATTCTGAAGGGATCTCTTCTTCTTCCCAGATTTTCTCAAACAATCCATAGAGCATCTCTGCAAGCATCTCTTGATCTACCTTGAGTGCTTCCGCTGGAATCTCATCTGTGCCTGCTGCCTTGCCATTCTTCAGTTGTTTGATGGCCTTCCTGATTTCTTCCCTGGTGGGCTTACCACAATTAATTGGCAGGTCTTCCTCTGCGGCGGGGATGTCTGGTGTATTTGCTGGAGCTGGTCTGTTAAGAAGCTCCTCAAAGTGTTCTGCCCATCTACTTAGCTGCTTATCCGCACCCATCAAGACACTTGCGTTCTTATCTTTGACCGGACGTTCTGTTCGTCCAAATTTTCCTGCAAGCTTCTTGGTTATGCCATAAAGCTGTTTCATGTTCCCACTTGCTACCGCCTCAATCCTCTGCTTCCTGGGCCATTCTATCCACAAAGTTCCTCTTATCTGTTCTAATATTTCTCCTTACTTCACTGTTCACTTTAGCCTATTGTTTCTGCGCTTCTTTCTTTGCTGCCCTTGTTCGGCAGTTGTTAATTGCCGCCTTCTTAGTTTTCCTTTCCTGTATCTTCTGGTGTGTCTCTGCCGAAAGCCATTCCTTCTGTTCAGGTTTTCTTCGGCCCACCACTTCTTCGCAAGCATAGTTAACTGCCTCCTTTATATCCTTCCATTGCGAATTAATGTCCAAACCCTCATCGTCCTCATGCAACTCCTGTAGGATTTGGTATCTATTGGACAGTGTCACTCTGAATCTCTCTGCCATACTTACATCCCTCAGGAAATCCACATTATATCGTGCTCTTCTTCTTTCTTGACCTGTTCCATTCCTTATCAGCTTAAGCTTTAGTTTGGCAACTTCTAGATGATGATCCGATGCAGCATCTGCTCCTCTCTTGACCCGGACGTCTTCTAGCGATCTTCTGAACTTCTTTGCAATACAGATGCGGTCGATCTGGTTCTCTGTTATAAGGTCCGGGGACATCCATGTTGCCTTGTGTATCCTCTTGTGCGGAAACACACTGCCTCCAATCACCATGTTGTTTAAAGCACATGCATCTGCAAAGCGCTCACCATTTTCATTCATCTTACCGAGCCCCCGTCTTCCCATTACTTCATCGTACCCTGTGTTGTCCGATCCAATACATCAATTATTCTTTTTAACCAACTTAACCTTAAGGCTTTAACCATGTTTTCATAATCAACCATGTTGATACCGCCAGAATCGTAGGGCGAATAAGTGGAGCGTCTAGTAACCTTATCTTTTCCGTTCCATAGGAAATGAATCAGTAGAGTATTAAATTCCTGTATAATTGTAGGTGGAGTAGTTAACACAGAACTCGGGTATATCATTTTTGAAAGCAAAAAGGCCTTGATAATCGTTACTTTACCATGGATGGAAAGCCCTCTGACTTTCCAAAGGTTAATGCGCATGTTAATTTTTCCATTCGCCCATAACCACAATTCCTTGCGCCTTTGATCTTACCGCTACTGCCTTGTTCGTGCGCTTCAATTCAGGCTCACTCACTGTGGCAGCAATTATCCGGCGCTCTCGATTTCTTTTCGTGATGATAGGCGGCCCACTGAGCTCCAGGTGTGAGATGATCGGTCATGACTAAAATACTTAGTATAAGGAGGGTCTAAGGACTATAAGAGTTTGTACGTGAATATTTTCGCGATCGGTCTCAGGAAGTAAAAATATGGTCAAGTTGTTAATAAAAATACCTGACGTTACTTCCTTTTGTCTGATGGCTCACTTTGCTGAAAGGGGGTATATATATAAATTAAAAATTTGCCTTAAATTTTCTCTATATATATCAAAATTTTTTAGCCGAAAACTTTTTCAGTAAACATATTTAATTTGTGGCTAAAAGTTAACTTTGTAATATACTAAGTAGGTTTATTGCGGAATTCTTTCTATATCTGTAGAATGCGTTTGCTGCAAAATTCGCCGTTGCCTAAACTTCGGCTGAAACGAGGTCATGAATAATTTAGCGATTTCAAAGTGGGCAAAAGGGAGCAAACATTTGGCAAACAAAGCCATCGCGTGGCTTCTGTCAATGTTTTGAACCCAGTTAACTTGTTAAAAGACACCGTTGTAGAATGTGTCAGATAAAACAATGCTTTGATGGCTTTCATTTATAATCTGCTGAAATATGCTGAAATAAAACAAAACGTAAGTAAGCTGAAATAGCCATAGCGCAAAGAATATCGGGAAGCATGTAACAGATATCCACCTTGCCCAGTCCTTTGGGAGTAATCTTATTTCAGGAGATCGGGGAAGACGAAAATTGTTCACGCATCAACAACGGCCAATATCATAGCCAAAAGACCCCCACAATTTTCCTGTTCAACTTTGTGCTGCTAGCAGAGGCCGTTCTTTAATATGAGGTGAAGTTTTTATGGGGAAGGCTAGTCAAGCGAGACGGGTACGATTGCATTCCGTAACTAAACAAAAGATGGCGGAGTTTGGATCCGAGCTGTATTTCCGGGTGGCTTTCATTGCGGTACTTCTTTCTGTGGCTTCAGGTGAGCTCAGTATTATTTGCAATATGTGAAGCAGTTAAAGTTTGTTCGATTTAGATGCGTTTTTGATTATGAATAAGTTTACTGAATGTGCTTTTGACTATTACATGTAAAGTGCGCGCTTCGTGACTCTTAAGAGCTTTCTGCGAGCTTAATTTATGGAAAGTCTCCATGAGACGGAGTTCTGTTTAAGCTTGTTGTCTTTGCTGAGGACTTTCGCACTGCACGATACGGTGTTTCATCATGCATAGCGTAACAATATGAAATATTACAAGGAGATTAAAATAAGGGAGGTCGTGCATAACGAAACAATATATAGCAGACATTGTTGTGGTTACTGCATGACTGCAATACTGGAACACGGCTCAACTGTTTCCATAGTGTGACTTCCTTTCTATTCGCTCTAATTTTGGTTAAGAAATTCTTGCTTTGGTGACCCAAAGTAATGCAAACTATTAACTAATGTAGAATGCTTAGGTTAAGGTGTAGTTTACGGCGCATTTCTTTGAGAAAATCAAAGATTGGATAGTAGATTTTGCGTTTCAGTACTAAACAGACCCAAGATTGCTCGGATCATGGTGCATCGCAGAATCGAAGAATCCACTCAGGATAAGGGTTCTTGACTATTCGTCAGTTCCTTTGATGCACCATAATCCAAGTGATTTTGAATTAATCTGTTTATTACATGCACATATTGAAATATGCAAAATCCGGTTTTGGATTTAATAATGTTGGAAATGATATTCCCAAAGACAAGCACAATAATAATTACAAATGAAAACCCATTCAGAAGGCAGTCTGGCACATGTGAGATGAACATACTTAAGAGCAGCTTCGCCTAAATAACAACTAGACTTGGAAATTTCTTCAAACTCGCCCAGAATGAAGCCCTACGGGCACTAGTTACAAAAATATCGTTTTAAGTTCAATAAATCAAAAATTTTTTTTTTCCGCAATTTTTTCGTTTCGATGCCCCAAATCGGCCAAAATCCATCGAAAATGAGCGGCATATTCAGAGGCTCGTAAACTCAAAAGTAAAAATCTTCATTACAAACTGATTGCACTTCGTATTTGTACTTCCTTTTTTGTCTATTTAGAGCTAAATAGATTGTGATTTGATTAGAACTTAAATATTTGACGGATTTTCTAAATTAACGACCCAAGACAGCTTTACAAGAGGTCTACATTTAGCCTATTTTCAAATGCTAAAAAGGTATTCTGGTACACGGCTTTTCCCAAAACGACTAGTTTGGTGTGAAAAAGCATTCTTTCTTCTTCAAATTAGTGAAATAAAATTTTTGGGTAAATAAAATCGCGAGCGCTGAGATAGCGAACTAAATGCAGCACTTCTTCCTGAAAACATGACCTTTGACCCGAGCGTAACGAAACCGATTACTGCAAGAAAACCTTGAAGAAAAGCAAACGCTTCGTTATTTTGAAACAATTTCTAGTGATATCTCTCCGAAACCATGATTGCAAGAAACTATTTCCAGATATGAAATCTTACAGGGTCAAAAAAGGAGCTAAAGGGCGCATTTTGACACAATAACTTTGTTTGCTGAGAATTGAAGTCAATGACCGTTAACGAATTCCAGTGAAATTTGCAAACTTGAAGTATGTTAGCCGATACTTACCTGAATATTTATATTAATAGAAGAGTCGTCTTCTTGGATTAACCTTCAAAAGAAGCAGGATCCAGATTTGAAAACCTCTAAAAGAAGAAATGTTTAATGTTCCGTGACCTGGCCGCTGCTATAAATTAGCTTAAATTCCATGCACATGCCGACCGCATGTTTGTCGTAAAACCAACTGAACTCCACTGACAGTTTCCATGGGCAACCCCAAAATAAACAATCCCCAAAAATGTAAAGTGAAATTGGCTGTCTTCATGAACAGTTAGAAGCTAGAGTCAAGTTCCATTACCTTTAAAAAGTGCTTGAATTTATTTGTTTGCGTCGACTTTGTCCACTACTCTCACGTTCGAATGCCGTGAATCGATCACGCCAAAACAGTGCAGACCGTGTAGACTGCAGACAACACCGCGGTCAAACGTCGGGCATGCGCAAATTGGTACATTTTTTGGCAGCTGTGCGCCAATTTCCCACGCAAAAATTTGAAGGAAAACATGGGAAACAACCGGTGTCACGCAAAATTTACGAAAAACAATTGAAAAGTTCATAGAAATCTGTAAAAGGAAAAGAAAGCAGGTAAAAGGAAAACTTAAGACTTTTCAGACACAAAGTTTATTAAGTTACCGGTATTCTGTTGATTTACCATTTTGTTTTGAGCTTTACCAAAAAAGTTTATAAGTCCTAAAACCCGTGTCATGCTACGAGCTGACGGCGTAGTATATTTTTATTTGTTTTTATTAATCACACGATGCGTGACGCCGGAAACGGACGACAAACGATGTGTAAAAGAAGGAAAAATGGGAGAAGAAAAAGACAATTGCAGTGATTCGGCTTGCCTCAGACGAGCTGGAAAAATTTTGGCAAGGACCGAGGGATTCCATCCGGATCCTTCATTTGTCTGAAGCACAGGAATGAGATGAATCGAAACGACAAACGATGTTCATGTCCATCGTCATGGGGGCATAGCTGGCCAAAATACCGATCCCAAACCGACTGTACCTGGTCTTTGACCAGGTGGGGGAATCTTTTCTAAACTACAAACCTGGGAAAAACTGGTGCACTAAATGCAAAGTCGAGGCAGACAAAAAATTCAAGGAGCACGGAAAATACATACCACGGAAAAGAAAGACCTGCAACAAGCAGAAGGTAGAACAATTTTTAACTCTCAAGTCATTTCTGTTAGCTCTCATTGTACCGGCTAAAACATAAACAAATATATAAATAATGAGGAAAATGTCATTTATAGGATACCGACGACCCATGAAAAGAACAGTGTCATGAAAATATTTTGGCCGCCTTTTAGTTGCTCTATTGCTCGCACATGCGCAGACGTTTGACCGCTGTGTTACTGCAGACACTTGTTTGGGCTTTTCATTGTGACTCCTTTTTTTGGGTCTAGTTACAAAAGAGTGTTAAATATATCTGAAAGTCTGTCATTTATCCACAGGCTGCACAAGCGCAGTATTTGACTTTTGATTCAATAGACAAACGCGTACAAGACTTTGTATGGGAAACTTACTCAGTCTGCACGGTCTGCAGTGTTTTGGCGTGACCGATGCTACGCAGTATTCGAACGTGACAGTAACTACTGAGTGAACAAAGTAGAATCAAGCACTTTTAAAAGGTAATGGAACTTGACTCTAGCTTCTAACTGTTCATGAAGACAGCCAATTTCACTTTACATTTTTGGGGATTGTTTATTTTGGGGTTGCCCATGGAAACTGTCAGTGGAGTTCAGTTGGTTTTACGACAAACATGCAGTCGGCATGTGCATGGAATTTAAGCTAATTTATAGCAGCGGCCAGGTCACGGAACATTAAACATTTCTTCTTTTAGAGGTTTTCAAATCTGGATCCTGCTACTTTTGAAGGTTAATCCAAGAAGACGACTCTTCTATTAATATAAATATTCAGGTAAGTATCGGCTAACATACTTCAAGTTTGCAAATTTCACTGGAATTCGTTAACGGTCAGTGACTTCAATTCTCAACAAACAAAGTTATTGTGTCAAAATGGGCCCTTTAGCTCCTTTTTTGACCCTGTAAGATTTCATATCTGGAAATAGTTTCTTGCAATCATGGTTTCGGAGAGATATCACTAGAAATTGTTTCAAAATAACGAAGCGTTTGCTTTTCTTCAAGGTTTTCTTGCAGTAATCGGTTTCGTTACGCTCCGGTCAAAGGTCACGTTTTCAGGCAGAAGTGCTGCATTTAGCTCGCTATCTCAGCGTTCGCGATTTTATTTACCCAAAAATTTTATTTCACTAATTTGAAGAAGAAAGAATGCTCTTTCACACCAAACTGGTCGTTTTGGGAAAAGCCGTGTACCAGAATACCTTTTTAGCATTTGAAAATAGGCTAAATGTAGACCTCTTGTAAAGCTGTCTTGGGTCGTTAATTTAGAAAATCCGTCAAATATTTAAGTTCTAATCAAATCACAATCTATTTAGCTCTAAATAGACAAAAAAGGAAGTACAAATACGACGTGCAATCAGTTTGTAATGAAGATTTTTACTTTTGAGTTTACGAGCCTCTGAATATGCCGTTCATTTTCGATGGATTTTGGCCGATTTGGGGCATCGAAACGAAAAAATTGCGGAAAAAAAAAATTTTTGATTTATTGAACTTAAAACAATATTTTTGTAACTAGTGCCCGTAGGGCTTCATTCTGGGCGAGTTTGAAGAAACTCGATTTTTTCGCTATTTCCAAGTCTAGTTGATATTTAGGCGAAGCTTCTCTTAAACACAGAGTGAGCCTATATAACTAAGCTGAGGTGTTCATGCTCCCATTTGATTGGCTTATTCACTCAGGTCTAATTTTAGCATGTACAGAGTAATGCCACTGAGTTCTGGAGAGCGATCTGGTGTAATTTTTCTGTTTTTTTAGAAGTAAGCAATGCCTTTTGAATTAAACGAATGATAGCTTCGGGAGAAGAGTTTAGAAAGATAATTGATTTTTCTGTATTTCAAAGTCATAATTTTGTTTTTGCACTTGCGAAAGCATGTTGTATGTTTTTGAGCTGTTTACTCAAATTAAAATGCCGTGTCTTGTACTTTTGATGCCAGAAAAGAAAATGGAGTCTCTGCAGTTGATAAATAAGTTTGGAAACTAAAACTTGTAAGACCCAAGATACAAGTAAGCTAGCCCAAAACAAAATATTATAATTATATCTACGGTAATATGGTTATTCTTCAGCCAGTTATCTAAAAGAAATTCCATAACTAGGTGAGCATTGGCTGCTGTTGTAATCTTGCTGGTGAAATTCAGTTGGTTTTTATAATACTCAGCCATGAGTCTTCCTTCTCCTTTGTAACGTCGATATTCAAGCGAAATCTCATTTTGCCATGTTTCGAGTTCTCTTTGTTTTCTTCTTAGTAATTTTTGTTTCAAATTCCTTTGCTCTGAATGACCTGAATGTGTACTGGGGTGCGATTAGAGTTTTTGGCATATAGTGGCGTGCACATTAATTTTACATTTACTGGTGGTGGCTTATAAATGCTTAACTACATAAGGTGAATTGGTGTGATAACTGTGGCTTCTTAACTTCTCTTTATCCCCCATTTTATTCCATATTGAATACTGTATATGCTGGCCAATAGCGGGTATCTTGCACAATCCGTTTGAGTCCAAAGCTTCCCAGTGAACATAACAGGAAGAAAATTGGGCTTATTTGAACAGAGCAATGTGTGACTTGGCCGCTTAATATGCTGAGTGCCAGAGGTATTTTTGTTGTTGTAGCCAAGCCACTAAAAGTGAGCAGTGGAGCCGCAATCTTTGGCGTGGAATTTAAAAAGCCTTGGCAAATCTTCTGCATGGAAGTCATGCAGAATGCACCCTACCTCCTTCCCTGGGGCAGCGTTAACTGGCAATACAGAGAGCTGGCTATGGCTTCAACAAGAGTGAAGTGTATAGATCAGTGCACAGTTAGGAAGAAATTTTCTGGCCATTTTAGCAAGATGGGCTTTACAATAGGAGGAGGTTTGACTGTAGCCTCTGTTTTTTGGTCAGACTCTGAGGAGCTGCACTCACATTTTACATGGTTGTCACCAGTCAGGAAATGGTCAGGGAAAAAAAAATTCTTCAAGGTTATGAAAGGGTCAGGCAATTTCATTTTGAGTCAGGGAAAATTGACAATGTGAAGAAAAGTCGGAAAATTGAAATAATATTAACACAGCTGATTCCATTGAAGGCTGGAAGGACCATTAAATATTTTGGGGTAACCGTGATTTCAGCGATATTTTTACTTAATGAAGAAGGAAAATTTGTTGACAACTTATCAGTCTTAATGATCAAGTGTAAGGAAGGGCTGTAAGTTGAGGCAAGAAACTGCTACTGCATGTAGATCTGACATTTTGTATTTATTTGGTCAGGGAGACTTTATTTTGATCAAAGAAAAGTGAGGGAATTTTGAAAAGTGATGTCTGTGACAACCATGTTTTATGAGACAGTGTAATGTTTCTTACACTACAAAGAAGTGCGTTTTCTCTCAAGTACTACACAATTTATTTTTAACTGCAGGAGACTGTAATGATTTGGATCTTGGTATGGAAAGTGGATCAATTCCAGACAGTAAAATAACAGCTTCATCCATACAAAGTGCCAGCACACCAGCCAAGAATGGTCGACTGAACTTTACATTAGGGTCATCATGGTGTGCAGGAACAAGTGACAGTAATCCATATCTACAGATTGATCTACAAACGCTTCATATCATCTGTGCTGTGTCCACTCAAGGGAATTCTCAAGCAGAAGAGTGGGTGAAGAACTACACTCTACAATCATCCATAGATGGGTCAAATTGGACAGATTACAAAGAAATTGGACAAGTTAAGGTAATGTGAGAAATGAATCATTATATTTTCATACATAAGGAAATGATTCAGACTTTTCTACAGTTACATGTAACTATTTGTTTGCATGCAATATGTTCACTGCTACAAAGTTTAAGTACTATTGCTGTGTGACTATAATTATTTAACAAGTTTTTTTTATGATTTTAAAATAAAGATAGTTTTGCTGAGCCATCTAACTTACTAAAAGAAAATAGATTTGTCACATAATTGAAACTAATAGTTTCCTACATTTTAATTTCAGTCTCTTAAGGGAAATGAGGACAGAAACTCAGAGATTAAGCACATTCTTAATGCAGGTGTTTTAGTGAGGTATTTACGATTTTTGCCAGGAACTCACCATGGTGGTGTGTGTTTAAGAGCAGAGGTGTTTGGAGTGAAGCAAAAACCAGGTGATTAATACTTGTATTACTAATTAAAACACAACTTTGATACTGTACACATGTTGTAAGTAAGTTTGAGTCTGCATATCCTGTGCTTCTCTCTGGCTTCTGTAGCATAAAGCCATGAGACTCCCCTTATAATGGACGCTAGTCTATCACAGGGCTACCCCCAGCATAAGCATTAAAGTTACTGGTACCTGTTTATACACCTGGGTGGAAAGAGGCTTTTATACATGTATGAGTCAGAGTAAAATGTCTGGCCAAGAACACAAGTAACATTACATTATACATTTAACTACATGTACTACACATAAGAATTTTTTACCAATACAATTTTTTTCAAATTAATTAGGAAACTAAAGTTTAAAATTACAGAAACTACTTATCATTAAATTATTACTAAATCTACAATACAGTACTTATCTCACAGATTCTTACAGTATTACAGTACTGTTACAACACAGGTTTTACAAGCAACAGTAATTAGCTATAGTAAGAAATTCTCTCATGATTATCCATGCAAGTGGACAAGAGGTCTATAAATATCCATTTCTATAAAGGGTTATTAAATCACTGTTCATTATGGAAGTATAAGGTAAGGGAAGGTAAGGTAACTTTATTTAGAGTCATAAATGTAGGGAGTGGTTGCCCAATCCCCCAAGCCAGGGGCTTATGATAAAAGTGCACAACTATTTAGAATAATATTACTACTGAGTATATTTTTCTACATATATGTAACAAAGGAGTTGATGGTTTTTTTACTGACTGACACACAGAGAATCTTGCTCTCGGAAAGCCCACAACTCAGTCGTCAACATACAGTGATGCTCAGATCGGTGCTGCTGAGTCAGGAAGAGCAGTAGATGGAAACGCAGACACTGATATGCTTAACAAACACTGTTCACATACAAAGCAAGACAACCCCAGCTGGTGGCGAGTGGACCTGGCTGTAGGTCACGCAGCAGTCTATGAAATACACATAGTTAACAGGTTCACAGGTGATCCAGGAAAAAATAATGTAGACTACAAAATAACATTTGGTGAGTACATACATGTAGTGTTCTTAAAACTTAAACCCTAAGACAAACTACATAGAAATAGCACAAGAGCACATGTTCTGTAAATTATCACTAAAAGGAGGTCATATTTGTATATATATTTATAATGCAAAACGTTGTGTTTAAGGGGCAAATTGTTTGAATGTCTTGATAGATTAATAGATAAAAGGTGTGCTCAAAATGGTACTGGCCAGTTAGCTTAGAGAATTTCTTGTCAAACTTCTTTAGTTGAAAGATGAGTTCTAAATGTATCTAGCCCAGTAAGAAAAGAGCTTGTACGCGTCAATGTGATGTTTTCATGGTACACTGTACCTTGATGATCTTGGACACCGACAGATGTACATACAAGTAACTTTGTCTTCAGATGTTTTTCTCTAGCAAAGCTCCTCATTGTTAGAAAATTATAGGCATACCTTGATGATAAGAGTTTGTAATATGACCTGTTTTTAGCATTGTTCAAATGTACTTCACTTTTAAGTAAAGGTTGCTTGATAGCACATAATTTGTTTAAAAAAATGGAATTTTAAACAATTAACAAATAGCAGACATAAGATCCCAGGAAAAGGATAGCATTATTATTATTAACCAAATTCGAAGGATGTCCCTGTGCTAAAAAAAATTGTCCAGAGCCATTTATAATTTTTGCATACATTGGTCTATGATTTTTTTCTGTGAAGTGGCATGCACTTTTAAGCTGCGTACAAGTTTGCAAAAATGTGACAGGATGTTTTCTCTTCCAGCTGTTTCCCTCGAATTTGCTTAATGCAATCTTCTGTCTAGAAACTTAACTTCACGATTAATAAACTGTTCAGAAGTAGATTTTGAAGAAAATTATTTGTCATAGGTTCCCTTTCAAACACTGTTAATAAATTGTTAATAATTATTTTCTGACACTTGCCTACATGTAACCATCAAGAAAGCTTCCAAAATCATGATAAGGTCTATTGGAACTCCTTTTTGTCAAGTTTGGGGTGGACCATTGGGCTTTTGAGGAGGGTGTGGGTAATATGGTACATACACAAGTTTTCCTCTTTACCCCTCCATGCACTAGCAAATTTTTTTCTCAGGACATGTGTACAGTATGCATGGTATTTTTTCCTCTGTGTAACATGCTTTTTATTGGCTCTCTGAATGACTGTGTATTTTTTTTTGCCAGTGGTTGTGTGCATGAATGTTTTTTTTTGGTACAAGTATGTTTGCAGTAATTTTTTTTACAAAATTACCTACCCCTCAATATTCAAGTGGTCCACCCCATAGTGAAAGCCCCAGGTGAGTTCTGCTGGGAATTTAAAATAGTAAGATTCAATGGTAGTTCTGTTTTTATGGCCCAGGTAACTCTATACATGTGGCAAGCAACCATGAATGCATAGGACGCTATAGTTTTATTCAGTTCAGAGCATCAGCCATATGTTTCACTAATCCGCTGACAACTGGTAAATATGTTGGTATTATGACTACAAAGAGTCAAGTTCTCCAGCTATGTGAGGTGGAAATTTATTCACGAGGTAACTCAACATAATACTTTATTTTTATAAATTTACATGTAATTCAGCATAGTCAGGTTGAATGATACACACGCAGTCAAGAAATGCTTACTGCCTGTTGGCACCCAGGGAAACAGTGATTGCTCTTTGACATCCAGGAAATCTTTGGATTCCTGGTATGAGATAAATATGGAGTACAAACCGACACTGTACGGACCTGGAGACATTTTTCATAAGTATATCAAACAAGAGAGACAGTGTTTCATTGGGATATCCAAACACCCAGAAGAGAATTGAAAATACGATGTGCAGTGGAGCATTTTTGACAAAGTTTGAGGTGTGTGGATAGCTGATGAAACACTGTCTCAAGTGTTAATGATATATCTTCTCTGTTGAAACAAAAAATAAAGAGAAAGTGGAGAAGTAAAATCATCAAAGTCTATGCTAATTAAGACCAGGTATGCAATCCCTCTTGATGGTTGTGATTTTCTTTGTTTTTACTTGATGAATTATTAGTGGGTTTGAGAAGTACATACTGTACTTGTTTACACCTTATGGTGCTGCTATTACCATTTTCAAGAGAGGCTAAACAGACCAGTATTCTAACTGAAGCCTTTTGAGACTATGAAGAGCCCCATCCAAGCTGATCTGAATGCAAGTCTGTAGGTTGCAGTCTGTATTTTGTCACACCCATCTCATTGACATTCATTGCTTTCAATTACAAATACAGCTAACTGAATAAAAATAAATTAATATTATTTGAAATTATTCATTTACCACATTGACATTTTGCTGTTGGGGAACTTTTCTTGGTCAATTTTTCTTTATTTGGTGATGTTATTGCTTGTCAGTTAAACCACTTGTACATGTAGCTCTGCCTACCAGGCAATCATTAAATTGTGTGACACTGTACCTTGTGTTCCTGCTGTGACCAGCTTTGACGAGAGTTTTAATTAATGATAAACTGTATTCCTGAGCTTAAGTGGTCAAGATACATATACATCACTCACTCACTTACTGCCCATTGTGCCCACTGGCACGTAGGGCAGCAACAAAGTTCTTCCACTTCTGTCTGTCTTTGGCCAGCTGTTGGATCTTGTTCCAGCTCTGTTTTAAGCCCCTCAATTCTGTCTCTACAGTACGATGCCATGTATTCTTAGGCCTGCCACGCTTGCGCCTGCCTTCGGGAGTCCAGAATAGTGCTGTCTTTGTGATGGATTCATTATCCTTTCGAATGACATGGCCAATCCACCTCCAGCATCGTTGCATAATAATAGTATCCGTGTTCTCCTGTTTGCACCGCGAAAGCAGATCCTTGATGGAAATGGTCTGAGGCCAGAAGATACATATACATACATACACAGACATATACATATACATATACATACATACGTTTATTCCACATCCCCAAGGGGCTTTTCAGTGATCTTAATTGTATTTATCAATGCCTGGAAAAAGATACTTGGTGGTAGTGGTAAAGAAGACAGGGTAAAGATCAGGTCAAAATTAGCAGTAATGTGTTTAAGTTACACTGTTAGTAGATCATGTTTTGCTAAAAATAGGAAGGCAAGTCTATTAAAGTCACATGCACAACAAATTAAGTTCTAGCAGAAAGGTGTAATGGACAGTTACTGTTCATGTACCTGTCAAAAGAATGTGAATGTGCCTCTCATCATTTTATTTCTGTCACAATTCTTTACCTTGAATTTGGCAAGTACATGGTTTTTCTTCACCATTACGTTGTGTGAAGCATTGACACCATTGAAAGGGCTTGTTTGATAATAATTATTATGTTTTTATCCCATGGTTCATCGGTCAACTTTTGTCCTCTTGACTTTCCCATTCTGTAGAAATTTTTTTTATACATGTACATGTAACTTCTCAACTGCCCTTTCCTAACCCCTTGAAAAATAATGAAATGATTCATCATGTTCATTCTGAATGTCTCTCTAAAAAAGTTTTGAAGACTATATAGTTTTATTAATTTTAATCCAATGCCATGCCATGCTTCTTTCAAGAAAATCTGGCCTTTGGAAAGCATGCCGATCAGAAAAATGGCGCAGATTATGGTGGTTTAGCCAGCCGAGGAGTGGATGGTAATAGTGAAACAAAGTATGCTAAAGGATCTTGTACACATACACCATCGGCAGTTAGACCCTGGTGGAGAGTTGACCTAGGGCAGATAGAGCCTGTTTCTGAAGTGTACATAGTCAACAGAGGAGAGGGTTTGGGATACAGGTTAAACAACTTTGAAATCAGAGTGGGTAGGTTAGCTTTTCTATCAATTTTATAGTGTTTTATAAAGGTTCAATTACATGCTAACACACCATTCAGCTTGTTTTTCCATCAACATGCATGGTGACTGTAATGAACCTGGGAAAGTTACCGTTCTATTACATGTATATATGTTCTGTCAATGTACATTTGCAATACAGTAGAGACTAAGCACAGCCAAGCCCAGCCTTGCTCAGCACCATTCAGCATAAAGAACTGAGTCCTGTGCAGTGTAGTTTGATGCAGTACAGTGTAACACAGTGCAGTGTGCAGGTGTACATGTAGTTCAACTCAGTGGGGCTCAGCACAATTCAATAATGGCAAAAATGGAGTTACCAAAAAAAAGCCTCATGGTATGGTAATATTTTGAATACTGTTAAGAAGAACTTATCGAGACTTAAGCTCTCATGCTGACCCCACAAGAGAAAATTGAACTTGAAGTTACCCATATTTCAATAAAAAAAGATGCTTCGTGTTAGTTAAAAACACAATCACACATACTTTGAGCATTCTTACGAGGTTTGATATTAGCTTTCTCGAGAATGCTTGAGAATTGAATCGTGGGGTCACTTAGAGAAATGAACTAAAGTGAGCTGTTTTAAATAGTATTCCAAAAGTTACCATGCTATGAGTAGATTTTTAGGAAATAAGTTTTGCACTTACTGCTCAAACTTTGTGTGGAATGTGTCTTAATTACTGGTCCCTTTGGCCTTGGGAAACAGTTAGTTTTGTTTTCCCTCAAATCTTCATCTCAGGAAACATTGAGGTCCTCAGGAAAACAAAACTGACTGTTTCTCTTGGGAAAAGTAATTCAGTAGATAATGTGGTTCAGTGGTTTATTTTTTTATGCTGCTTAGAAGACTCCTGAATATCAGTTTCCTAATTGTTAGCCAACTCAAAATACTATACATTATTAAGCTGTATAAGTACATGTAGCTTTGCCATGCTACACTGTAAGTACTTTTGAATTTGTAGCAATGTTTTGTATCAATATTAGAATGATAGTTCTGTAAAATTTTGAGTAATTTTGCCTTAGACTTCACCTGGTAACACAGACATAACTTTTGATAAAATCATGAGTAATGTTGGAAAACTAAGAATTGTCCTTTGACCATAGAAATGATAATCAATGAAAGGCAACATGGCAAATGTAGAGCACAGTTATGGTGTCATTCTCTTTTACTGTCCTGTCTACCTTTCTTTAAGGGTCAGAGACCAGTGGTGGGGGTGTGAACAACCCTACGTGTGGCAGTGGTTCCAGGAGTGTTCTAGGAGGGGAGGGTAAATCCTTCTTCTGTCGCCCTCCCTTGTATGGAAGATATGTGACAATCAGAAGTTTAAGGAATGGCACATTAACACTGTGTGAAGTTGAAGTGTATTCTGAAAGAAGAGGTATTGATGAGTAGTTATTCCAAAATCTGGAATCTGGATCAAGAGATCCAGCTTCAAGCCTGTGATGTTATGTACATGTATATCTTGATTTGGGTATGGCTTAGTCTTTGATAGAGTGTTCAATTATTAATTTCAGCATGTCAAATCCAGGCTCTTGGAGTCTCCAGCAGAGATGCATTTCCAGACAACAGCTTTTCAGCCACGTCAAATAGCGGGAGTAATAATGTAGCTTCCAAAGGTCGACTGAATGGAGTTGGGTCGTGGTCACCTAGTAGCAACAACAATTCTAGTGACTATCTCCAAATCAACCTCCAATATGAGTTCTTTATCTGTGCTGTAGCAACGCAAGGAAAATCAACTGAAGATCACTGGACAACTAAGTACAAGTTACGTTTATCACTTAACAATATTGACTGGGTCACCTACAAAGAAAACAGCACTGATAAGGTGGGTTGGATCACATACATTGTCTTTCTTATGACTAGCACTGTGAGAATAATATTATGCCTCTCAGTACATATGTGCCTAAATTCAGTGCACTTTAAGGTCTGCGGTGAACATACAGTGCATGCTTATTGTAGTGTATTAGGGTCTGTAACATGGTGCAGGCCACTGCCAGCACTGGTCAACATTGAGCAGGATTGCAGTGGTAATGTTGGCAATTACTATGACTTTGAACTATCATAAAGGATTACCATAAATATGTGACTGTCACCACGACTAAGCAGACTCTGACTGTTACTTTACAAATTACTTTGACCTTGACTAAATGTACTCATACCTGCAATTGTGACCCACTGTGACAGTGACTGTGACTGTGACTGTGACTGTGACTGTGACTGTGACTGTGACTGTGACTGTGACTGTGACTGTGACTGTGACTGTGACTGTGACTGTGACTGTGACTGTGACTGTGACTGTGACTGTGACTGTGACTGTGACTGTGACTGTGACTGTGACTGTGACTGTGACTGTGACTGTGAGACTGAGACTGAGACTGAGATATTGCATGGCCATTGATGCCATGGCCATTGCTGTTACCAGGACGTATCATCTTTCTTATGGCTATATAATTACTGTGACATACACTCAGGTAATCATGCCTCGGTAGACTTGAATGCATAAGTGCAGGGTATTGCAAGGTCTATGTATGTGTACATTCTTAGTGTAGTGTATTAGGGTCTGTTATGTGAGGTGTAGAGCACTGCCAGCACAAAGTCAACACTGACAAGGATTGTGGTGGTAATGATAACAATTACTGACTTAGAACTCCTCTGCTGTATGTTGCTTTAAATAATTTGTGCTATGACTGACAAGAAGCGATTATGACTGACAGCACATGTAAATCAGTGCCTGTCACTCGGCTGTGACTGTGACAGTGACAATGAGTGTTACGGACAGCAGCAACCATTATTATGCATAACTGTGACATTAACTGTGCATGACTGTGAGTGTGACTATGACTATGCATGACTTGACTCTGACTATTGTATTTACTTTGATGGTGACTGAATGTACCTGCAATTGTGACTGTGATTGCAACTGTGACTGTGACTGTGACTGTGACCACACATGACTTTGACTGTTACTGCATGACTCTGACTGTGACTGCTTCTGTGAGAAAGATTTTAATGACTCGCAAGCGTGTTTGACTTGTGTGACTCTGACTGCAACTGACTGTGTCTATGCATGACTGTGAATGACTGACTTGCTTCACATGACTGACTGTGGATGACACTCTTTGATTGTCATTGTGACTGACTGACTGACTGACTGACTGACTGACTAAATGTTAAAAGTGACTGTGACTATACATAACTGATCTACTGACTGATTGACTAAATGACTGACTGCCTTATAGGCTGACTGACTGATTGACTAAATGACTGACTGACGCATTGACTGATTGATTGACTGACTGACTGGCTGGCTGGCTGGCTGGCTGACTGACTGACTGACTGAATGTGACTGTGATTGTGCATGGCTGACTGACTGGCTACAGTTGTAACCCCCTGTGATTGCATTTACAACTGTAAAAGTGACGGTTAATAAGTGACTGTGACAGTGACAGTGACTGTGCTCACACATTACAGTACATGCTAACACAAAGTGGATTCAGAGGCAGTGGAGTGGATTTGGTTGGTTAGCTACCCTTAGTAAATTTGCCCAAATTTAAAGTAAGCCCATTTTCATTGGCATATAAATAACACTACTGTCATGCTGCAGTGTTTTAAACTAAATTTTTACAGCACTTGCCATTCTGGCAAGTGACTCTCTAAATGCATTCACCTGGTGTAATTTTCACTTGCCCAGAAAGGTGCCTCCCCTCCCCCAATAAAATCTCCACAATGATTCACAAACTACAGTCGAACCTCGATTATCCGGACTTGTCGGGACCTCGGTAAATAGTCCGGATAATCGAGAGTCCGGATAATCGAAAACATGAATATTAATGAGATAGAAATGGAACGCATCAGAATATTTCTTTGTCTCGTCGCACTTCCGAATTTTGAAAAGCGCACATGATAATACACTGTTTCAACAGTCTTTTGAAAGGATTATTGGGCTTTTTGCGACTTTTAGTTTTCAAGATCACAACTAATTACTATTCATGAAAAAATTGGGACCAGAGAAAAAAGTCCGGATAATCGAGGCCCGGATAATCAAGGTTCGACTGTACTCTTTTTTTTTTCGATATATTGTAATCAGGGAGGCTGAGCTTACCATTTTGTGTACTGAGCTTTCTTGTTCTGTTCCAATTACTAGATGCGTCCTTAGGATATCTGCCAGTGGTTGGTTTTACTGTTTTATCCATGTTTTTATCTTTTGACACTCCTTGGAAGTATTTCGATCCACATTCTGTAGTTTTTTGAAGTGAAAAACAGCTAAACCAACAGCTGGCACTACCTAATTTGCATATATCCCCATAGAATCGAGACATTGGTTGGAGTAAGTTTTCATTTAAAAATATCCTAGCCAAAATGGAAAATAAAAAGGGGTGTTATCAATAATTAAGCCTAAATAGTTTTCTCCAAAAATGAAAATTGTACTTGCCAAATGGGCAAGTGATAGATGATTTGTACTGAGCTGAGACTTTTCATGCTTGCATTGGCGAGCAGACGAGTGGTAATTTCCAACACTAATGCTGGGTGCCAGTACTTTGTTATATATTACAAATGTGAAGCTTAAATAACTATTTAACAGTAGCTGCATAAGTTCTGTGCAGCAATTTCAACACTTACTGGTACATGTTCATGTACAATAATTGTTTACAAACAGTTAATACAAAGGCTTCTTTTGCAGGTCTTTGATGGTAACTCAGGAAGAAATGATATAGTGAAACACAATCTAAAAGAAATTGCAAGAGCAAGGTTTATCCGGTTTCAGCCGACAAGTTACTCAACTCACAAAGCGCTTAGAGTAGAAGTATTTGGAGTACTTAAACCTGCAGGTATCTTGCTTCCTACACTTGTGACCTTTCATATATTAAGTGCTATCATGGTAAATTTATTTTTTATCAACCTTACTGGCTTACAATAAAGTCATTACATGTATGCATGTACATGTATTAATCTACGTAAAATAAACTACAAATTATATGGATCACAGTTGCTCATGGTTCAAAAACATAGAGTATTGCAAAACTTTAAAAGTAACCACACTTGGTACTCTTAAATTTTAGCGACCTTTTTCTATCATTATTTTTGGAGGTTCGCCACTTTTGTTGGGCTATTAGTTTTAGTAGTTAAAACAAGTACCATACATGTATATGAAAATGAGCTACATGTTATTCATCTTACAGTAGTCATGTTAAAGACAGTCTGCACATCACCACTATAAACATAATAACAGACAGAAGTTTTACAGAAGGAACACCAGAGTAAAATACTGCATTAGTAAATTATACTGCTGCTCTTGTTATCCGTTATGCCCCATTTTGCGTTTTAGGCCATTTTTTTCAAGCTCGGGCTTGACCTCGCGCATGATGTTGGTGCACAAATCAAAATTAGCCAAAATCGGACGAAAATTTGTTTTAAAAATGCTGTAATTCGCAGGTTATTAATTTTTTTCTCTTCAAATGAGCACCATCTTGTAGCGATTTTCATGTAGTTTCCTTCCATCTTAGCTATGTCTCAAAAGCTGTTGTGCCTTTCTTGTAAGGAGTCAAAATCACCCATACTCTCCATTCTAAACTTCACAAGTAGCGTAACACATCGGGCCGTATTTTACGCTACTGTTATCGCGCTCATTGCAGACGCGATTTGCCATTTTTGCCTTTTTGGCAAATTTTGGTTTTTTCCAAAATCACGCACGTTACTCGTTTTGGTGGTTTTTGCTTTTGCCTTTTCATGCCAGCAAAACAATCGTGCCCTTTTGACTTTTTGCATATTTTGCCTTTATTTCGAGTCCAGCAAACTGAGTTGGTTCAATTCCGAATGTAAGCTTCCTTAACCATATTACAGGTTTCGCAAGGCAAAGCATTGCAAATTATTGTTAAACGAGCTCTTTCGAATCACAAAAATGGAGAAATGAGAACGCCACATGCTAGTAAGTTACGCTATCAGAGTGCTTACCAAGGATTTCGAAACAATGTAACTTTAAATACACGTTTGTCCAAGTTTTGTCCAGCCCAGTGATCTTGAGAAAATGACAGAACGAATCATCTTATGTCTTTTTTTATTTCTTTTTACACGCACTAAGCAAGCATCTTCCCTGCGTCTTCTTGTCCATTTCGTGTTCATCGAGGCCATTTTGTTATTGACGACAACCCCAAGTTATGTCCAAATAAGGGAAAGGATGGACGAGTCGAGTTTAGGGATTGAAAGGTTTCCGCATGAAGAGAAACCAAACAACGATGTCTTGGTTGACCTTTATTACGGTGTTGTTCGCCAACTTTGCGGAAGGATCGGTTAGGATAATGTTCAATCTAAAATGAGCATTCGCCTGTGAAAATGACATCACTAAAAGTCAGTATCACAAAATGCTCCCTTCGGGTTTTTGTCAGTACTTTGCACCGCTCGTGTACTTCAGCCTTTATTACGGTGTTGTTCGCCAGCAAAGCAAAATGCGTAAGCTCAAGCGACAAAAGCGCCCAGAAGGCAAAATTAGCAAAACGACAACATTGTAAAAATAGCCAGGCCTGAGGGGCAAAAAAAGTGCTCAATGCCGGAGGCGCAATTGGCAAAACGGAAAATTCGGGTGAAAGGCAAAAAAGGAAAAAAGTGCTCGAAACGTGCGAACAAAGGCGCGATAAAATGTCAAAGTTTTGAAATTAAAAACATGGTCTCACGCTAGTTTTTCAATCATATTTTTTGGACAAATACAACCACAAATGAAAGAGTTCTACCATTTTAAAGCCAAATTTAGTTGCACTTTGGAGACACCTTCTTGAATTGAATTGTTTACACTAAGAAGTTAAATATTATAATAATGCACTTTACGTTTGGGTCAAAAAATGGGGGGAAAACGGTACTTTTTGCCTGACCTGTTTTCGGAATTTTGTTATTGTTCTTCTAATAAATCTTTTTCAGACAGAAAATTTCGCTTTTTGGGGTGCACATAATTGGAAGTTTCATTTTGTGAAGTTTTATGATCACTGGCTTTAAGAATGACAAGAAATCATAAGAAATCTAGCATGAGACCGTTTTTGTTACGCAATTGTACACCTACACCGTGCGCAAAGCCACTCGTGAAATAAAATTTCTATATTTCTGTATTTTGCCTTAATTTCTGCAACACCAGATCTAGAGTATTGCATTGCATAGCCTTCAACTGCGTCATAAATTTGGTCATTTCATAATTTTTAGCTCCAAGCCAAACTCCAAGTAGCTTTGCTGTATCTCCACTGTCTTCCACAAGTGTTAGAGCATCCTGGCAGCTGCCGCCAGTAGGCTCCAGACATGGAACAATCACAGGATTTAAACTGTTCTACCAAAGAAAGAACTCTGCTGCAGATTATCCAACTGTTTTAACCATTCAAAGTGGTTCAACTTTGAGCAGAGATATTACTGGACGACGTAAATATTCAGAATATGAATTTCAAGTGTTAGCTTTCTCTTCTGGTGGAAATGGACCCAAAAGTTCAGTTGAGGAAGTGAGAACAAATGAAGATGGTAAGATGTGAAAGATAGCTATCATGTTGAATTTCCTGAGTAATAAAGTATGAAGGGTATAATGTACAATGACGATGTACATTGTAGGTGTCATCTGGAAGCAATGTGAGCACTGATTTACCAATATGAAAACCAAGCAATATGCAAATTCATGGAGACAATGGCAACCTCACCATGGGTCAACCCCCTAGCAGGTGTTCTTTTGGAGAAAGAAAATAGCTAGAATTACATTTTTAACAAGATCTGTAGTCCAGATATGTAATGAGACTGGCAAAGAAAGGCAATTAGGATCTAAGCTTGCAACCTCAAGGGCCTAACTGTCTTGAAAGTGAATGAACTGCACATATCCTGGAATGCTATCCTCAGCGACTGACCAGCAGCCAAACTCCTTGTGAGCTATTAAGATAAACTAGTAGTAATCAAAGATTAGAGCAGTGCGTTCACATGTGTACTTTGCATATTTGGTCAACAAAGTTTGATCAAATAACAAAATTTATAACAATTTGCTTGTGAAGTTGAACTAGCGATGAATAAATTATATCCCACAGCACTGAGTAGCGGCCCCGTAAGAATGTTTTTAACTAAAGTTTTAACTTTTACTGGACAAAACGTTTTTTAGGAGACATTTTATTTAAATATTTGCAAAACTCAAATAATTTCAATTTCAGATCACCAACACTTATGATAAATATTTCTTGAGAAAATGAGTTTTTGACCAGCCGACCCTACCAGACAGCACATCACCAATACTTATCTTGTACATTTTACCTTGTGTTTGTGTTTGTTTCAATTGTTCTAATTTACATCTTGTTTTAATAGGTAAATGAAGGTTAAATTAGTTCTAAACACAAATCATGGCCTTTTGGCAAGCTATACGACAAGGAAAGTTTGTTTTCTGACAAGAAATCATGGTCACTTGCCGAGCTAGTCAAGCTAGGACTGGGAAAATTCTATTTTTAACCACATATCCTAGCCATTGGTCAAGCTACACAACCCTAAAAATGTGTTTTCTGAACACAATTCATGGCTATTTGCTGTCGCTGAGCTACAAAATATTCGCTCTTGTTGTTGTTTGTAGAACTGGACTGATCCTCAGTGAGAATCCAGTGCTGTAGCAGCTTAAGTTAAATGTGTGTTTTATGATACTTTATTCCTATAGAAAAGCTACACATGCTAGAACACACTTTAATTTTGGCGTAATTTTGCATGTATATACTGCATGATATCTAATTGCTCCAATTTACTTCAATCTAAATAAACTGATATGTCAGAACAGCGAACGGAAATCATCCAAACTCAAACTACAGTGAGACATTTGTGGCTATAAACTTGGGTCTAAGGATCTCTTAAGAATGGCTGACTGTAAGGATCGAGAAACGCCTGTCAACGACCCATTTGGCAAATCGCTCATATTTTGCCCAAAGATACCCTTAGGTGACCTAATTCTAAAAATCATATTAAATGGTTGCAGCGAATTTTTATTTTTCAGAAATTCGCAAAAATTTGAAAGCGCGGTCAAAGTGCGGTTTTTCGTGTAATAAAATGACAGAAATAAGGTGCGAGGACGAAGCGCTGCTTAAGTCTTAAAATAATTTCAATTGACTTCAAACTTCACACAAATGTGGAACAACCACTCTAATTTATTCCTCGTTTTAAACTAATCTCAGAGATGTTGATATAGTGGTTTTCCGAATCATTTTAAAAACACCTATGAAGCGTGTGAAAAATAACGGCAAAATATAGGTCATGTTTAACAGCATCAAAATGCATCTGGTACCTCACTTTCCGATTATTTTACTTTACAGCCTTAAAATATCATTATTAAACATATACCATGCCAAGTTTCATGCTCGAACTCGCAGTATTTCCATTTGAGAAAAACGAAAATCTATGTCAATGTGTTGGGCGCAAATAACACAATAATTATACACGAACAAGAGACAAATGAATTTCAACGGCGAAAGTAAAAGGCTGTCATTAATTAAAATCCCATCAATTAACTGCTATCAGTGGAAACATAATGTCCACTACATAAAAACTGTTTTTAGACGTTTTCGGAACATTGCGCGTTAACTTTGTTTGATTTCCTGTCCGCCGTCATGTCTAGTTTGTCATCGCGTGTACTTCCTTAATGTAAACAACACTGTGAATGGTTGTCATAACAAACGCAAGAGATTTCCTGGAACATTAATGTTTTCGATTCAACAAAATCAAACCGAGGTCATCAAAAGTGTAAGTTTAAAAGTGTAGTGGCAAGTTTCAAATAAATTTTGTCTATATAAATTGGAAACAAGAAGTGAAACGGTCTGACCCGAAACAAATAAACAAAATATTAATACGACTAATTTAATCCGAAAATGTGACAGAAAACATACGTACATACATACATACATACATACATACATACATACATACATACATACATACATACATACATACATACATACATACATACATACATACATACATACATACATACATACATACATACATACATACATACATACATACATACATACATACATACATACATACATACATACATACATACATGCATGCATGCATGCATGCGTACATACATCCTTTATTATCTTTCCCCATGGGGGCTTTTCGAAGACAATATGGTACAATACTACAATTAAATACTAATATACTAAAATTAATAATATTACATTCTAATTTAGATAATCACGAATTTAAAAAGTCTACAATTAATTTACGATTAATTTACAATTAAACGTGCCTAAAAGCGGTCGATTCCCCTCAATACCACTCCACATTGCCTTAAAGAGCCCAAGCTTTCTGCTGTAAGAATCGGGGGCCTCATGAATCTGTTTTTACTATATCGGCAACCATGCTGCGGGGCTGATATTCGAGACTTAGTAAAAGCTGTCACACAACCGTATGAGCAGCCCAGTCACGCTTTCACTGCTCTTGCGCAAATGTTCAACATTTCACGATTTACATAAACTGATTACAAGTTTAAAGTAGTGACAGTAGATTGAAATGCGCTTTTTAAAGCTGTCCTATCCAGGAGCAATTACTTCTTGTTCTTGAATGGTTCTTAGCTGTAACTACAGTCCGGCGAGGAGAGGGGAGGGGATACTCCGGGAAATTTCAGATATCAGTATGCCGTGGAAGATGAAGTGGTCTCCAGCTCTTAATGCCAACACTGAAACACCAGGTGATTCTCGAAGTATCACAGGGATCACTAAGCTAAATAATTTTGAGTTTAGCTCCGCTGAGTCAATTACCTGTTGGCGCGCATATTGCATTGACCGTGGACAGGTGGGAAAACAGTTCAACTGAAAAAGCCTGTTGCACATTGTAATTTAGCGTTGTGCAACATGCAATCGGTCTGGTTGTAATGCTAATCGTATTTGATAAAATCTGAAGTTTTCTTTCGACACATGCTGGGGTGACATACTACTAGATGGGCGTGGCAGGGAGCCACGAGTCAAGTCAGTCAACTTCCAAAGCTTAACAGAGGAGTGATAGTGAACCACTGGTGGAAGGACTGCAGATTGTCCCTACGCTTTTCTCTGATAGGCCTCTGTGTTATTCTAATGAACTGAAGCTGTTACAATGATACTATGTAGCTTTATGAACACGCTAATGGTCAAGGGTTTCTTTTTCAGTATAAAAGAATCATAAATAAGTAGTTCTTTGTGAAAAACTATTTTAAGAAAAGTAGGCTGTTCGCAATATCTATATTTGTTTTCCGATGTTCTAGAATGATTAGTTTGTTAAGGCACTGTTGCGCTGCGTCTGCACGCAGTGTCGGAAACAAAGTACATTAGATCATCTGTTTTTAAGTTGATAAAGGTAAATTAATCGCTTCAGTGAATTTGGAAGGGTGACGATTCCAACCTCGTTCCCAGAGAGGTTGAGACGACTCGGCCGTTAGTTTTTCCTCTAAAGGGTCTTCCTCCTCTACTCCCTCTCCCTCTCTACAAAAATTTAACGATCCTCCCCCCCCCCCCCCCCCCCCCTGCCGCAAGAGATGTTGCTAAATATCGAAGAAACAAAACACCAACAGTTCCTAAGAATACTTCCGGCAAGTGCAGTTGTTAGGAAAATACTTCAGAAGCGCCGAGGATGGAGCTTTTCCGCGCTCGAGTGAGAGAGGTATATCTAGTTCCATGTCTTCGCAACTGCACCGTAGCATAGGCAGTTTCAGGTTCTTTAGGCCAATGCGGAATTTTGCTATAAGATACGATTTCTGCTCGTCAGTGACTGCCCTGAAAGCCTAACCCTCTTTTAAAGCAACAAGGACTTCTTGGTGACCTATCGTGGCTTTGAGTTAAGCGCCAATGCTTGCTCCAAGCAGGGTTTGTAGCACATTTTGGCTAAGGTCATAAGGGAATGTCTCTCCACGGACTGAGTACATTTCTCCAGAGACAAGTGCCTCTCTAAAGTAGACAGCATATGAAAGACACAAATGCAGCCGCCTTGAAGACATTAATACATCCCTGCCGTACATAGTTTCTATCCTCTATCCATGGAAACATCAACAGACGCTTCCTCGGTCACACCCGTTGACAATGGCACTGATGTTAAAGTCGCAGTGTTCGTACGTTTTCAGAAAATGACCTTAAGTCTCCTTCAGAGAACGATGCTTCCAGCAGAAATAAAGAAAGAGCGATGTCTGACTAAATAGCAAAAGAAACCCTTGACCATTAGCATGATCATGAAGCTAAACAGTATCATTATAACAGCATCAGTTCATTAGAATAACACAGAGGCCTATCAGGGTAAAACGTAGGGACAATCTGCAGTCCTTCCACCAGTGGTTCACTATCACTCTTCTGTCAAGCTTTGGGAGTTGACTGACTTGACTCGCGGCTCCCTGCCACGCCCATCTAGTAGTATGTCACCCCAGTATAAGTCGAAAGAAAACTTGAGATTTTATCAAATACGATTAGCATTACAACCAGACCGATTGCATGTTGCACAACGCTAAATTACAATGTGCAACAGGCTTTTCCGGTTGAACTGTTTTCCCACCTGTCCACGGTCAATGCAATATGCGCGCCAACAGGTAATTGACTCAGCGGAGCTAAACTCAAAATTATTTAGCTTAGTGATCCCTGTGATACTTCGAGAATCATCTGGTGTTTCAGTGTTGGCGTTAAGAGCTGGAGACCACTTAATCTTCCACGGCATACTGATATCCGACCTTTCCCAGAGTACCCCCTCCCCCTCTCCGCCAGACTGTAGTTACAGCTAAGAGCCATTCAAGAACAGGAAGTAATTGCTCCTGGATAGGACCGCTTTAAAAAGTGCATTTCAATCTACTGTCACTACTTAAAACTTGTAATCAGTTTATGTAAATCGCGAAATGTTGAACATTTGTGCAAGAGCAGTGAAAGCGTGACTGGGCTGCTCGTACGGTTGTGTGACAACTTTTACTAAGTCTCGAATATCAGCCCCACAGCATGGTTGCCGATATAGTAAAAACAGATTCATGAGGCCCCCGATTCTTACAGCAGAAAGCTTGGGCTCTTTAAGGCAATGTGGAGTGGTATTGAGGGGAATCGACGGCTTTTAGGTATGTTTAATTGTAAATTAATCGTAAATTAATTGTAGACTTTTTAAATTCGTGATTATCTAAATTAGAATGTAATATTATTAATTTTAGTATATTAGTATTTAATTGTAGTATTGTACCATATTGTCTTCGAAAAGCCCCCATGGGGAAAGATAATAAAGGATGTATGTATGTATGCGTGTATGTATGTATGTATGTATGTTTTCTGTCACATTTTCGGATTAAATTAGTCGTATTAATATTTTGTTTATTCTGGTCAGACCGTTTCACTTCTTGTTTCCAATTTATATAGGCGAAATTTATTTGAAACTTGCCACTACACTTTTAAACTTACACTTTTGATGACCTCGGTTTGAGTTTGTTGTTGCACCGGTGATACATTGCCGGATTAACCTCTCGACTTCTTGAACTTGAACGGAGATCGGCTGTTTACCAAATTAGAATAAGGGCGCGATTTTGATTTGCCTCAAGATATTTCAATTCGATTAATTTACAGTCCTTTAACGTCCTTAGTGCTAAACAGCATTCCGAGTTGACCCATTATTGTGTCTTAACGAACTTAAAGTATTTTGCTGAATCGAAAACATTAAGGTTCCAGGAAATCTCTTGCGTTTGTTATGACGACAATTCACAGTGTTGTTTACATTGAGGAAGTACACGCGATGACAAACTAGACATGACGGCGGACAGGAAATCAAACAAGTTAACGCGCAATGTTCCGAAAACGTCTAAAAACAGTTTTTATGTAGTGGACATTATGTTTCCACTGATAGCAGTGAATTGACGGGATTTTAATTAATGACAGCCTTTTACTTTCGCCGTTGAAATTAATTTGTCTCTAGTTCGTGTATAATTATTGTGTTATTTGCGCCCAACACATTGACATAGATTTTCGTTTTTCTCAAATGGAAATACTGCGAGTTCGAGCATGAAACTTGGCATGGTATATGTTTAATAATGATATTTTAAGGCTGGAAAGTGAGGTACCAGATACATTTTGATGCTGTTAAACATGACCTATATTTTGCCGTTATTTTTCACACGCTTCATAGGTGTTTTTAAAATGATTCGGAAAACCACTATATCAACATCTCCGAGATTAGTTTAAAACGAGGAATAAATTAGAGTGGTTGTTCCACATTTGTGTGAAGTTTGAAGTCAATTGAAATTATTTTAAGACTTAAGCAGCGCTTCGTCCTCGCACCTTATTTCTGTCATTTTATTACACGAAAAACCGCACTTTGACCGCGCTTTCAAATTTTTGCGAATTTCTGAAAAATAAAAATTCGCTGGAACCTTTAAATATGATTTTTAGAATTAGGTCACCTAAGGGTATCTTTGGGCAAAATATGAGCGATTTGCCAAATGGGTCATTAACCGGCATTTCTCGATCGTAACAGTCAGCCTTTCTTAAATACCGTTTTGAAATACTTTTTTAACCCACTGAGTCCTGTGGCAGCCGTAACTGGCGGTGACGAGCTTTGTCTCTCATCGAGAAGATGGGAGACCCTGGGAACGAGGTTGTGAGAGATTTACATTTTTTTGCTTAACTTTTGCTAATAATTATGTACAATTGGAGGAATCAACCTTGTCGATTCAAATCAATGTACATAGTCATATGTGACCAAACAAAGCATCTGGAAATTTTCAGTTACATTTGTTTGTGGCCATTTTCCTTAAAGCTTAGTTAATAGCGGAATAGTTATGGAGACTGGCAGAGTTCTTTGATGTACGTTTTTCTTGGCTATTTTGGGGGTTGGCCCTGCGCAAAACCTGCCAAATTATAAACGGTAGTTATGTGTGCTCGTACAACTAACCATTAGAAGCATAGCAATTATGTAATTTATGCATAGTCAATGAGCATAAAACAAACGATGTGCAGGGTCAAGGACCATCCAACATAAATCTTAGCCTGTTTGTATGCTTCTTTGATGTTTACTGAGCTTCTTAACCATTTCCCTCTATGGACTCTGCTTAGAGACAAAAGTGGAATTTTGTGTTGGACTTCCTGTAAAATATTATAATTATCTTACCTTGCAACTGGAGTAGGACATTCATTTCATTTTAGTAAGAATTTTCTGATTTCAAAAGTAAGTTTAACAAATTGACATCAGTTTTTCATGCGTCTGTCTTGTTATTGATCATGAATTTCATCATAACATTGTCAGAGTAACTGTGGATCCATGAGGCGATAGCCGAGTGAATTCGCAGACTACTTTGACAATGTTATGACGAAATTCATTGTCAATAAGAGGACAGACGCATTAAACACTGACGTCAATTTGTTTTTTACGATAATAAATTGTCAAATTGTCCACCCTCGCTCACTGAGGCATTGCATAAATTATAAATTCATTTGTCTGTTCACTTACTGACCATAAAAATTAGCCAATGAGCGGGCGAGAATTTCTGCAGTTATTGTAAAATTTGGGATATACATGTACCATCCAAACGTGTCACACAAGTGAGGGATAAAAGAAATAACAAAAATTTGCTGTTACAAAATGAATGTGCCATGACTCTTGTGTGCTCAATTTTTGATGCAGTGTAATAATATGATCAGTACGAATATTGCTGTGATAAAACTCAGGAAACCTATGATATCACGTAGCAAAAAGTTGGAAAGTCAGGTGTCATTTTTTAAGCAAAGGGAAGTTAGGCTTTTAATTAAAAGCAAATATTATTTGGCATATATGTAGTATTACTGTACTTCTGTAACTATGAGCAGAAGACGTCAAATTTTATAATAGAAACAGAGGAAATAGTCTTTATTTCATATTGAAAGGAAAATGTTAGGTGATGTAAGGAAAGCAAGTAAAAACTAACGATATAATGTCCCGACGTTTCGGAATGAATAAATGAGAGTTAGTTCAAAAAAGATAATTATGACCTGTGCGGATTGAATCTGTTTGTACATTCATACGTGGTCTTAATTATTTGGGCATGTCATTACAGAATTGCACCCATTGAAAAGCGTCGCCCGGGAAAAGTGAGGTACCCACGATGCTTTGCGGGCGTAATGACCTGGGAATGAGGTTGCAAAAGTTCACCGCCAGCTTCGGTCTCTTAAGATCTGAATTGCCGAATTCCCAAGCGGCAGTTGTAAAATTTCGCTTTGAGTCCGTTTACAGACAATGGAGATACAACTGGAGCAATTAGTATTGTTTGAAAGTGGTGAAGTGCTCTTTTCATCGGTAAAGCGCAAACGCTGCGTTTGCATATCAACAGAGCGTGAAGTGTTTATCCGTATACTAAACACGCGATCGCGAGCAATCCTTTACGATAAAAAAAAAATCGACGTCCGCCCTGTGGAATTCTGTAATCTATCCGTATTTATGAACGGAAATTCTCATGTCGTCCTTGCTTTTAATGTTTATAGTAGCCACTTATTCGCGTGTAGAGTTGGTTTTGTTTTGGAAGCATTTTTTAACGCTTTGCGATCACCGATCGCCGATCACCCGATGCGCTCGGTGACTTCAAAATCTGTCCACGTTGGAGCTCCATTTTCAAAGCAAGTGTTTATTTTTGATTTTAGTTTTTTTTTTCTACTATAAATGTATAACTACGAACATAAACGAAATTGCTTTCCTCGAAGAGAGATCGCTAAATTTGATCACACCATCGGATTGTGTCAGATTTTTAAACCAGCTGTGTGAACCTAACGTAAATAAACATTCGGACTGCCGATGGTTTGTAGTTTTGCTTTTGGCTTTCCATACATTATTCTGTTAGTTTAGTTCTGATAAAAACCCGACATTTAAAGGGTAATTTAATTTTACATCATCAAAAACTTGTAAATATGTCAACATTGTAGACCTGGTCTGGGTTGTTCGAAAGCTTAGTTAATGCTAACCCAGGATTAAGAGTTAACCAATTAACTATTAATTTTTCTAGTATAAAAAATGTTTTTCAGTTCTTATTTTTTGAGTAGTTTTTTCGCGAACTTAGCCCCGTTCACTAGGGTTAGTCACTCGGTAATCTAACTAGGCCCCAATCAATAAAGTCGTTTGGGTTTTAACACACGTTTTAATCTCTTCTCTTAGCTTTCACTGTTGCAACGGACGTGAAATAGCTACTCTGAATGCACGAAATAAATGTTTCTCTTTATACTGTTTCATTAGACAATGTGATTGGTCGTTGCTAGGTGATAATCAGAAAAACGGGTTGATCAAAGTCTGTCACTAAATGTCCATTGTCTCTTGACATGATGTCTAGACTTATAATAAAAACCACATAGAAACACGCAGGAAACACGAAGTCTCCGACAGTTTGAGATTGCTCAAGCTCAAAACTGAAGGACAAACAAAATAAACAGAAAACCTCACCGAAATGTATACAGACTGAAATCAAAATTCTCGCTAATCGTGGCTTTGAAAAACCTGGCCCATGCAGAACTACAGGACTATAATTATTTTGCAGTATCAGCGGACCACTTAGGGCTCAGCCTTTTTGAAATTAATTTGTTGTACATGTGGGTGAATTAAACAAGGACACAGGTAAAGTAATTGAGGTGTTTTTGTTTAATAGGATTTATGTGATGCCTACTTACCGTTGCATGATTCTAATTAACTCTGTCAACGTCCTTTACAGTTTCCAGTTATTGGTTCACATACCTTGCGAACTTCACTGTTCTGAATGGTCACTCACTCTGTTTGTCGTGACTCAGGGACAGTGTACCATGTGCTGAGTTGTGCTATACTTTGTTTGCACTTATACATGTACAATTTTTTGTACTTTTTTACTTAACGTAATGTTTGACTAAAAATAAATTTGAAAAATAACGTTTATGTGTAGTAAAAGAACATGCTTAGAATAGAACTAACTTGTTGTTCAATTGTAGCGCCTTCAAAAGCTCCAGATGGCTTCACTGTGACTGCAGAAACTTCTACCAGTATTGCAGCATCCTGGGAGTTACCACCAGCACAGGACAGGAATGGAATCATCAGAGGATTTAAACTGTTCTACAAAAAGAAAGGTTCTTCTGGGTTACAAACCATAGAACCAATCAACAGTGAATCCACTCGGAACAAAGTTGTCACTGGGCTTGATGTGTACACAGAATATGAATTTCAAGTGTTGGCCTACACTTCTGTAGGTGATGGACCAAAGAGTTCTAAACAATATGCGAGAACGAAGGAAGAGGGTAAGAAATTGATAAAAGATGATAAGCAAAACACCTCACTGTATGTGATCCTGACCTTGCTGGGTATGGTACAGTTGCAAGTGGCCAACTACATTCTATGTTTATTTCGATATATTTATAAATAACCCTTCAACCACTATTACACAGACGTAATAACAATTATCCTGTTTTAGATGAAACCAAGTGTAAGTTTTCTACTGATTTAACAACTGCCGTAATGGTTTATGTCTTATGTCATGGTAACAGGTTTGGAAGAGTGTTATATTACACATTATAATATATGTTTCGTTCATGAAAGAACGTGCGTTATTTTGAGCTTACGCATGCTTAGATATGCAAGAGTCATTGCTGTTTACGTATTTGCATATTCTATCAGTCTTTTGCAATCAGCGTCGTTGTAATGGTTACCGCATATTTTAGCTGTAGTTTCGTTTTGTTGTAACTCTTTTGAGCCACCGGGTAAGTGTTAGCCATCAGGCGTCAAACTGCTTATGTTTGTTTTGTTTAGTTTCATGTTACTTTGGTCATGCCTTTGTGTATATTTCTACGTTTCGAAGTAATTACCATCAAATGGAATTAAATTGTTGCGACTAAAGCGTTGACTAATACTTTGATAACAGTGAATTGTACAGCGAGTGAAACAATATAAATAGGACCCAGTGAAATCAAAATCCACACATCTAAGAGATTCGCACTTTTACTAGCAATTCACTGAAAACAAACACACATAAACAAGCTAATTATACAGCACAGGAAATCAAAACGAAATACAAATAAAGCAACCAAAAATGACGGAAAACTAACGAAACTTACAAGATTTGTGTGGCGACTTCGGTGACTACATGTGCCAGCCGTAACTGGCGGTGACGAGCCTTGTCTCTCATCGGGAAGATGGGAGACCCTGGGAACGAGGTTGTGAGAGATTTACATTTTTTTGCTTAACTTTTGCTAATAATTATGTACAATTGTAGGAATCAACCTTGTCGATTCAAATCAATGTACATAGTCATATGTGACCAAACAAAGCATCTGGAAATTTTCAGTTACATTTGTTTGTGGCCATTTTCCTTAAAGCTTAGTTAATAGCGGAATAGTTATGGAGACTGGCAGAGTTCTTTGATGTACGTTTTTCTTGGCTATTTTGGGGGTTGGCCCTGCGCAAAACCTGCCAAATTATAAACGGTAGTTATGTGTGCTCGTACAACTAACCATTAGAAGCATAGCAATTATGTAATTTATGCATAGTCAATGAGCATAAAACAAACGATGTGCAGGGTCAAGGACCATCCAACATAAATCTTAGCCTGTTTGTATGCTTCTTTGATGTTTACTGAGCTTCTTAACCATTTCCCTCTATGGACTCTGCTTAGAGACAAAAGTGGAATTTTGTGTTGGACTTCCTGTAAAATATTATAATTATCTTACCTTGCAACTGGAGTAGGACATTCATTTCATTTTAGTAAGAATTTTCTGATTTCAAAAGTAAGTTTAACAAATTGACATCAGTTTTTCATGCGTCTGTCTTGTTATTGATCGTGAATTTCGTCATAACATTATCAGAGTAACTGTGGATCCATGAGGCGATAGCCGAGTGAATTCGCAGACTACTTTGACAATGTTATGACGAAATTCATTGTCAATAAGAGGACAGACGCATTGAACACTGACGTCAATTTGTTTTTTACGATAATAAATTGTCAAATTGTCCACCCTCGCTCACTGAGGCATTGCATAAATTATAAATTCATTTGTCTGTTCACTTACTGACCATAAAAATTAGCCAATGAGCGGATGAGAATTTCTGCAGTTATCGTAAAATTTGGGATATACATGTACCATTCAAACGTGTCACACAAGTGAGGGATAAAAGAAATGACAAAAATTTGCTGTTACAAAATGAATGTGCCATGACTCTTGTGTGCTCAATTTTTGATGCAGTGTAATAATATGATCAGTATGAATATTGCTGTGATAAAACTCAGGAAACCTATTTATTATTGAATGATCACATGCTAGGTGTGATTTTGATGGACAATGTTAATCCGGTTTTGATCTGTGCAAACTGCAACCGCATGACACTTATTTTCTTGTGTGTGCCTCAATATCACGTGGCAAAAAGTTATAAAGTCAGGTGTCATTTATTAAGCAAAGGGAAGTCAGGCTTTTAATTAAAAACAAATATTATTTGCATATATGTAGTATCACTGTACTTCTGTAACTATGAGCAGAAGACGTCAAATTTTATAATAGAAACAGAGGAAATAGTCTTTATTTCATATTGAAAGAAAAATGTTAGGTGATGTAAGGAAAGCAAGTAAAAACTAACGATATAATGTCCCGACGTTTCGGAATGAATAAATGAGAGTTAGTTCAAAAAAGATAATTATGACCTGTGCGGATTGAATCTGTTTGTACATTCAAACGTGGTCTTAATTATTTGGGCATGTCATTACAGAATCGCGCCCATTGAAAAGCGTCGCCCGGGAAAAGTGAGGTACCCATGATGCTTTGCGGGCGTAATGACCTGGGAATGAGGTTGCAAAAGTTCACCGCCAGCTTCGGTCTCTTAAGATCTGAATTGCCGAATTCCCAAGCGGCAGTTGTAAAATTTCGCTTTGAGTCCGTTTACAGACAATGGAGATACCACTGGAGCAATTAGTATTGTTTGAAAGTGGTGAAGTGCTCTTTTCATCAGTAAAGAGCAAAGGCTGCGTTTGCATATCAACAGAGCGTGAAGTGTTTATCCGTATACTAAACACGCGATCGTGAGCAATCCTTTACGATTAAAAAAAAAATTGACGTCCGCCCTGTGGAATTCTGTAATCTATCCGTATTTATGAACGGAAATTCTCATGTAGTCCTTACTTTTAATGTTTTAAGTAGCCACTTATTCGCGTGTAGAGTTGGTTTTGTTTTGGAAGCATTTTTTAACGCTTTGCGATCACCGATCGCCGATCACCCGATGCGCTCGGTGACTTCGAAATCTGTCCACGTTGGAGCTCCATTTTCAAAGCGAGTGTTTATTTTTGATTTTAGTTTTTTTTTCTACTATAAATGTATAACTACGAACATAAACGAAATTGCTTTCCTCGAAGAGAGATCGCTAAATTTGATCACACCATCGGATTGTGTCATAGATTTTTAAACCAGCTGTGTGAACCTAATGTAAATAAACATTCGGACTGCCGATGGTTTGTAGTTTTGCTTTTGGCTTTCCATACATTTTTCTGTTAGTTTAGTTCTGATAAAAACCCGACATTTAAAGGGTAATTTAATTTTACATCTGACCGATTTTTTAAATAATAAAGCCTAATCCAGATAGCCGGACTAATTACGGCTATTCTTGTTCGATGAATAGCGATACGTTTCGGTTGTCTGAGTAAGAAACAATACTTGTGAACACGGCGTAAACAGGGGATTATATGATTGACAGTGGAGTTGACAGGCCTGTGTGAAGTTACGCATGTTCTCTTTCTCTTTTCTAGCTTATTTGCATTTTCCCGTGCGACGTTTTTCAATGGGCGCAATTCTGTAATGTTCTGCAGCTCAGAATGTGTCCATTTTAGATCTGTTTGAAACTCCTTTTTTAGAACTTTAATCATGGGCAAAGATCACTCCAACAGTTTTATTTACACTCTATGTGGTCCTGACCTTTCTGGGTATGATACAGTAGTAAGTAGCCGACTACATTCTATGTTTATTTCGCCATTTACAACCCTTCAAGCACAGTCCCACTACTGTTGTAAAGACGTATTAACAGTTATCCTGCGTAGATGAAAAATTGTAAACTACTGCCATAATGGCTCATGTTTTAACTCCTGGCTGGGATGAGTAGTAGAAATTCAAGCTGTGGGTGCCATTTATGGTCCCCTCAGCTCTCCCACCATCTCATTTTGCCATAACTCAACCTCAGCACTTTGTTGTACCGTGTGTATTTTTACTTATAGCCCTTAATAGTTTATTCTGTTTCCTCTGCCTTCATTGTGATATCAGTTGCCAGCTTTGCCAACTACGTGCCTGTTTTATGAGATATTTTTTGTATCAAATGTGCATGTTAACCTTTTTTAATTACATCTCCTTCAAAAGCTTGTAGTAGCTTCTCTGTCACTGCGAAAACCTCCACCAGTATTACCGTATTATTATGGCAGTTACCACCAGAATAATGTTGTAATGTTGTTCAATTACAGCTCCTTCAGCTGCCCCAAGTGGCTTCTCTGTCACTGTAAAATCCTCCACCAGTATTACAGCATCCTGGCAGTTACCACCAGCAAACACCTGGAATGGAATTATCAAAGGGTTTAAACTGTTCTACAAAAAGAAAGGTTCTTCAGGGTCGCAAAACTTGGTACCTGTTAACAGCGGATCAACTCTGACAAAAGTTTTCACTGGGCTTGATGAGTACACAGAATACGAATTTCAGGTGTTAGCCTACACTTCCAAAGGTGATGGACCAAAGAGTAATCCAGAATCTGCAACAACAAAAGAAGCTGGTGAGAAATCAGAAATAACGATACCTTATACTTCTGTTTATTGTTATGCAAGGCTTTAATTGCCAGCTAAGTAAAATTAATAAAGCCTAAAAACTTGTCAATATGTCAACATTATAGACCTGGTCTGGGTTGTTCGAAAACTTAGTTAATGCTAACCCAGGATTAAGAGTTAACCAATTGAGTATTAATTTTTCTAGTATAAAAAATGTTTTTCACTTCTTATTTTTGAGCTAGTTTGATATTGCTCAAGCTCAAAACTGAAGGACAAACAAAATAAACAGAAAACCTCACCGAAATGTATACAGACTGAAATCAAAATTCTCACTGATTGTGGCTTTGAAAAACCTGGCCCATGCAGAACTACAGGACTATAATTATTTTGCTCTATCAGCGGACCACTTAGGGCTCAGCCTTTTTGAAATTAATTTGTTGTACATGTGGGTGAATTAAACAAGGACACAGGTGAAGTAATTGAGCTGTTTTTGTTTAATAGGATTTATGTGATGCCTACTTACAGTTGCATGATTCTAATTAACTCTGTCAACTTCCTTTACAGTTTCCAGTTATTGGTTCACATACCTTGCGAACTTCACTGTTCTGAGTGGTCACTCACTCTCTGCTTGTCGTGACTCAGGGACAGTATACCATGTGCTGAGTTGTGCTATACTTTGTTTGCACTTATACATGTACAATTTTTTGTACTTTTTTACTTTACGTAATGTTTGACTAAAAATAAATTTGAAAAATAACGTTTATGTGTAGTAAAAGAACGTGCTTAGAATAGAATTAACTTGTTATTTAATTTTAGCGCCTTCAAAAGCTCCAGATGGCTTCGCTGTGACTGCAAAAAGTTCTACCAGTATTGCAGCATCCTGGGAGTTACCACCAGCACAGGACAGGAATGGAATCATCAGAGGATTTAAACTGTTCTACAAAAAGAAAGGTTCTTCTGGGTTACAAACCATAGAACCAATCAACAGTGAATCCACTCGGAACAAAGTTGTCACTGGGCTTGATGTGTACACAGAATATGAATTTCAAGTGTTGGCGTACACTTCTGTAGGTGATGGACCAAAGAGTTCTAAACAATATGAGAGCACGAAGGAAGAGGGTAAGAAATTGATAAAACATGATAAGCAAAACACCTCACTGTATGTGATCCTGACCTTGCTGGGTATGGTACAGTTGCAAGTGGCCAACTACATTCTATGTTTATTTCGATATATTTATAAATAACCCTTCAACCACTATTACACAGACGTAATAACAATTATCCTGTTTCAGATGAAACCAAGTGTAAGTTTTCTACTGATTTAACAATTGCCATAATGGTTTATGTCTTATGTCATGGTAACAGGTTTGGAAGAGTGTTATATTACACATTATAATATATGTTTCGTTCACAAAAGAACGTGCGTTATTTTGAGCCCGCGCATGCTTAGATATGCATGAGTCATAGCTGTTTATGTATTTGCATATTCTATCAGTCTTCCGCAATGGTTACCGCATATTTTAGCTGTAGTTTCGTTGTGTTGTAACTCTCTTGAGTCACCGGGTAAGTGTTAGCCATCAGGCGTTGAACTGCTTATGTTTGTTTCGTTTAGTTTCATGTTACTTTGGTCATGCCTTTGAATATATTTCTACGTTTCGAAGTAATTACCAATGAATGGAATTAAATTGTTGTGACTAAAGCATTGACTATTACTTTGATAACAGTGAATTGTACAGCGAGTGAAACAATATAGATAGGACCCAGTGAAATCAAAATCCACACATCTAAGAGATTCGCACTTTTACTAGCAATTCGCTGAAAACAAACGCACATAAACAAGCTAATTATACAGCACAGGAAATCAAAACGAAATACAAATAAAGCAAGCAAAAATGACGGGAAAATAAGGAAACTTACAAGATTTGTGTGGTGACTATGGCGACTACATGTGAAACATAATGACAATGGCAACTAGAAAACTAACGGCAGAAGAAGCTATACCAAAACATACAAACAACGGATGAAAGAAGGTACACGAAAATATGAAACGTTACGTAACCGAAAAATGTAGAAAACACTCGACTGCGGCTCGTGTTTTCTACATTCCCTCATGTTCTCAAATACCCATTTTGTTTTATCACAGCGTAATACACGGTTTAGGCTTCTTTATTTGTTAAATATGAATTTCACTATTAATAGTAGGCTTGTGAGAGAGGATGATTGTTTATTTATCATTCTTAATTCTCCATGTAGTTCATTATAGTCAAGTACTATTATTTTGCTTGAAACAATGAAATACCACATTGTTTAACCACTGCTGAATTAATTTAACATCTATCCATTAGTGATGTATTTCTTCACGTTGCTTGCTGTTTAACTTGATTTTTGAATCTGAAAAATGTATTTATACTAACAAATCGTGATTATGTTGTTCAATTACAGCTCCTTCGGCTGCCCCAAGTGGCTTCACTGTCACTGTAAAATCCTCCACCACTATTACAGCATCCTGGCAGTTACCACCAGCAAACACCTGGAATGGAATTATCAAAGGGTTTAAACTGTTTTACAGAAAGAAACACTCTTCAGGGTCACAAACCATGAAGCTCATTAACGATAAAGCGGTTCACACTACAGATGTCTCTAGGCTATCTAAATTCACAAACTATGAATTTCAAGTCTTGGCCTTTACTTCTGCTGGTGATGGACCAAACAGTACTGTAAAATCTGAGACGACAAAGGAAGATGGTAAGAAATTGATGTTAATTATTAGCAAATTTTGTGTACTTGTCTTGCATAAATTACTACGTGGTCCTCCTCACTTAAGTTTGGAACAATGTTTGTAAGATGGTAAAAGATTTAATTTTCGTTTCCTAATTGACTTAATTAGGTTAACTCCTTATACATTGTAGAATCTTAATTGTATAAATCTTCTTTTGATATAATTGATTCTGTCTTTAAAAAAAACATTTGAGGAGTGTAACTGTGTAAAGATTCTAAGGTTGTTTCTTACTCAGAAACTCAGCAATCAGAGATATTGTGCTGTTCAAGACAATAGATAATTCGAACTCCACTTGATAGGTTGATTAAGGGCATATTTAATCAAAGCTCAAAGTTCACAAGATACACTAGTTGAGATGGTGAATGACAGAAGGTAGATTACGGTAGAAAAAAGTTTTAAAAATACAACAATGTAACTGTAGTAGACTTGAAGCTAGTTGTAGCCGCGAAACAAAAGTTCGTAGTTTCAGTACAGAAGGCAGAGTGAGAGTTGAGCACAATAAGGTAGAAGGTAGTGCAGGTTCAATACGAAATATAATTAAAAAATACAGTATAGCTTAGATATGTGTACAGCATTTAGCTACATAGGCATGTTACAGACATAATCAATACCTAAAACAACTGAGAAGGGTTAATATTGGTGAAAAACTGAGCTGAATGTAATAACACTGAAAAGACAAGTAGATCATGACAACAACAATGTGATAAAAAAAAAAATCAGTCATTTGTTGTTGTGACAATTATAGCAACATTTTGACATTGAAAACTTGCTTCTTGGAAATCATAGCTAACAATGAAGGTAAAGGGTAAAACACTTCTTTTGGTAATGACTTGCACAGAAGATTGGAGAAAGTTGCCCCAAAGGTAGTCAAATGGTAGCCTGTAGCTGGTGCTATGATCGTAGGAGTTGCGGGATTACTAATAACTACCGTTGCAAGGAGTTGCCCTTAAAAACACATGCATGCGTGATTATGCCTAGTGTGTGACCCATATGTACCGTAGAAAGGGTTATTTCATTCCCTTGCATGAAACACGAATTTATCCTTGAGTAAGCACGAGACAGTAAATTTCTCACTAATAGACAAATTCGGCTAACTCACGCGTGAGTGTTACGTGACTTGAATTGGGTACAACAACAACCAAAACAAGTACGTTCGTACAGTCATGGTGAATTCACAAATATTGTATTTCTGTTGCCTAATCTAGATAGAAAAATGCAGATTTAGTGGGATACTGCAACAAGAAAATCAAGTGTGATTAACACAGAGAAACTGCTCTCGAAATATACCAAGACTGGGGTAGTCTTGTAAAGATTGCATCACTCAGGATGTCTTTGATATTAAAACATGAGTAATCATTCAACTAGAACAATAATGCAAACACATGATTGCAATGTCCACCGCTTCCTCCCTTACACAAAGAGCTTGCTTCTGCCCTGCCATGGCTCTCCCTGAAGATTACAGCTAAAATGAGGCTCTTCAATTTTTCTTAGAGATCTTTAGCTATGTGCCTTGACATGGAAATCCTCCAACTGCTGACAGGTGTAAACATCCTAAACATACCCTTCCCGAAAGAACTTATAGTTTTTCTCTCCAGTATTCTTTTTTCCGCCTTGCTCAAGCCATGAAGACCATGTTCGTTGAGCCAAATTTTGGAAAATTCCTCGAGGATTTTGACCATTTCTATTCTTTATTGAAAAAACAACTACAGCAACGCACATGATTAACACAACAAATACAAGCGGCTGCAATAATAAAGAAAATGTTAAGGGAGCCTCGTTTTCACGCAATTTTAAACACCCAATTCAATGTCACGTGTGTGTTAGCCGAATTTGACTATGTTAGCCTGCGAAAGCAGATGTATTGCCAGCTGTCGCTTGAAAACGTCTGCATTCGCAGGCTACACTTACGCGTAATACAGTTTTGAGTACTTTCTACTGAAATTATAACTATTAATTGTCAATAGAAAATGTCTCAAAAGCAGGGGTGTTCAAAAACTAAGAAGGAAGCAGGGACAAAACTCAGGCCGGACCATTACTATGACACTAATTGTGCTTCTCTCGTGCTCTCAAAAGTTCTTGCTTGCTTAACTTGTGCATCTCAACAATGCACTTGAACATGGTGACTGTTCTGGTAAGAATTTTGTTCCAATCAACTTTTTGTAAATTCTTAACCCCCATTTTTTGTTCCAGCACCTAGTATTCCTGAGCCCCTCACTTACATTGTGCTAGCCCCAGACATGTCTAATGGTCCAAGAATAAAGTTGACCTGGCAAATACCTGCAGCACCAAATGGACGTATCAGGAGTTACACTTTGTTTTATGGTCACGATGGAAATACTCAAAGAGAGTCCTTTGGAAAAGATGCGATAAGTTACACAGTTGATGTGTTGGGTGGATTGACCTATCAGTTCCATGTCAGAGCTGTGACTATCAAACCTGGACCAAATGCAACTTTAACTGTTAATGTCCCGGAGTACAGTGAGTCCAGTTTCCATTTTAAGTATATTTTGTAGATACAATTGAATGGCTTGGTCCAAGACTGACGTAAGTGACTTCTTCGGGTGAAAAATGATTTTTTTGTTCAAAAGCGCCCAAATTTTTGCATGTGGTCTCCAACGTAATAGGAAAACATTGCCCTGTGTTTGTATTCCTTGTTTTGTTCGCCTGATGTACAAAACAAAGTGGAAAGTTTACTCGCTCAAAGACGGGATCTGGAAATGAATTTCTTCAACTACGTTGTGACGTAAGCTTGCATTTGCATTATTTTGGCGCGCAAGACAACGTCGAGCTTTCTATCAGACAAGTTGAAACCTCACCTGTTGCATGAAGTCCGCTTATTAGACACATATTTGCGTCCGCCTGGCAGTGAAAGGTCTTCATTAAGTCCGGAAACCCGTAAGTCACTAGCATATCTCAAAGAAGCAAGATGTTTTCCTGTTCCAAGATCGCTAAGCGATCGAAGGCACACTGAAGCCAGGCGAGGAGTTTGAAAGCACTTCTGATGGAAAAAAACGAGTCGATGGCGAGAAGTGGCCCATTTGCCAAATGTTGCTGTGCAGAACGTTTGGAAATAAAGAAGTGCTTTTAGAGTCTTAAAAAATCTGTTTAGTCGGCCCGTAGGCCTTGCCGTGTTGAAGTTGCTCAGGGATATCCCATAATAATCTTTAATGCATCTCGATAGGTCTTGTCAGTCGATCTCAGTCGGCAATGGAAAACGTCACAAACTTACATTTCGCTCAGCCAACGGAATATTAATTGAAACAGAATCGACGGAAAAGATATTTTTTCACTGAGAAAAGTAATGTATTACTTCATTTAGACAAAAATAGCCCTAAGCCCCGATTCTTTCCAGGAATAAATGGCCAATGTTTTCATGTAAGAGAAATGATTGATCCAAAGTCGCGATTGTTGACCATTGTTGTGGTACAGTGTGACAGTTGACCTTTCGGGAACTGGGGCAAACAAACGCCAATCATATTATGGACTAGCGGCTTTCGATCGCTTGCCTTTATTATCATGGAATCCCAATGGAATGATTCGTTTGTGAGGTTAGAAGATGGCGAGAGAAAGAGACAACAGTGTAAGTCTTCTTTCTTTAAATATGCCATTCCTTTTGCTATATATTTTCCGTTTGTTTTCGGTTTTCCCGCTTAAATTCAGTTCAGTGTTTTCACAAATATACATGGTATTTAATTGTTGCAGAGACGGAGCAATTTCAGATTAACTCAGCTGTTCAAGTACTGTAATTCGGAAAAATCGTCTTTCTTCGAATGTCAAGCGTTAATTCCTTGTGGCAACATTTCACGAAATATGTTTTATAAGGTATTTGTTGTTCGTCACGCAATCAAAGTAATGGCAAGCTGCGCTGTTATAGCTCATTGAATTTCAAAACGTTTTACATCATCGCAGTAGCACCTATGAAATGTCGCATTTCGCTAGTGATTTTCACTTTTTTTTGAAAGAATGCAAACCGAACTCTTTTTTGTTCTAAAAGAGTTTCATGTTTTCACTGATTGCAAAACGTTTCACGAAATATGTTTTATAAGGTATTTGTTGTTCGTCACGCAGTCAAAGTAATGGCAAGCATCGCTGTTATAGCACATTGCATTTCAAAACGTTTTACATCATCGCAGTAGCACCTATGAAATGCCGCATTTCGCTAGTGATTTTCACTTTTTTTTTTGAAAGAATGCAAACCGAACTCTTTTTGTTCTAAACGAGTTTCATGTTTTCACTGATTGCAAAACGTTTCACTCTCAGAAGATAGGTAACCACCGCTAATAGACACTGGTCATTGACTTTATTTAGATTCACGATCATGCTGTGTTTATGAAATGAAGCGTTTTCTTGTTTTATTATTTTCCCTAGGCTAGCACCAAAATAGAAGGAACCCTAGCACAAAGTGTTTAGAGACTATAACCCTAAGCCCTAGCCCTAGCCCTAGCCCTAGCCTTAACCCTAAACCCTAGTGCTAAAATGGTAACCCTAACACTAAATGCTAACTCTAGGCCAAGGGTTAGGGTCGGCTTTTAGGTCTAACGCTAGCCGTGGGGTTATGTTACCTTTACTGTAACTGTCAAGTTATAGGCTCATCTTTAAGGCCCATGTTCATCCATTTCGTTTTGCGGCCCTGTATTATTGTTTTGAAGTCACTGTTGTCCTAATGTTTCTTTTTTTTTTCCGAAGACAAAGCGCAAACCAGCTAAAAAAATGTACAGGGCTATGCTCTTCTACTCAATTGAAGACGACACGCAAAAATTTGGGCGCTTTTGAACAAAAAAATCATTTTTCACCCAAAGAAGTCACTTACGTCAGTCTTGCACCAAGTCATTCAATTATTATCAACAGATAGACATCTGGATTCCCAAATGCAAGAGACTGCTTTGGATTTTGAACATTACTCTTGTGTAAAGAATGGAAATTGTATGGTAGCATTCAAATGGAATCATAAGAATGGTCCTTGCCAGTAAATAAACATAAAACATGGTTTCCTGGATCATAGTGGCATTTAAAACGCTTTAGTCCAACCTCATTTCAATTATTGTAGTGTTGTATGTGGGAACTGCAACAAAACTTGTAGCACAAAGCTTCAAAAGTTACAAGATCGCGCTGCACGAATCTTGACTTCTTTTTCTTGTGACACCAGTGCGGATGATCTCATTATATTAGACGTGGCTGGAAACAACTAGATGTTCAACAAAAACTGTAAACAGCTGTGATGGTCTATAAAATACTAAATTGTCTTGCATCTGATTATCTCTAATCGGAGTTCACTGATCATGACCACAGTGAAATTTATTCTTATTCACTAAGGGACTGCGAGGGCAAACTGGCTGGTCCGCTGCCCCACCCTAACTTTCTGAAGAACAGTTTTAGCTATAATGGTGTGGTGCTGTAGAACAGCTTACCCGTCAAACTGCAGCAAGCACAAATTCTCACCTGTTTTAACGCAGCAGCAGTCTCTTCCCACTAATACATGTAAATAATATAAACATGGAAAGCAGGCATTTTGTTTTACTTCATTCGCTTTAATTGATATTATTATGTTCTAATTATTAGTTTCCTTTTTAACGATTGTATTTATGATATTAGAATGTAATTAGAGTTTTGTAATTAACACCTGATGTTTTTACCTTGTATAACTGACTTGCTGTCTGACTGACTGATGGACAGATGGACGGACAAACTGACTGACTGATTGACTGTGGGAGGAACTGACTGACTAACTGACGGACTGACCGGCCAACCAATCGACTGTTTCGAGGCAATCATTTCAAATGATTATGTACAGTGTACTTTCTCTTTGTAACTAACTGTTTATTATTTACATTCCTTTTGTTAGGACCCAGCGTTAGTCCAGCTAATGTCTCATTTGTTAGCTACAACAAAACCACTTTCAACATTTCGTGGGCACCTTTAACAAGAGAGAGGAGTTATGGCAAAGTTATCTTGTATGATGTCAAGGAAAAGTTGCTATCAAGAGGAAAACGTCAGAAAAGATCGCCCGGCAGTAGTAGAACATTAAATACAACAGCAACATTTGTTGTTCTGTATGATTTGCCTCTTTGTTCCCAGTACCATGTGTCTGTTAGAGCTTACACTAAAGCAGGTCCTGGACCCTATACTCAACCTAGAGTATTGGAAACATCAAGTGAGTACAATCATAATGTACTTGTTCATATACAGTCAAACCTCTATTAAGCAGTCCCCTATTAAGCGGCCAACCTTTATTTGGCGGCCACCAGATAAAGTCTGGGAAAAATTGTCAGCTATACACTGTAATAAAAACCACTATTCAGCGGCCACCTCTGTTAAGCGGCCATGACCAACTTCTTGCCATCCCAAGGGTGATTTTCTTTTGTTTTGTTTTATACCTCTGTTAAACGGCCAGGAAGATTTGAAGTTGGATATTTTTAGCCAGATGAAGGTAGAAGAATGACAATGTGGAATATTGTAAAAACACATTTTCAGCAGTATTTAATTAAAACAATCACAGCATGGCACCACCTGTAAGTGGTAACTAGTGATGTCTGACCTTGACCTTGCATCCATCCGGGGGGGGGGGGGTACTGCCATATATGGGTTATATAGGTATGTGCCACTGTGAAGGGTACGGTTTTCAAGCAGTTTACTCTAGCATAGGAGGTATATAAATCGGAGCGTTTGGGTCTAAAATAGGGTATCATTTTTCACGAAACTGACCAGTTGGTTGAAGATTTTATCTGAACTAAAGAAACCAGGAATTGTCACTCAAAAATATAAAAAATGAAATCAGCAAGCTTAAATTTTTGTAACTCAGCCTCAACATCCTCGATAGATGACTATCATAAAACACTACTGGATATTATTAGCTGTCAAAAATCAGGATTCATACGGAAATTGGTGGTTTTAATACTGGTTACTCTAGTATAGGGTAGCAAAATTCAGCTGAACTAGCTCTAGTATAGGCTAAGGGTTCCAGGGTCCCAGTGGCACATGTGCACCCAGAAATTCTTAAAGTACCCCCCCCCCCCCCCGGCATCCATTGTATTTATACTGTTGATCAAAACAGTTTTCAGTTGTGGTGGTCGTGGGAATGAAATACAATTTTAAGCAATTGAAATCAGGCTTTTTGGTCCCGGCAAATGCACTCGGTGTTTATTGTAATTCAATTTCTTTTTAGGTAAAAGAATTCTAGACTGACAAAACTTGCCATGACGAGATTTATTAACAATCAAAGTGGACAGTCATGAAGACAAAACAGTATTTTATTTTTATTCAATTGAACTGACATTTATGTTCAAAACATGTGTTTTAATCATGTTGTACACCATTCTGCCAAAGAACCAGAAGCACCTAGTGACTTAAGAGCAACAAACTCTGAATCAACTGAGGTGACCCTTGAATGGACAAACCCAAAAGTTGCCACAAAGGAAGGCCTGAGCTACACAGTAAGTTCTATTGAAATGTTTAGTATTTTTCATGAAATTAGTGACGGAATTTCTGAAACGTCATGTACCTTCCTATTCCTATGTCTAATTAATAGTAATAAGAATAATAATAGTAATAATAATAATAATAATGATAATAATAATAATAATAATAATAGTAATAATAATAATGACTTTTGGGCTAGTACATGTATATAATGGTTACAATATTAGATTATGAACTTGAGATTCATTGATGAAGCTGAAGGCAGAGGTAACTATCATCCCATAGATATCGAGACCAAACAAACTAATAATCATACAATGTAACTTAATTTCTGTCAAAAGACGATTGAACGTTATTTTGGTCTCTAGATTTTAAACAATGTTTAATTTTCCACTTCTGAGGAATCGCCAACGGACTGATTTGATAGTAATGGAAATTCCCAACTGTGTACTTGCACTCATCAGTTCATTTTCATTACCAATTTCGATTTTTACTTCAGTCCTTTAGAGTGTCTACTAAAACAATTAGACTACGCGACTCGTTTTCTATGAGGTTTTGCTTCAATATTGTTAAGTATCTTTTAGCGCTTCTTACAAACATTGTTATTGATTTTCAAATAAATCTGTTGTGTTCAAATTTTTAGGTGGCGTACTCTGGAACAAAGTTGTACGATAAAACATTTAAAGACACAGGTGATACAAATGTAGGAACGTTAACAAAATACACAGTTGTTGGTTTGGCGCCAGGCACTAGCTACAAGTTCGAGGTCTATGGATTGTCTGTTTGTGGAAAGAGTTTTCCCATAGAATTGAAAGTGGAAACGGAAATTGCGAGTAAGTATTAAGTAGAGACTCTGGTGCGAATTCTGTAAGTTGCATTTTTTTTTTCCATGTTGTAAAATACCGTGTAAGCTCACTACATTCAATTCTCTTTATATTTTTTCCCAAGTGCATGTCTTCCAAAAAAAGCAAAAAATCCAACCATACATTTCAGAAAAGGTCCGTCTCAGAGACAGAGATGATGCATTTTCATAAAAAAAAAAAAAGAAATTTAAAAAAAATGAATATAAAGTAAAAAAAGAAAACAAAAGTTTAAGTTACCCGTCTCACTTTTTTAAGTCTTGTCCATCCTTGTTTATGTTTGGTGTATAAGTGCCACTGAGGCCTTTTGCTACGGGGTTAAACTATGAGCTTAAAATCTCTTTGCTGAAATTAAGTAGTGCTGTTTAACTTGATTAAATGACACACAAATCTTTTAATATATGTCTTTTTTTCCTGTTAGCTCCGATAGCTCCAGTTGTAGGTGATGTAACTGATGTGACTGTCTCAGAGTCAGTCGCTGGAATTTATCTGTGGCCTGTGGAACAAAGGAATGGTCCAATAAGGTGATTATGTGAATGTGTTGCAAAGAACCCAGAAATATATATGATTTAGATGTATGTTATCTAACGCGTAGCGCAGTCACATTTGACGTCAGTTGACTTTTACTTCTTCAAAACCTCTAGTTTGATTCGCTCTTGTTAAACTAGACCTCTTTTGTTCTTAGGGCTAGGGACATTATTTGTGCTGTTTACCCATTGTTTAGCCAATTATGAGGAACCTTTAACGCCCTTTGCGCCAGCCGTCGCTATGGGGATGACTGACTTGTAAATGGTTCAGGTTACCCCTTTGAAGTTTCCGTTTTTGCGTGCTTGTAAGAGTTCCATTAGTTCCATTATAGTTCAGAAAATAGTGAGCCAAAATGATAAGATTGAATTGATGTTTTTGAGCGCTTGATTATTTCAACCTCATTCGACACCTGCGGGCTCATCAACCATTATGCCGAAACTTCCAGTACATTTACTTTTATGACGAATTTGCTCTGGCTTCATTTTTTTTAGGTTATTTGTAGTTTGTTTTCGAATTTGATGAATTTAATTAGTTTTGCTTGTCTCAAAGCTAATTGTTATCATTATCTGCCACAACAGAAGATTAAAATCACGCATGTTTGTGGAACGGTTTAAGCTTATTACAAGTTTACACCAGTTACATTATATTTCACTACATTGCATCCCGTTGCATTGCACTGGTATAATAGATAACACTGGGATTGCGTTAAACTTTTTGGCCAGAATTGCTGAGGCTTCCATTTAATCAAAGATATGTTAATATTATTACTCCTCTTGCATTTCAGTGCCTATCAAGTTATAGTTCTGAAAGTTGTTGGTGGAGCAGAAAAACTTCCAGACGATTATGATTCAAAATTGAATGATTCATATAACGCCAACAAAGAAAACCTGAACTTTTACATTACTGCTGAGATTCAAAATGTTCCCGTGTACCAGAAATCTTGGGAATTTACTGTTGGTGATGACAAGACGTATGAAGGTTTTGTTAATAAAGCACTTGAAAGAGGAGAAGCGTATGTCATCTTCCAAAGAGCTGTGACCCGAGAAAATGACGTAAGTAAATCAGCTAATTTCCGATGTATTATCTTTTGAACACCTGTAACAAATAAATGAAAATCATATATTTGCGATGCAGGAGAAAGATTTAAAGAGAAGGGGTCATCTCAGTTATGTATGCACGTTGAGCACTTGAAAACATAACCCATCCATTTTTCTATTTAATCGTTGCATATTTGAGAATCAGTTTCTATATTTTTAATTTTTAACATGTCATCTTTTTTATTCTGTAAATATTTATACAAGGGTTACTGGTTTTTTCAGTTATTACTGTTGTGTGCTGCCCTCAATAAATAAGGTTGATTATAATAATAATAATAATAATAATAATAATAATAATAATAATAATAGTAGTAGTAGTAATAGTAATAATAATAATTTGGCTTCAACGGGATCCAAACCCATGACCACTGCGGTGTTGGTGCAGTGCTCTTCCGACTGCGCTATCAAGCCAACTGAGAGCTGCTCATGTTGTGAGTCATGATATAGCCTAATAATAGTACCTGCAGAGGTGGTAAAGATGTGCAAGTTAATAATTATGACAATCAAATGTGTATGAATTTACCTTTTAGCTAATCTTGCATACATTTTTCGACTTCTATTTACCAGTAGGTTTTAAATAATTTTTCATAGGTTTTTAATAGATTTTTAATTATTAGTTGTTTGACTATTAGGTGTTACCCTCTATAGATAAAGATTGATTGACTGATTGATTGATCAAGATTGATTGATTATTATTGATGGATGGATGGATTGATGGAGAGGAGAAATATTTCTTTAAATTATAAACAAAATTGGTGCTTGCAGTGCATGTAGAGCTGAAATTGTCAACATATATTTTAAAGTGAGATACAAATGATACAATATTAGGCCTAATTAGTATTGCATGTGACCTTAAATATGTAAAATGTCACATTCAGATACATATTTTTAAAATCTGAAGAAAACTTTTGTTCTTTTATTTTATTCATGAGTGGATCTTACATCGTTAGTGTTCCACTCAGTCCTGCTTGTCTTGTAACTTTACTTTACTTTACCACTAATTGTTTATTTGCTTCCTTGTAGAAAAAACCTTAGTCACAGTGATTTAAATGCTGTCGCTGCATTGATTGCAGCACTGAAAGGTTGAAGTAAAAGCTAATATCTCTTTTGTCATATTGTACATTTTTTCAGGGGACTTTGGCTGGAGTTCCCAGCAAGGTTGCCAAAATTTCTGTCACTTCCAAAGGTAAGCATTCGTAATCATTATGCATAGGATTTACTTGTATATATGTAGCGATGAATTTCTGGTCAGAATTGTGAAACCAAAATGGCTCATTACAACAATCGTAAATGAAACAATGAAGCAATAACAAATCAATCTAGTTCACATAGATAAGTGTTGAAAGAAACCCCTATGGGTTTCTGTTTCCAATCGCAGGAAAACATATCAGTTCAATTGTATTTCACAAAGTTGCGGTTGGGTCTCATGTTGTATCTTATTGGTTAATTGTGGTTCAAGTTCTGAAAATCAATCAGTGTTGTAAAGCAACACCAAAATATTTATTTTTCGCACTACTTACCTTCTACCCAACTTGTAAAAATACATATTGGTTTTGGGAAAAAAATAGTTATAGTGGAAACTCGATATAAGAAAGGGCTAAGGGACCGGCAAAACATGTTCGCTTTATTGAGGTTTTGTTATATCGGGGCTCTTTTCCATATATCTTACTATTACTGGGGCTTTAACTGTTTTATTTTTGTTGAAGATGTTGGAGCAACAGAAGAATCCAAGAGTTCGGGGTCTCCTAATGCCGCGGCTATAGCTGTACCTGTGGTCCTGTTGCTACTTATTATACCAGCAGTTGTAGTTGCAGTGTTTTGGTATCGGAGGTGTGTTCATTATTTGTTTCGTGTGTCAAGAGTGCTTTGTTATCAGTGGAAGAGATCTCATTCATGCATGGTGAAGTCAAGAATCCTGAGTCACCTTATAGCTTATGCCGCACATTTTTACACTTCTGATCTGTGATAACAAACTATGTCTGTTTAAATGTTGGAACGGTGTGTATGTGCATTACGTCAGGCTCTACAAGTTAGTAAACATTATTCATCAGTATTCAACATTTTACTACAGCCTTTGGTTTTTGCCTTGGCCTTTAGTGGCAAGTTTTTCATTTCTCTCCACATGGTCAAGCCTTGTCCATGCTGAGTACAGTAAAATCAATTCACGTAACCTAGGTTGATGTCCAAACGGATTTTATTCCGGAAACCCACACATTTGTGTACCCATATGACTTGTTCCTATTTGGCTAGGTGAATTTTCCAGTAGAATACGCAGTCAAGTAGGCATCATGGCCCAAATTCGATTCCGGCCTGGTGCCATATGTGGGTTGAGTTGTCCACAAGAACCAGCATCTGCAAATTCCATTTCGACCAGGATAGAGGACCTGCATGAAAACCAGCCAAGCCTGATGTGGCTTCCTCTCTAAATATTGTAATTTCTTTCTATTTATATTTTTAACTTTAAAAACAGCTTACGCTGTATTTTGTGTTGGTTTGTAATCAGGAGGAAGCAGTCAGAAACAACACGCGACAGAGCTAGAAGGACTCCTGTTGAACTTGATGAGCTTAAAAATGATTCACCAGATTTGACTGCAAGTACATCAAATTTGGTCTATCAGAATGTGGCTCAACTCCAGCAACCTGCAAAAGGTAAAATATCTTGCATAGAAATAAGAATAAAATTAATTTCCCTGCAAATAGTTCAATATACATAATATTTAGTACGTCATTTGTAAATATTTTTGCCTTGCAAATCCTTAATACTAATTCTCTGAGCACTTCAGTTTGGTCTTTCTTGGTTGTGTAATTTCTCATGAACTTTGGGTAGCATCATTTAACTTAAATATGCATAATCATCCTCTAATACCTGAACTGACCATAACAGCTGCCCTTTTTTTCACAATCATAGCATAGAGGCGGTATGGCCAGGTAGTGGTTTGAGTACTGGACCTGTAATCCGGAGGTCCAGGGTTCAAATCCTCCTGCCTGGCACTAGATTGATCCTTGCCAACTGGCTAGCCTTCCACCATTTTGAGATTTTAAGTGTGATATGTTGGTTTCATATTATATCTGTTGGTTTCACACTTTTTTCATAATTATATTTACACATTGTCTTACACAATGACACGGCCCTACAATCTTCTTGCTGTGTATCAATAAAATTGCTCTATTGTGGCGTTTTTAGTGCAGAGTGCACTATTGGGATGTTTTATAGGTCTTAAGGCACTAACATGTAAACTCTATATATACCCGTATAGACTCTGTATAGACCCGTAGCAGGCCACGGGTCAATAGCCCATTCGGCTTCGCCTCATGGCACATTGACCCGTGGCTCTTGAGGGCGAAGGGTCTAATTGTTTTATTATCACCCAACTAATCGAACAGAAAAGGCAATAATAAAGTTAGCAAATGCAAGTTGAAGAAATATTTGTTTTGGAATAAAACGAAAGAAAGCGTCACGCTCTATTGCACCAATTTCGCTACTCAAGGACTATTACTAGTAGTCAACTAGTAGCGTAGCCAATTAAAATGCAGGATTTGCATTAGTCCACTAGTTGGGTGATACTAACACCTGTTAGTTATATCATACACGTGTGCGTTAATTTCCTGATCTACTTTACTTTTTATTTAGCTGTTGACAAGGAAGTACCTCCCCCTGAGGAGCAAGAAGCTATCTATAGCGAGGCTGAAGATGGTAAACCCAAACCAATTCCTGTGGCTGAGTTTGCGAGATACTACAGGAACAAGTCAGAGAATGGAGCAATTGTGCTGCGAGAGGAATTTAAGGTAATAAATCATTTAACTAACTTAACATGCATTCCCTTTTAGTACTTTCTTAGCGTTATTCTGGTGACCGCTTTTATCTAACAGGAAATTTATTCGTAATACCTTTTAAGTAAAGTTGTCGGGCTTCTTAAAACTGTTGAAGTTACAACTATTGTAAACTTATTCCAATTAGGTATGGAAGTTGTCTTTCTTATGATAACTGATTACAATGATCACCTATGGAAATCGTGTTGTACATCTGAGTTGTAGAAAATCACCCAAAAGTTTTGAAACCAAAGCCATGTTTTTTTAACACCTTAAGGCCTTATATGTTGGAAGAGCATAAAGTAAGTAATAACTATGCATTCAAAATTTGCTTCACGTAAAGACGTGACAACACTTGCTACGTATTCAAATAAACGTCCGTCAAATTAACGTTCAAAACACAATATTCAACGTAATATTCCTTTCATATTTGCCAAAGTTACCCAAGGTATGGTAACAGTTCTTGCAAATTAATCATTTCCTTACTTTGCCAGATTTACGTAAATGTACGTAAATGTCTGTTTCTGATGATGCCTCAATTTGTAAATGTAGCTAACGTTGTTTAAAGTTTCTTTTATCTTTTTGTCAAAGACGTTGGAACTGGGAGATTGTAACAGGATGCTTGATAATAAAGTAAAGAATTCCTGAATACTAGGCTAAACCCGCGGCTGCACTTTTCAAGTAGTGTTGGGAGGATTTTATGTGAAATTTGGCTTGAATTGTGTAAAAAGATATGGTAAAAGTGTAGTAAAACTTGCATTTCAATCTTGCAGAATTTACCAGGAGGTTTGCAGTTTTCCTGGGAAATCGGCAAGAACAACAGAGCTAAGAACCGTTATGGGAACATAGTGTCCTGTGAGTATATTTCATTAATATTTTCTAGTATCGTGGTTTGATACACCAGGGAATATCGGTAGTTCTCAAACTCATTAATAATTCATCAAGTTTAAACAAACGAAATCATGACCGTGACGCTGTTTGGATATACAATCTTAGTTAGCATAGATTCTCACGATTTTATTTCTCCGTTTTCTCCTTAGTTTTAGTCTCGATTGAGAAGATATATCAAACACTCAAGGCAGTGTTTGACCATATTTCCAAACACCTCGAAGTTCGTCTAAAATACTCCGCTGCGCGTCGTATTTTCAACCCTCTTCTAATTGTTTGGAAATGTGGTCAAACGCGGATTTTCGTGTTTGATATGTTACTTCGCCGATGTTAGGCCATGCAAGCTAAACATCAGGCGCCAAAAACTGTCCTTTTCAGGATATTCTCAGCTGGACGATTACACTAGACTATGCTATCCACGGGATAGTGATTTTAGTATTGGATAATATTGCTGTCCTTTAAACAAGTACGGCCTGGTGCTTAATTGTAGTCCTTTTAATGCCAATCAGTAAGAAGAAGTAGAAATGTATGACAGGTTTGCTTCCGTACGCCACCGTGCCTCTCTCGACCATACTTCATTTCCTATACGGCTTTATACATTCCACAGAGAAACAGACCTACATTGTATCTTATCTTTGAATTCCAAGCTTCAACAAAAACAAATTTTGAAAGGCTTGGGATAGAATAGCCATAACCTTACAATTGATTCACTTCTTTTTGATATCTCGAGTTAAGAGTCCACAATTCACAACGTCCACGTCAATGCAGTGCATCGTTTTCTCAACAGATGACCATTCTCGTGTTGTGTTGGAGAAAATAGAAGGTGACCCGAAGTCTGACTACATCAACGCTAGTTATATTCCGGTGAGGTTTATTCCGCTTATTTCCAGTTTATTCTTGACTTCTTGACGATGTTAGCACGTTGATATAGATCAGTAAAGGAGGGGTAAAGCGATTATTTTGTGAAGTAGTCCTGTCGTCATTGGGGTCTTGAGTATTATGTATTTTATATCCAGCCACCTACCAAAGCAAATTTTGACATGAGGATTCTAAAAGAAACGAATGTTTAAATATTGCTGAATTTTCCTTGAAAAGTCTTTGAATAGTCCTTGGAAAATAAGGCCTGGCTGTGACCTCGTTATGAACCATTGGACTGTGAATTAACAGGTCTACTTGATTGTCTTTTGACCTTAAGATCATGATTTTCTACAAAATATACAAATAACATATAGCATGATAGTCCGATTATCAGTCTGTAACGTAACTTTGTCTATTCAATCTCTCTCCTCAGACATATGATGAGGTATCAATGTGTTACATTGCCACACAAGGTAAATTCAGTAACCAGTTTCGACGAGTAAGACTTACTCAGCTGTACAGTCGTACAGTCTGAAAAGTCCTGAAAAGTATAATGAAACGATGTACGAAGTTGTAAATAGTTCATATTCTTACTGTTGATTGCGAATATTCTACTTCAGATCCAAGCAAACACTACGGACGCGTCTTTAGTCTCTAAATTCAGCAGCCTCGAAGCTGGGCAGTTGAAACAACCTGAATAAACAGGGTAAATCTGCACGTTGTGATAGATATACCTTGTGTCACCACCCCTTCCCCTCTGAATAGTCGTCGGAATGGCGACATTTCATTCCATCCGTCGAGCAGCAACTTTGAACAGGGATGGGGAGGGGGTCAGGATCAAAGTTGGCTGGTTCCTTATCCAATGTGTACTTTTTAAGAATAATGCTAGATTTAGAGAGATTGTCCAACCATTTTACAACTGGTTGTCGTCTCTCTTTTGAAAGTCACTTATGTAAGATCTGTAGTTTGTAAAACTGATTCAAGTCGCTGGAATTGATTGTTTGTTTGTTTGTTTTGTTTTTGCCATTTATAAATATATTTACAAAATATCAATCTATAAGACAAGGAAGCCCATTATGTGCGTAGATTTGTTATTTGTGTAATAAAAACAAATGTTACGAGATCAAATGGTTAAAAAGTCAATCCGGCCAGGTAAAACGTTAAATATATTACTACATAATTTCCTTCTGACATTTGCTACTCTTTCTTACAACCGGCCTAGGTCCAACTGTAGCAACAAGCAGTGATTTCTGGCGAATGATCTGGCAAGAGAACTGTCTTACCATTGTCATGCTAACCAACCTGGTTGAACTAGGAAAGGTAAGCTTTTGAACAAGTAGTCAATCCAGCTTATTTATAGTGATAGAGAGAAAGGTCTATTGTAAATGTTGAGTTTAGTGGCATGTTGTAAGTAGAATGTATTTAGTTCGATACGAGTATGTGACTTCGGAATTAAGGAAGTTTTTCTTTAGTCCCATACTCCTGGCATACGTTTTAAGGTGTACATAGAGCACATTTTTGTTTACGTTTTTCTTAGTCGTAACCCTACGAGAACATAAAAGTGAGGTATAGTTTTGACAGGGACATTTAAGGGATAATATTTAACAACCGTTAGATCATCATGATTAATGTTTACAAGGAACACGATTTTGTTAATATTGTAGTAGACTAGACGTGACGGGCGTGCAGTGACTGAGCTCTAGCCTACTCCCACAATGTACTTAGCTGACTAGTATCATTAAAATAGTTTATCTCAAGTAGCATTGTCCATTGATCGCGACAACATCTATTTGAAATTTGTAAAGAAAAAAGCTCTGTTGTTTCTTTGCTTTTTTAGGCCAAGTGTGATCAGTATTGGCCTGAAAGTACTACAAAGTATGGCTCTATAACAGTTACTTTACACAAGACTGAAAGCTTTGCCGATTATGTTGTTCGAACATTGATGTTGGTTAAGGTGAGAAAACTATCAGATGTTGCTTGACTGCCTGTCTTAATAGTGTCATTTTTTGTCCCACATTCTATGATTGTTTCTTTAATTTTATTCTTGTATCAATTAATTTTCCTTTGGTGTATTATCTCCGGAGATACTTGCATCTGTACTAGGAGATACCCTGAAATTCGAAGTTAAATAGAGTTGATGTCATGTGGATGCTCGGTTATGCTTGATGTTTGTGCCTGAAATGACAATGCAGTTGTGTTACTGAGAAAAAAATTGATTTCAGCGTTGTTTTATTTTTGTGTATCGTTATTGTGCATACTAGAGACACGATTCGATGTATATTTGTGATGATTTGCAGATGAGACGTCATACGAGCTACAGAGATGTCATGGCATAGCACATTACGTTGGATTATTTTCCATGGTATCTGCTTGATTAGCCCATCGAAAAGATAAAGAAAATATAGGATTCTGAAAACTTGAAATTTTGTTTCGATTTTCCAGTTTAATTTTCCGTTTTAACAAGGTGAACAATGAAAGTTCAAAATTTGGCTTAGCTTGTTTGTCAAAATGTGGTAAATATATAAAAGTATCAATTGCGAGTGCAGTCATCCTCCATCCCCTTAACTTTTTAGTAAAATTGTTTATGATTATTTTTAGAACTCCGAGAAACGTGAGGTACACCAATTTCATTACGTTACTTGGCCGGACAAAGGTGTTCCACAGCATTCCACAGCTTTACTGGGATTTCGATCAAAGATTCATGCTAGACACCAGGCTACAGGCGGGCCACTTGTTGTGCACTGCAGGTACTGAATAGCAATAGCAATAATAATAATAATAATAATAATAATAATAATAATAATAATAATAATAATAATAATAATAATAGTAATACTGGAAGGCTAGATCTGCCAATGATCTTTGTCCACTTGTAACAATATTGTTAAAAGAAAATTGAGATGAAAGGCTTCCTGGGACTCCAAAAGTATTTAGTGGTTCCGAGCATAGCAGTTAACACAAATCAGTACAAGAGTCAGGGATTTTGATTTTAAAGCAACTTTAATTTGACACAACGAGGGCTTTTTTTACAAACGTTTTATCGTAAAAAGAAACAAGCGTCTAGGGAAGCGTAAAGTGACTTTTTTTCTTTTGATCAGAATTATTTTGGTTTAGTTGTATTATTTTGGTTTAGTTGTATTATTTTGGTTAAGTTGTAAACGTCATTCATGGACCTCACTGTCCTCGATGCATACTGTCACCAGCTAGGGCTAGTATTTTCACAAGAAAATAATGAGATATATGTCCTGCATGCATGTGGTTTGGAGTTAATAAAGGTTGCAATGAAACTTGCTTGATTTTGGAGCATGGTTATTGTGTCTTTTTGCCTCGATCACTTCATTGTCCTAAACTGCACGTACAGTGAGGAAATCTCTTACTCTTACCTCTCTTCCATTCTGGGCATTACTTGTTAAAGGATCATTTCTTTTATATCCAGTGCTGGTGTTGGACGAACTGGTACGTTCATTGCCATTGATGCCATGCTGGAAGGCGCTAAGGAGAATAAGAGTGTGTTTATCCAGAATTATGTGCAAGTGATGCGGAGATGTCGCCCTCATATGGTGCAGAAAGATGTAAGCAAACGTTACCTAACTTCTGATCAAAACATAATAACCTATTAATGACTGGCTATTCTTACAACAATGGTAGGAAAAGTAAAGTACTGTTGATCTCTAGTGGTAATGATGGTGTTGATGACGATGCCATTGATAAGACTGTGATAACGTTAAAGCTCTATTTGAAGACTCTAGAGAGGCGTCTAATTAGAGAAGGGTATTTCTATTCGTAAAGAAGCTCGCGCATATTAATGACTGTTTGAGACTATTTGATGTCTTTTTCGTACAGGAGTATTCTCGTGATGCGTGATTAGCTGATTTTATTTTCCGTGAAACGTAAATTTAAGAAATTGTTCTTCGTGATCCGTGACTTGAAGGTTTTGCGTGAGCCGTGAAGAACTTTAATTACTAACCGATATTTGTTATTTCGCCACTCTATTCTACGTGATTTTGAGATGTGAGTCCTCCGAATGGTTAGAGTCGTATCGAAAATAATTTAGGTATACGTTTAGCAATAAGGAGCCTTTACTTAGCCTTTCACGATTTTGCTTTCTTCAAACACTCTTTCTAGCGTAAGAGCAGGTTGTTAAAAGAGGTACCTTACTTGCTTATTTTTGTGATTCGGGAAAATGAAATTTTGATGTCCGTGATCAGTGATTCGCAATTTTTTGCTCTCGTGAACCGTGCCAGAGATCCCCCCTGTAAGACCCTTTTTGAAATAAATTTCAGGAAAGCTAACAGCCAAAAGTACATCTAAGTGTGTTGGGTTGATTACTCCCCAATCGCTTAGTTACCCCCGAGATGCATCAGAATGTGTCTTAACTTACAACATTGGTAAGGGACTTGTCAAAACTTTGTTTGTTCAGGAAGGTTTATAAAGAGGAAATTAAAAGGAATTAGAACTTATTTTAGGTAGCTGAGGACAATGCTATTCATGAAGATGTCAAGGAAATGATGAAATTGAACTAAACATGCTGGCGATGGCAATGAAGATAAAGATGAGGACTAGCTTGAGTTTTCAAGATTTAAAAATCTTCTAAGTGTCTTTAGTAGTCAAAAATGATAACAATAACTTTATTTTTGCTAGGACCAGTATGTGTTTTTGCATCAAGCAGTGATGGAAGCCTTGGTGGGTGGAGATACTGAGGTTGCCCCTCATGACCTGAGAATTACAATGAACAAACTGACCAGAATTCATAAGACGTCCAAAAAAACTGGATATGCACGAGAATTTAAGGTAACTAATAACTATTACTTTGTGTGATTCACTAATATATCAAACAGGAGAGACCGTGTTTGACCTGTTCTTGACGAACTTTGAATTGATAAGAAATGTGGTTAATCACGATCTCGAGTGTTTGATATGTCTTCTCAGTCGAAACTAAAAATAGGGTGAAAACGAACAAATATCATCATATTAAGTTCAGATATCCAAACCATTGCGGTTGTGATTTCGTTCGTTTAAACGATGAATGAATTTTTGATGAGTTTGAGAAGCTGAGAATGAATGAATTAGTTGCCATCCTATTAAGAAGGCTTTGGACTCTACGTTCGACTCCACGTTGGACTGGTACCCGATGTCAAAGGTGATGATAGGGGTAACCCAAATTGTCGAAAAAAATATTGAACAACATTGCCAGATTCCTGTAATTTTCTTGTACACAATGACAGTGGTTTTGCATGCATGTAACTATTACAAGATTGAGTTTCTATTGTAAATGTGTTATTGATGACTAAGAACTCTGTTTCAGCGCCTGGAACTTGTGACTGATATTGCGGCCTCGCCAGAGGAGGCAACAGCAGCATTTAATCCATCAAACATCAGCAAGAACAGATTTCCCAGTATTGTACCATGTAAGTCAATAAAGTGTTGGTGTAAAACAATTTGGTATTTAGAATAAGGGCACATGCCCTCTTATTGCCTTTCCTTAGTTACAGCCTGATCATGTGTATCTAAATTATTTTGAAATTATTTCATTAAGTCTCACCAGATGTTGACTGTTCAGTACTCTAAAAGAGGTTTCAGTAGATGGCTCATATTGTGATAACACTAAATTGTAAATTGTGAACTATTTATCGTATGAAGCTGTTGTTTTGTCTTATCGTAGCTGTTTCCGTTGGAAATGATCTGTCCAAATATCAGACCTGTAACTTTCCCAACAACCTACTGAACTTATTCCTAACTTAACAATTCGTTGTGCGTGTTATTTCGAAAAGTGGCCAAGTATAGAATTTTATGTATTATATTCAGAAAACAAACAAGACCACTGCAAAGTACTGCTCAATAGCTTTTGCTGGAATGGTTACACACTAGGGTTTCATCCACAGACTTAAAAGTTTGAACAACCTTGTATAGCGTAATAAACAGCAGTACATGAAAGCACTGCGCAGTAGCTTTCGTTATTTTTCGTCTGGTCTGTAATCACGACTACGTTAATTTGCTCTAGGCGTGATTCTAGGAATGAAGTGGTTAAACTTTAAAGGTGGGCGGTCTGTTGTGTTCATTTGTTTCAATGATATGTAACTTTACAAGTTTTCATCATTGTTCTTCTGTACTAGTGGACATTGCTCGAGTGTTCTTGAAGTCCTCTGACCCAGACAAGGACTACGTCAATGCCTCCTTTGTGGACGTAAGTTTAATTAATTAAGATTTACAGCATTTTTTTTGGGTGAATAAATAAAATATTCACAGTAGGATTACGAAGAACTCATCATACATATGTTGTTACCAAGCGAACTCAGTTTTAGATTCTGAAGGCAGCTTACGTAAGAGAACTTGAGGTTGAAAAATTCCGTTTTTACCCTTAATTCTGTTACTTTCTTTCATCTTGCTCTAGGACTACAGACAACGTAACGCGTATATTCTGACTCAGGCACCATTGGATAACACTGTTGAAGATTTCTGGCGTATGATATCACAGTATGACATTGGCACAGTTGTGATGTTGAACAGCTTAAGAGAAGGGAAAGAGGTAAATTAGGTTTCACTCCTGTGCTTTCATACAAGACTTAAAGTAAAGCTTTGGTCTGTTCGGAGGAGTCGCATTAGAATACTCACAATACACTGTAGCATTCTAGTTTATCTGCGCAGAATGCGTTGGGATACTAATGCCACAGACATGTCGTTATGCTCATCAAATCAGTTTGTCCCTAAACATAAAAGGTTAGAGAATCCTGTTTCATACGTGTATCCTGCTATGAACGAAAGCGAGGCCTCTTTAATAGTGTCAGCTATGTACGAAGGCATAAGCTGAGTGTATTTGATTACGCTATGACTGGATTCCTATCGTAGATTGGAAATATTCGTGTTAATTGTTATATACCTTTTTTTAACAAAATATCTACGTGTAGCAGGTATTCTTTATTATTCGTAAACCTGCTTTTAAAGGTATTTAACTGAACCGTTCGAGAACTTAAGTTGTGGGACATAATCTTAGTAAGAAAAGACAAAACAAGCAAATATGTGTACCACAGTATTTCAATTGTTTTCTTGTCTTTCTTGAAGGTTTGCAGGCTTGTAATTTTTGTTTCTGTGTGTTCTTGTTGTTAATATTATGTCATATTTATATATAGATTGATTGGTAATAATAATAGAAATAGTACATAACAATAAAAAAATCTGAATCTGAAATCTGAAATCAACAAACAGTCGAAATTGTTTGTCTTTTTAAAACCAACAGTATTCCAAATCATTTAATCAGTTAAATTTCTTAAATGGTTCATCGTTTATTGTTGTCGTTTTTTTTCTTTTTACTGTATCTCTTTAGAGTTATCCACAGTATTGGCCCGCAGAAAGTTCTCAGGTCAAGCATGGAGACATCACGATACAGATTCTGTCGGAAAACACTTCAGATAAGATCACAACCAGGAAGTTTAGTGTATCGAATGCAGAGGTATGATTTGCTCCTTAGAAGAGATGTCTTTTAAAAGTGAGATGACACACCCATGTGCTCTGTGTCAATATAAGTGGTAGATAATCAAGGCCGCTTTTATAGATCTTATGCATGATAGCGTCACATGCACGAAATTCAACCCCGAGCCTCTTGCGCGAAATTTTCTCAAACTTCTCGCACCGTCGTGTTGTTTTCACTTCTATGTACCTTCTATCTTTGCAGCTTTTGGAATTTGTTCGTGATAAAATTTTCAATTTGCATTTTCAAAGCGAGTCTTGGTGGTGAAGTTAGCTAGTCTGATGTTGACATGTATAACAGCTATTACTCATCTTCATCAACAATGTGCTTTATTTTCAAATACTGTCGCGCAAACGTCTGTCTAACAAATAGCAAATCGTGTAGGTCAGGTCTTCTAACAAGCCGATAGCTATCTGTCCACTGCCAGCAAATAAGAGCTATAAGGAGCTCTTTTGCCTTGATAAAACGTCAGTAAACTTGTCAGCCAAAAAAATTCAAACAGAGGGCTTAATTGAACCGATTGAGTCTCTTATTGGAGTTCAACATTTACACGTGGCCAAAGACATTTTTAAATATTTATGTACTCTCATCACTAAAGTACAAATTGACATGTGGTGTAGAGCAAGATAAAGAAGAACAATACTAACCAAAGAAAACCCAGAAACTTAACATTGCTATTTCTTGTTTTACTTCTTAGCCTCCCAAGAAGACGTCTACTGTAAACCATTTACAGTTCACTGGATGGGCCAACTCTCACTCGTGCCCAGATACCCAGGAAATCCTTGAACTGTTGACTGCCATACAGCATTCACAGCAACAAACCGGAAATGGCGTCATTGTTTTTCAGTGCAGGTGAATAGTAGATTTTAAGCTGTTCCCGTCCCACAGGCCGCATCGTATTACCTCATGACTTAGTGCGTGCTGTTTAAGAGAAAGGTTGTGCAAAACATGTAACACCACCCCCCACCATGAATGTTTGTTAGAGAGAAAAGATTGCGTGACGAGTCCAAACTCCCAAAGAGCGCCTCCGTCTGCATAGGAAACCAACGTTTTTGTCTTCCAGTATAAGAGTTTTGAGTTCAACATTAGTTTATAACTATGCGTTTTACCTTACATATTTTAATATTCACTTTATGATGGAATTTCATTTTCTTCAGTGATGGTGTTGGTCGCAGTGGCTGTGTGTCCACCATAATGTCAGTGATAGAACGAGTCAAGAGTGAACAAACAGTTGATGTGTTTCAGACTGTTAAGCTGATTCGAGCCAAGAGACCTGGTGCTGTCATAACTCTGGTAAGCTGCTATTTAGTCTAACCAGGGCCCTATGACGATTTTGTGAAACCTATTATTAGTTTTGCACCACGAGATACTTGGGGTGCTTTCCATTTTGCCAAAGATTCCGGAAATTTCGGTCGGAATTCAAATGGAAAGGTCCGTTTCGGTTTCTTCCGACCGGAATATTCAGGATCACCTCTGGAGATGGTCCACTTATTTCAGTTGGAATATTGCTACCGAAATTCGCCGTTCCATTTTTGACAAACTGGTTCTTTCCCCTAATTAGGGAATTCGGAAAAGGAATTTAAAAATGGCAAGAGCCATTCCTATTGGTTGGCCCGGTTTAATCGGAAAATGTCGTTCCATTTTCCTCGTGTATTCCCACTGATCTCTGACCGGTCGGTTTTGCATAATGGAAAGCATTCTTGGTACCTGTTACTTGTGACCTCATAACTCGTAGTAACAGTCAGAATTTTCGTGTATTATTGTGACGTAGCGTCTGGCGAAAACGCCGTCTGATGTCACGATGTTTAGTACTGCGTGACAGCGCTAACTTAACCTGGCATTTCCTTAAAATAGGCTGGTGGTTGTTTGTTCTTTGTAAATAAAAGTCAAAAAAAATCATTGTTACATGTAGAGGTTGACGTATGAAGGAGTGGCTTCCTGAGATCTTCCTTTCTTGGTTTAACTTAGAGTGACACGTTAACCTGCAAAAAGGCGTTTTTAGGGGGTGGATCATTTGACTTTTGACCGGTAGAGGGTGAATAATTTTGAAAAATTATCCTGCAAGCGTAGTTGTACTAAAAGAACGTTCCTGCAGACGACCACTGCCGAAAAAAATTCACACACTTTCAGTTAGCCGAAAACAGCATTTCTTGCATATACACCATCCGAGAACAAAAAATTTCTAGTGCATGAAAGTGTTAAAAAATTCCTGCCTATACCAAATCCCCCCTCCCCTCAAAAGTCAATTGATCCCCCCCTTAGCTATTATATTTAGGTCCATTCAGTCGTTGTTACTGATGTTGAAACAGTTGCATCAGTTAAGGGAAAGAATTTGCAGAATTATTTTGGTTTTGCATTGAGTAAACTCGACACTAGAAAATTGTTAAATCACTCTTAAGCTAAGGCGGTAATTCTTTTCATTTTTTTTAGGAACAATACATGTTCTGTTACCAGACAATCCTAGCATACCTGGACTCATTCAACACCTATGCAAACTTCGCAGACTGTTAAACAGTCAGAGGAATGCAGAGTTCAACTCTGATGTGAAGTATAAAATAAGTTTGCATGAACCTGTTTTCTAACTATTTTCCTTTGGTATTTGGTATTATTAAAGTGAAATAGAAAGCGTTCTCCTCTACTTTTGTAGATGGTTAGTAGTAAATTAGATTGGTATAATTTATAGTATTATAATTATGAGGTAGGAAGCACTTAGAAGTACCGTTAGTTTGCTGGTATAACGGTGGTTCCAGTTCCTCAGCATCCATGTGTCTATTGTAAGAATTTGCCGCTGTCGTTGCTTTTCAGTTCCTATTTTCCATTTACATGCGACAGTGAACAAATAGGCATGAAACAACTAAATTGCACAGCAATACAGTACACTTAACTTTATGAATTAGTACATGACATGGTTAAAAGTAATTTCAGGGTTGTCACAGTCAGGTAATGGTCAGGGGAAAATATATTCAAGGGGTCAGGTAAAAGTCAGGGAATCTTATTTTGAGTCGGGGAAACTGGCATTTTCAACAAAAGCCAGGGAAAATTGAAATTATAACACCGCTGATTTAATTTTGAAGGCTAAGAAGAAGCAGTTCGGTTTACTGTGATCTTAACTTTGTTTCACCTTGATGAAGATGGTGAATTTGATGAAACTTGTCAGCTCAAATGAATGGGTAGAAAGGACAGCTGTAGGGACAGGCTTTAGGCCGCGTCTGTATATGACATTTCCTATTTATGTGGATGAGGAAAGTATACTTTTATCAGTGGAAAGTGAGGGATTATTCAGGTAATTTTGAAAAGTGATGTCTGTGGCAACGATGAATTTTCAAATTATTTTACTTTGTATATATGGGTTGTTGATCAAGCGTGAGGTCAAGATGGCTGGATACTGGCCAAGTTCTTTTTTGCATGTTTATGGACCGAGTCGGACTCGAGGTCCATAAACACGGAAAAAAAAGAACGAGGCCAGTATCCAGCCATCTAGACCGAACAAGCTGGTTCAATTATTAAAGTTGTAATTAGGAAGAACTTAAGCGCAACTTTGTTGTGGTGGGATATTCCATGCTTGGTCGTTGGTTGCAAGTAATTTTGACATCGTGTTGCTGTTGACGTCTGTTTGGAATAACAAAACCGTGATTTAGTCAAACTCGATATTCGTGTGTTTTCACTTATATTATGTGCAGACTCGCTTCAAACTTTCAAGAACTGTAAGAGTTGGCACAACCAAAATGGTGTATAAATAGTTAAGTTCGCGATTGTATGATCTTCAAGAAGACAGACTAGTTTTTAATTCCTTAACTTGTAAGGGGAAAAAAGAGGTTTCACATAGATTCTCGTTGCATTTTAAAGTGATCAAGAAACGAAAATTATTGTCATTATCAGGGTACCAAATTTATATTGACAAGTCTGAACAGAAAAGTATAGTTTAAACAATTTAAAATTGCTTAATGATAGCCTATGATGATTTTAAAAATTAGATATGCTTTAGTTTCGAAAGCTATAAATTGTATATTTTTAACATAACGAAAATAGAGTTTTAGATAAATCTTCAGAGTATTGTTAATTATCTAAAAGAGAAAGTATGTGTTTTATTTTTGTAATACAACATTTATAGTAGACCCTTTTTATATTTTATATTTTTGTGCTTTAGTAGTGCGCAAAACCAGGTGTCTGTAGTTTTACTTTAATTTGTTCCGACGAAGGACTTAAGTTCGGAACTACACCTACAGTCCTCCGTAGGGAAAAAAAAAGATGGCGACTGGTACATTTACTCATAATTCTTAGCGTACGAAAAGCTTAACAACGCTCATAAAAACGTACAGAATCGTTATAAAATCTTCAAACCTAGGCTACTCATTGTCGTTAGTACTGGGACAATTATTGTAAAAATTTGGCTTTCTTTGTGCCGTATACGGTAGGCTGTGTTAGGTTTGCAAGGTATTATGGTAAAATGTACAGCCGCATCGTTTTTCCTATGGTGGATTGGCGGATCTAGGGGAGGGGCTAAGGGGCTTATCACCCACCCCTCCCTTCTCGCAACTGTTTGTTCTGAAAACTGTAAGGCTCAAAGGCCACGAGTTTCATTTTATGGGGAAAGGGAGAGGACACCTGTAACACGCCGCTCACTCGGCCTCGCCTCTTGTTTAGCGAAATATTATTGATTAAAGGTAAGGTAAAATCTTTATTTAGACACGGTATTTCCTTCAGGACTATACAATATTTAATTTAAATAAATCTAACTACCTAACTAATTTAATATTGTAAATAACTACTAGAATAACAGAAATGATAAAAACCTGCTTTACAAGGAAGCCGTGTATAAAAACAAAGTAAAATTTATATAAGACCACTGTCAAAATCATAGTTCTTTTCTGTATTTTGCAAAATAAAGATTCGTTGTAGTAATTAAATAACTATTCGCGCCAGTCCCTTACTAGGCGAGTGAAAATGAGTCATTTCAGCCCAGTTTGCATAAGAGTTCTTCGCTTCGTAGCCACGTGTTGTACCCTATGCCAGATGATCAAGTTCTCATCCATGCTGCTTGCATAGTTTCCCATTACTTCAACTGAGCTAACCGCGTGCAGCAGATTCAGTTTATGGAAACTTAAATTCGGCACTTTTAGTCCCTCTCTCGTTTAGCCCGACGAGCGAGACACGAAAGAAAACCGCGAGAAAAAAAAATGCCCCAAGGATTTCACGCGGACATTTTTTCCTCGCGGTTCATTTACGGTCTCACTCGACGTACTAAGTGAAAGAGGGACTACTTGTAGTCTATCAAAACTTGAAGCGTCGATTTTTGCCGGATTCATTTCCTCCCGCCCCTGCTAACTGCCCCTGGGTCTCCGAGGTGAATTACAGGAGTTCACGCTTTAAGGGGCATTATGGGTAATCAGAAACAAAGCGTCAAAACATACGTTTTTCTTCATATTTCCGTTCTGGGTTTCATTTTCGAAAAGAAACTGTTACTGTAAATAGAGAAACCCTTTTCCTACATTTACTAGCGTTTTTGAGGTGATTGAGCTAGGCATTAGCCTACTTATCAGAGTATCGGAGAGGTTATTTTTGTGGCTTGAGCGCTCAGACTAGTCGACCTTTTCTCTATTCTTGATTTATTTATCTTCCTCGAGCAAAGCGAGAGGGAAATCGTCGAGCGACAAAGACGCGAGCGCGGGCGACGTAAGTCAACGGGTGTGGGAAGAATTATTGGAAAGGACTTTTAGAAAGTCTAGGCTAAGACTTGATCAAATCATTCGGTTTTACCGTCAACGTTCGACCGTCCGTGAAGACTCTGGGGGAGAGGGAGGGGAGCTCAAAAATGCCATCTTTTCTTGGGGGGGGAACTCGCGCGTACGCTTTTGGAGAGCCCGCGTTTTTCTGGCGGGAAATAGCATGAAAATTAAAAACCATGTTGAAAGACAGAGTCTTTTTTAGGGGTTCCCGAAAACAAAAGTTTTCCATTTAGAAAAAGGAAACTCATTTCTATTGTTATGTCAACAAACGATAGCGGAGTTGATGTCAAGTTTTCAAGACAGAGTTTAACTGAAGCAGAACGTGAAAGATAACGGCAGAGAGTTAAGAATGAACAGACAAAGAAGTGAGGGCTAGAGAATGGAGGTGACACAGTACTGAACAATGTCGTGAAGTTGAGGAAGTCAGAGCTAGAGAAAGGAGATGAAATAATACCAAACAATGCCGTGAGGCAAAGCGAGCGAAGGCTAGAGAAAGGAGGCGAAATGTAAGCGAGGAACGACGCGGAGCGGAACGAACCATGAATAGAGGATGGTGTAGGAATGATTATTCAGTTCAGTCTTCGCAACCTTTGCTGGAAGTTTCTGCGGGGAAGATTAATTCGCAATCCCCAAATTGCGGTAAGCCACTCTGTTGTAGAAACTTTCTCCCGTTTTCTATAAAAATTATTATCAAGTTGCTTAGGCGAGATAAGCTTATCTTCAACAAGAGTTCTAATAAAAGTCTACCTGAGTTGAAACCATGCTGTTAGACATTTTATAAATTCAGAAGCCATTATGGCTCCTGATAAGTTTCATTGTTTGAATTTCGCTAATCTCTAAGCAATAACTGTAACAGTTACGCGTGAGTTACTTTGTCGAAGTTGTTGTAAGTTGCATTAGCTTATTGCTAACAAATAGTCTTCTACGGTTTTCCGACGATATAAGCTTAATGTTTGTTTAAGTAGGGACAGCCGCTTCGTAGACTGCTAAAATTTCATTTTTTTTTTTTGTTATTAGAAACGAAAGCTCAAGAAACCATTTGATGTAGTGGTGATTTGCATATTGTTTTTACAAAGTATTGGGATAACCTCGTTTTTTTTTTTTTTTTTTTCAATATATTCGGTTTGGTGAAATGATTCAGTGAATTTCTTCATAGGTTTTTGGTAATAGAGCGGTAAAGCTATCGCCGATAAAATGACTGCAATGCCGCCGGCAAAAATAATCAAATTACGCTTTAACGTGAATAATAAAACTCGTTGAAATTTCGGACATTTTTCGCTTTCTAAATGCATTTCTTGGCTTAATCAATCTTAAATGAACACAGTTTTTGATACCTGTGTTTCATTCACCTTTTTCTTTAAAATCCTTGATCCTTTTGTCCTCAAAGGACAAAACGTAAGCTAACAACACTAACTTCAGGTTTTTGATAGTTAAACTGACATACGTGTCGTTGCTATGGCAACATGAATAAATTTAAGCATAGCTTTAAAATTGGTTTTGTTTATTGCAGAAAATCTATCTATGAAAAGGCTCACAAGTCAAATCTATTTTAACAATAATTTAATGGTAAAATACTTATTGGTGAATATCTTTAAAGGTTATTGTGTCGAGAAGATGATAAGTATTTTACGGGAGCTCCGCTTTTAGGCTTCGCTAAATCTAGATATTACGATGAAAATCTATCTGACAGTTACCCTATGTTACGAAACAGTGAAAAACGTTTAGCTTATGTCAGAGTCACGCTCCCCCAAAGACAGGCTACGAAACATTTAGATACCGCAGACTTTCATAACGTAACGTTTTTCGAAAAACAGAAAACGGACATAACGTTTCTTCAAGAAACATATAGCACACCAGAAATCATAATGATTGGAAATTCCAATGGCATGGAGAAATGATTTTCAGTTATGACTCGAACCAAAGTGAATGAGTGCTTGTGCTGATTAATAATCGGCTACAGTACGAATAAAGAACACCAGCATAAGAGACAACAATGGCCGATTTTGTACTATTACAGACGACGATCCAAGACTCTCCGTTTCTCTTGCACAATTTATATGCTCCGACTAAACTATGAATGAACAGGCACCCTTCTTCAAAGAAATTTTATCCGCTATTCAAACTATCGCTTTTGATACAGGACGTAAACTCATCATCGGTGGAGATTTCAACATTCATTTTGATGCTGCCCTTGATAACTATGGAGGTAAAATTGAAACGAAATCAACTGTTACAGTAACAAACATTCAAGACATAATGTTTGAGTATAACCTTTTCGATATATGGAGAGTACGTAACCAGGATAAAAGACAGTTTACTTGGGGAAAAAGAAATCCAATTATTCAACGACGTATTGATATCTGGCTCATGAGTAATGATACTCAGGACGATATTGAAAAAACAGACATCATTCCAATCAGTCTGTTCGTTAATAGCCTTAAAGATCAGTCATTTGGACCATCTTATTGGAAATTTAATTCTGTTCTGTGACAGATAGTGAGTAGCATAACAGTGTGCGCTGGTTAACAGAATGACGGCCGCTTCTGTGCGCTTTCGAGGTTGCTTAATATAACTTTTTTTCTTTGCCAGTAATTGGCATTTCGGGTGGCGTATGCAATATCATTGTAAATTATAAGTAGGTATCATTGTAATTGTATGTATCATTGTAATTTTAAGTGGTGTAAAATTGTATTGTAACAGATTAAGAAATAGTATAAAATAAATAGATAAATATATAATAATAACGTCACTTTTGCAACGTTTACCTCATCTTGAGGTCAATTGTTTCATTTGGTAATCCCTGAAAATGTTATTTGAGAAACCCACGTGGTATTAACATCCATCTCCAAACAAATCATTTTTGGAGACAATTTAGGGATTAGGATGATAGCAACTGCTGTTTTCTATTTTCCTTTACAGCGCATGCTCCACAGTCTACATCTATGTAATGAGCGTAATCTTGAAATTAACCTCCGTTCCAAAACTGTATTTTTAAGCGGTTGCGAACCTCGGTCATTTATATTCGATTCAAACCCTATTTGTTTTTTCGCCATACATATTTTGATTGACTAATAAGAAAATATGACCCCGATGCTTCAATGTGCAGGTTAACCACCCTCTACTAGGGCTATTATCACGCACAAGAAAAACAAAGACCTTTCCGGCTTAGGACACCGTCATGCCCCAACAGATATTGCGTACCCTCTTGAGATGAAAGAGAAAGAAAATCATCCAACATGTCGAAGCTGAAGCCCAAGCTATATTTCCGGGTAGCTTTGCTCGCTGTACTTCTTCCTTTGACTTCAGGTGAGCTCAGTATGATTTACAATGTGTTAAGAGGTCACGTTTGTTCGGATCAAGCTACTGTAGTTCCTACAATTTCATCTTTGCAGTGATAGTTCATCGATCGAAGGGAAACCGATGACTTTGCACTAAACAAGCGGGATCGCAATGCCGAATCACAGGGGAAATTGGAGGCCAGATTTATAGTTTCTTTAAATCACAGTTTTCTGTGGTTTTAACACTACTGAACGATAGCTTGGCTTGCTTCCTTCATCGACATAATATTATTTGCCAGTAAAATAGAATCAGCTACTTCCTGTTTACGTAGTGCTTTAAGTCATTTCGTGTCCTTCATCTTCCATCAGTTCTCTGACGACATACACATCTTTCCGATTTGGTTTAACATCTATAACCTATAAAACACTATCACATCGATTATTATCGATTGCAGAGCCAGTTTAGATGCCGGTTTTAATTGGCCATTTGCTAGGATAATAAACCACAGTTTCAGCGTTAGTTATTATGCAATGTTGCCAGAATCTTTCTGAACTTTAACAACTTTTCTGTCTTTAGAGTTAGCTTTGACGTGAAGGGGTCGGTGCTCAGTTAAGTTTACAAGATAAAAGTAAACGCAGTTGTCAGAAATTGCATTTTTGCCTTTCGACAACTCGATCGTCTGTTATTTTTACAAGCTGTGCTACGTGGATGACGGATGGATGTCAAGGAACAAAGGATTTTCTCGCCTGACAAAATTTGTACAGCCTCCAAAGCCAGTCGACCGAATTTTTGAAGTTTTGTTGCGCTTGCTAAAATTTTAGTGGGTTCAAAAAATCGTTCGCACTAGAAATGGCTTAGTAATTTTTTGGCAAATCAAAGCAAAATTTCGCGTAGTGCGAAAAGGCCTTTATGGTTATGCAAATTTGCACAGAATTGAAACACTTGACTAAGTTTTCCTTAAATTATGACTATAAATAGTGCAACCTTACCAGCCATCTACGTCGAAATGTCGTGCAATGTTTCGTTTATACTGTAAAGAGAAGACTGTCTCTTGAATTAAAACAACCGACTTGAAGCATTACATGGACAGGGCCAGAGAACAATCAGCTAAGAACTGTACTAAGTGGAGTAAAACTTCTCAAGATCACAGTGGAATGTGATGTTTGCTTTCTATATTAAATTTCATTTCAAGTGCTTTCAGACGTGACAAATGCATGTAACTCACTAAGAGCTTTAATGTCCACAAAGCAAAATTTGCCAGAGTTTTGGTAACTTCTTGCTTCAAAGTGACTTAACTATTTTCAAAAAAGGTGCCCAACAATAACATTACTGAAGAACTTAATATGACGTAGTTTTCTAAAACCTGTACATGTTGTTATGCATGAGTCAGTCATGCGATATTAATGAATACCGCTTTGACGCATTGATATTGTCTAGGCGGAGAAGTGGTCGGTGGTCAAAAGAGAAATAACAAGAAGGTCTTGTGTGTGTGCATTAATTTTGAAAAAAGCATTTTTGACGGGACGCGTAGACACAAGGATAGATGGCACATAGAATGATTGAAACAAATGTTTTAAAATGGAATCGGCTAAAGGGAGAAAATTCACACGTTGATTGGCCATATCGAGGTCATGAAGCGAGGAATTCGTGCGATATTCCATAGCGATGTTTGTTTACTCGGTGTTTACTTGTGCCGTTTCAGCAAAGGGAAAACGAACTCATTCAGGACAAGAATACAAACTCTTCTTCAAACATGTCAAATGATTTTAGACTAAACTTGCTTGTACTGATCGGAGAAAATGGGATTACAATCAAATTTTAAACCACTCCGTGATTCTTGCGATATCGGTGTTTCACGTGAAACTCAAAGTGGAACTCTTTCGAGAGATAGTATAGTTCTGTGAAAAACAACAATTTATAGCCCGATGTCTAACAAAGGAGACCATACAAGACAATAATATCGAACTACGACATAAATAGAATGTTGTCGCTTTTCAATCGTTTTAATTTTAGTTTGTCCACACTTTCTCACAAGCAGCCGTCTCTCAACTGATAAAACAGGAGTAACATGACCCGCCTAGATTAGCTCAGCTATCCGCGGGCATGTTATAATTGTAATTTTAATTTGAAAACAAAATAAAATGTATGTATGTATTTTTTTTATTTTTTTTTTCCCCTCCCCTTTTTTAGCTTTTTAAATATTTTTTTATTTAATGTAAAGCGCCATGGACAAATAGTGGATTGGCGCTATATAAATATTTTATTATTATTATTATTATTATTATTATTATTATTATTATTATTATGTATGTGTGTATGTATGCGTGTATGTATGCGTGTATGTATGCGTGTATGTATGTATGTATGTATGTATGTATGTATGTATGTAACAGAAAGCTTGTGACGGCTACACGCGATGTTGGGAGTCTTTTTTATTTTTGTGAGCATTTTTTATGCTTCTCTAAATTCAGCTGTCATTTAGGCATATGAAGGGGTTAACGGTTTTGGTCAAAATGGTGTATAATTTTTTGAGGGGTAATGGTTTGGAACTCAGAGCGTACAATGCTTGTTTGGCCACCGCACGGTTATTTTGTTAACCCTTTGTATACCAAGGGGGGTGGTATTTATTTGTCCCAAAAATGAGTATATATTACAAAAATGCTTGTCAAGCTCATTCTTTACAATAAAACCCTATAAAACCATATATATTTAGAAAGTACATTAAATATTCTTTCACGTCAAGTATACAAATTATGACACATGTCAAAATTGTGAAAATTTTGAAAATTTGAAATCACTTGCTCTCAAGAAAAAAATCCAACTATTTCCAATCCTAATCAACTTTCTACAATGTTTCAAGGGATAAGCAATATTTTTTAGGGCAATATACCCCAATTGGGAGAATTTAAGACAAATTATAACTTCCTATTACAAGGAAAAAATTCTTAAAATAAAAACATCATAAGAAATATTCTTAAGATACAAAGAGTTCCTCTGTGGGTTATACAACCACTAATCTTGTGCCTCAGTAGCTCATAAACAGGCTCTTAAGCAATACAGAGTTAGTTTCTTAATGTTCTCCTTCTCTCTCTTTGATATGGCCTCCCTCTTCCTTCTTTCAGCCGCCTGGGGCCATTTCGACTTTCATCTTCAAAGAAATAGTCTTGCATTGTGTGGTATCTTTGAAAGCATGGCTCAGGACACATTCTCACACCACAAATGGCACAGCTGTATATTGTTTTAACTTTCTGAACATGCACCTTGCAGGTTGATCGTGTTTCATTACTTACAGGGTAATGAAAATGATCACGATTGAACCTTATATCAGGGATAGGAACAGGGGTCTGCACTAATCCTGTGTCCTTCCGGAAGCACTTGCCTTGAACTAATCCACTGATCAGTTGCATTCTAAACTCTAGAGCTCTTTTACTGACATGATTTTGTGACCTGGTGTGGAGAATATGTGCATTTGATACACACACCTCTATCATGTAAAAGAAAATTTTGTAATACCAGACTGACCCCTTCATTAGTCTAGCATACGCAACACTTCTCTGGTCAGACACATCTACGCCACCCATGTAGGTGTTGTAGAGGTCAATTACACCTGGTCGATTGAATTCCTTCTTTTCCCACTTCCCGTTTGTTTTGACTGACTGCTGCACTGTGCTTGAGTCAATTGTGCTGGTGGGAAGGGTAGCTAAAACACTAACTGGCTTCCTGTCACGCCATGTCACGCAAGTCAAATTTCCCTTTTGCCTGTACAGACACTGCCTTCTTACAAGATCTTTCACTGCCTTTTCTTTGACACCACAAATCTCCTTTGGCAAGTGTACCCTGTTGGACCTTACAGTGCCACATGCAAGTGTTTTCCTTACTTCTAGCTCCTCAAACAAGGCTACAGATGTATAATAATTGTCCATGAAGGCATAGAATCCTTTATCTAGATAAGGTTCCAACACAGACATAACTGCCTTCCTCCCTAAATCTCTCTGAACCTCATTGTTTTCCTTGCCAGTGTAAATCTTGCTATTCAATACATAACCACTGCTGGACTCTGCAAGGGTGAAAGCCTTTATCCCGAATCTTCCTGGCTTTATAGGAATAAATTGTCTGAAGTGCACTTTGCCTTTGAACTTAATTAAAGTCTCATCTATGGCAAGTTGCCTCTCAGGTGTGTAAACTGCCTGAAACCTTGCTATAAGCAAATCCAGGAAAGGCTGAATTTTGTACAGCTTATTGTAATCTTCAGAATCTCTTGGGGGGGGCACGGGTGTTGTCGGCAAAGTGCAAGTACCGCAAGATTTGCAGGAAACGTGTCCTGGACATCACAGATGGGAAGAAAGGAGAACTTAGGATGGGATCAGTGCTCCAGTAAGAATTAAGACTTGGTTTAGTTACCAGCCCCATATTTAGATAAAGACTAATCCAAGCCTTCATTTCATCTTCTGTTACTGGATACCATGCAGAGCTTTCTGCTGGCCCTCTCTTCTGCTCTGCATACAAATTAGTTTGACTAACTAACAACTGCCATACCTCTTGTGTAAAAAAGAGCTCAAAGAAATCCAAACATTTCAGGTTTCTTGTGTTGACATTTACCGGTATTCCTGGTTCTTCACTGAAGTCAATATCTACTCTGCGTTCGACCGTTCTTGACCATTCTTCAGGAAATTGCACTTCAGTCTCAGTGTTTTCGTCCTCTGCGGACTCTTCACTAGAATCCTCTGAGCTTGATTCAGATGCACCAGAGTAAAATTCCTGATCAGAGGCTCGGTGCTCGTTTAAATTAGCAAGTGGGAAGTCTTCTTCGTCGATAAATTGAATTTCAACATCGTTTTGAACGCTAAAATCTAGTGTAGCATCATCTCGAAGAGCCGCCATTTTTAAATCACCTCGCTCAAAACGTTTAACTAAAAGAAAACTCGCAAAATTCGCTAAAAACCCGCTCGATTGAAGAAATTTTCGAAAAAACTGAAGAACTACTTTGTGTAGTCTAAACCAAAATGTAGCATTAGTTTCCAGCCCCTAAAATCCCTCTTTCAAGGACGCCCGAATGGGGCCTGTATTTAAGTGACCACATATGGCCACTTGGTACGCAAAGGGTTAAGTTCATGAGATGCCTTGCGGTCCTTGCGAGAGAAATATTTAGCAAGTGATTTCAGCGAAAGTAAGTACAGTGAAAATTTGTTTGGAACCACTCGATTATTAGGAGCTTTACTAGTATTTGCTGCCGTTGCAATTTGTCTTCGATTTGTTTGGAATTTTCCAATGCTGGTTGGAAAAAAAGGCAGCTTCGCAACATCACCCTCTCGCGGTTAGCCTGCTTTATAGGCGCATTAGCGGAGCAGACTACGAAGCACGATACGCGAGCGTGGAGCGCGAAGCGCGAGTCGAAAAAAAAAAAAAATTCCAGGTGGTCGCGCTCCGCGCTCGTGTATCGCGCCCGCTAAGGCTATCTCGCGGGAAAATCAAAGCGTTTCCATATAAGGCATGGCTACCAAGCCAGAACATGGCGGCGTAACGTGGATCCGGTGTTGTAAGTCTGTTTTGAGGAAATTACACTCTCTTCGTGACATTTTAAATGCTAAAAAATCAAGAAAAATGACGGCTAACAACCTTTCCGCTCTGACGGTGAGTATATTTCACAAAATGATGTGGAAATTCTTATATTAATTAAGCTTACATTCTGAACTCCGATCTAGAAAAACATCTAGTCTTTAGCTGCAAAAGGGGTTAAAACATAAAAATTTGTGCAATGTTGAGCATAATATTAAAGTAGCAGGCACTATGCCGGCATATTTTGTGTAATACAGTAAAAAAAAAAAAAAAGAAAGAAATGCAGCTGCAGCAAAACGGTGAATTTCGTCTAAGGTTATTATTTTATACATACTGACCGTTGTCATTTCAGTGATTTCACAGAAAAAGTAATATTAAGGTATCAAGATAAGCTTATCAGTTGTCTGATATTTGTTTGTTTTTATTCATATTTTTGATTCTTTTATGTAGAAGCATGGGGAGGGAGGAGGAAAAACGGTTTTGACATAATTACAGTACATCAATTGATGTACATATGGCATATCATAGTTGAACCTCTTTGCAACGTCCATCTCAGGGTGCATTCAGAGTAGGTCATGTTGAAGATCTTCGGCATGGCCTTAAAAATTTTGTGGTGTACTGGTGTGCGATTAGGGTTTTTGGCATATAGCGGTGTGCACATTTCTATTTGCTGGTGCTAACATATAAATGCTTAACTACGTAAGGTGAATTGGCGTGATAACTGTGCCTTCTTAATTTCTCTTTATCCCCCATTTTATTCCATATTGAATACTGTATATCCTTGCCAATAACGGGTATCTTGCACAATCCGTTTGAGTCCAAAGCTTCCCAGTGAACATAATAGGAAGAAAATTGGGATTATTTGAGCAGAGTGATGTGTGACTTGGCTGCTTAGTACGCTGGGTGCCAGAGGTATTTTTTGACATAGCTAAGCCATTAAAAGTGAGCAGCAAAGTCACAATCTTTGCGTCAAATTTAAAAAGCCTCGGCAAATCTTCTGCATGGAAGTCTTGTGGAATGCACCCTGGCCTCCTTCCCTGTGGTAGTGTTAACTGGCAATACAGAGAGCAGGCCATGGCTTCAACGAGAGTGAAGTGTCTAAATCAGTGCACGGTTAGTTCCTGGCCATTGAAGCAAGATGGGCTTTGCAATAGGGTGGCAACATGTGGAGGTTTGACTGTAGTCTCTGTTTTTTGGTCAGACTCCGAGAAGCTGTACTCACATTTTACATGGTTGCCACAGGTCAGGAAATGGTCAGGGGAAAAAAAATTCTTCAAAGATAGGGAAGGGTCAGGCAATTTCATTTTGAGTCAGGGAAAATTGACAAAGTGAAGAAAAGTCAGGGAAAATTGAAATAATGTAACACAGCTGATTCCATTGAAGGCTGGAAGGACCATTTGGGGTCACCATGATCTCAGTGATAGTTTTACTTACAGTAGAACCCCGTTAATACAACCACCAACGGGCCAAAATAAAGTGGTCTTATTGACAGGGTGGTCGTATTACTGGGGTAGGGTCATATTTCATAGCTGGCATGTTGATTTAAGCATAACAAAGTTTCACCTCCAAGCAACTGTTCTCAATCATCTACATTGCATTCAAATGCTGCTTTAATGATAATGATATGACATGTAACAGACATTTACTCAGGATTTACTTCTATTGCCACTTATCTGTATTAGTGGTCATATTAATGAGGTAAAAACAAAGAAATATACACGTTGGGAATTAAAAAAGTGGTTGTTGGTCGCATTAACAGGGTGGTCGCATGAATGGGATGTTTTTATAAGAAAATATATGGACATTTTGCCGGGCCAAAAAATAGTGGTCGTAATAACAATGTGGTTGCATTATCAAGGTGGTCGTAAGGTGGGGTTCCACTGTAATGAAGAAGGAAAATTTGTTGAAAATGTATCAGTCTTAATGATCAAGTGTAAAGAAGGGCTATAAGTTGAGGTCAGAAACCACTACTGCATGTAGATCTGACATTTTGTGTTTATTTGGTCAGGGAAACTTTATTTTGATCAGAGAGAAGTAAAGGAATTTTGAAAAGTGATGTCTGTGACAACCATGTTTTATGAGAGTGTAATGTTTCTTACACTACAAAGAAGTGCATTTTCTCTCAAGTACTACACAATTTATTTTTAACTGCAGGAGACTGTAATGATTTGGATCTTGGTATGGAAAGTGGATCAATTCCAGACAGTAAAATAACAGCTTCATCCATACAAAGTGCCAGCACACCAGCCAAGAATGGTCGACTGAACTTTACATCAGGTTCATCATGGTGTGCAGGAACAAATGACAGTAATCCATATCTACAGATTGATCTACAAACACTTCATATCATCTGTGCTGTGTCCACTCAAGGAAATTCTCAAGCAGAGGAGTGGGTGAAGAACTACACTCTACAATCATCCATAGATGGGTCAAATTGGACAGATTACAAAGAAATTCGACAAGTTAAGGTAATGTGAGAAATGAATCATTATATTTTCATACATAAGGAAATGATTCAGACTTTTCTACAGTTACATGCAACTATTTGTTTGCATGCAATATGTTCACTGCTACAAAGTTTAAGTACTATTGCTGTGTGACTATAATTATTTAACAAGTTTTTTTATGATTTTAAAATAAAGATAGTTTTGCTGAGCCATCTAACTTACTAAAAGAAAATAGACTTGTCACATAATTGAAACTAATAGTTTCCAACATTTTAATTTCAGTCTCTTAAGGGAAATGAGGACAGAAACTCAGAGATTAAGCACATTCTTAATGCAGGTGTTTTAGTGAGGTATTTACGATTTTTGCCAGAAACTCACCATGGTGGTGTGTGTTTAAGAGCAGAGGTGTTTGGAGTGAAGCAAAAACCAGGTGATTAATACTTGTATTACTAATTAAAATACAACTTTGATACTGTACACGTGTTGTAAGTAAGTTTGAGTCTGCATATCCTGTGCTTCTCTCTGGCTTCTGTAGCATAAAGCCATGAGACTCCCCTTATAATGGACGCTAGTCTATCACAGGGCTACCCCCAGCATAAGCATCAAAGTTACTGGTACCTGTTTATACACCTGGGTGGAAAGAGGTCTTTATACATGTATGAGTCAGAGCAAAATGTCTTGGCCAAGAACACAAGTAACACTACATTATACATTTAACTACATGTACTACACATAAGAATTTTTTACCAATACAATTTTTTTTCAAATTAATTAGGAAACTAAAGTTTAAAATTACAGAAACTACTTATCATTAAATTATTCCTAAATCTACAATACAGTACTTATCTCACAGATTCTTACAGTATTACAGTACTGTTACAACACAGGTTTTACAAGCAACAGTAATTAGCTATAATAAGAAATTCTCTCATTATTAGCCATGCAAGTGGACAAGAGATCCATAAATATCCATTTCTATAAAGGGTTATTAAATCACTGTTCATTATGGAAGTATAAGGTAAGGGAAGGTAAGGTAACTTTATTTAGAGTCATAAATGTAGGGAGTGGTTGCCCAATCTCCCAAGCCAGGGGCTTATGATAAAAGTGCACAACTATTTAGAATAATATTACTACTGAGTATATTTTTCTACATATATGTAACAAAGGAGTTGATGTTTTTTTTACTGACTGACACACAGAGAATCTTGCTCTCGGAAAGCCCACAAATCAGTCGTCAACATACAGTGATGCTCAGATCGGTGCTGCTGAGTCAGGAAGAGCAGTAGATGGAAACGCAGACACTGATATGCTTAACAAACACTGTTCACGTACAAAGCAAGACAACCCCAGCTGGTGGCGAGTGGACCTGGCTGTAGGTCACGCAGCAGTCTATGAAATACACATAGTTAACAGGTTCACAGGTGATCCAGGAAAAAATAATGTAGACTACAAAATAACATTTGGTGAGTACATACATGTAGTGTTCTTAAAACTTAAACCCTAAGACAAACTACATGGAAATAGCACAAGAGCACATGTTCTGTAAATTATCACTAAAGGGAGGTCATATTTATATATGTATTTATACTGCAAAAAGTTGTGTTTAAGGGGCAAATTGTTTGAATGTCTTGATAGATTAATAGATAAAAGGTGTGCTCAAAATAGTACTGGCCAGTTAGCTTAGAGAATTTCTTGTCAAACTTCTTTAGTTGAAAGATGAGTTATAAATGTATCTAGCCCAGTAAGAAAAGAGCTTGTCCGCTTCAATATGATGTTTTCATGGTACACTGTACCTTGATGATCTTGGACACCGACAGATGTACATACAAGTAACTTTGTCTTCAGATGTTTTTCTCTAGCAAAGCTCCTCATTGTTAGAAAATTATAGGCATGCCTTGACGATAAGAGTTTGTAATATGACCCATTTTTAGCATTGTTCAAATGTACTTCACTTTTAAGTAAAGGTTGCTTGATGGCACATAATTTGTTTAAAGACATAAGATCCCAGGAAAAGGATAGCATTATTATTATTAACCAAATTTGAAGGATGTCCCTGTGCTAAAAAAAATTGTCCAGAGCCATTTATAATTTTTGCATACATTGGTCTATGATTTTTTTCTGTGAAGTGGCATGCTCTTTTAAGCTGCGTACAAGTTTGCAAAAATGTGACAGGATGCTTTCTCGTCCAGCTGTTTCCCTCGAATTTGCTTAATGCAATCTTTTGTCTAGAAACTTAACTTCGCTATTAAAGTGCCTATGAAGTAAAAAATAAGTGATGCTTATTTGAAAGGCTTTTCAAAGTAAAGAAGAATGGTGTTTCCCTTTTTGCAATATCTTTTTTCGTTCTAGAGATATTTACGTTTTTGTATTATGCAAATGAGGAAAGTGATGACGTCATAGGTGGTTCCATTTGAACAGTAAAACACTGAATCAAGAATATCTCTAGAAATATTGGAGCAGTGTTCTTCAAACTTGGCACCACAAATGTGCATCACAAAAGAAACAGAATGACACCTTCTGTGTTGTTGCCATGGCAACACTTTTGGCTCCAGTCTCTTTCTGTGAAAAACAAAATATGCCAATTTGCAACCCTTCGAAAAGGGACAGAGGGTCTTGCTCGGAACACACATGATTCCCATGTTGTCTTAACTCTCCCCATTAGATTGTTGGGAGTGGATGATCCTTGTTTAAGATAAAATCTGGTAATGCTGGTTTTAATTAAAACAGGACCAGCGGCATAACTGTTGTCATGGCGACGGCACAACGGGTGTTATTTTGTTTCTTTTGTGATGTACATTTCTGGTGCCAAGTTTAAAGAACACTGCTTTAATATTTCTAGAGATTTTCTTGATTGAGTGTTGAACTGTTTTAGTGGAACCACCTATGACGTCATCACTTATAATACAAAAACGTGAATATCTCTAAAACGAAAAAAGATATTCCAAAAACGAAAACGCCATTCGTCTTCACTTTGAAAAGCCTTTCAAATCAGCAGCAATTATTTTTTACTTCATAGGCACTTTAATAAACTGTTCAGAAGTAGATTTTGAAGAAAATTATTTGTCATAGGTTCCCTTTCAAACACTGTTAATAAATTGTTAATAATTATTTTCTGACACTTGCCTACATGTAACCATCAAGAAAGCTTCCAAAATCATGATAAGGTCTATTGGAACTCCTTTTTGTCAAGTTTGGGGTGGACCATTGGGCTTTTGAGGAGGGTGTGGGTAATATGGTCCATACACAAGTTTTCCTCTTTACCCCTCCATGCACTAGCAAATTTTTTTCTCAGGACATGTGTACAGTATGCATGGTATTTTTTCCTCTGTGTAACATGCTTTTTATTGGCTCTCTGAATGACTGTGAATTTTTTTCGCCAGTGGTTGTGTGCATGAATGTTTTTTTTTGGTACAAGTATGTTTGCAGTAATTTTTTTTACAAAATTACCTACCCCTCAATATTCAAGTGGTCCACCCCATAGTGAAAGCCCCAGGTGAGTTCTGCTGGGAATTTAAAATAGTAAGATTCAATGGTAGTTCTGTTTTTATGGCCCAGGTAACTCTATACATGTGGCAAGCAACCATGAATGCACAGGACGCTATAGTTTTATTCAGTTCAGAGCATCAGCCATATGTTTCACTAATCCGCTGACAACTGGTAAATATGTTGGTATTATGACTACAAAGAGTCAAGTTCTCCAGCTATGTGAGGTGGAAATTTATTCACGAGGTAACTCAACATAATACTTTATTTTTATAAATTTACATGTAATTCAGCATAGTCAGGTTGAATGATACACACGCAGTCAAGAAATGCTTACTGCCTGTTGGCACCCAGGGAAACAGTGATTGCTCTTTGACATCCAGGAGATCTTTGGATTCCTGGTATGAGATAAATATGGAGTACAAACCGACACTGTACGGACCTGGAGACATTTTTCATAAGTATATCAAACAAGAGAGACAGTGTTTCATTGGGATATCCAAACACCCAGAAGAGAATTGACAATACGATGTGCAGTGGAGCATTTTTGACAAAGTTTGAGGTGTGTGGATAGCTGATGAAACACTGTCTCAAGCATTAATGATATATCTTCTCTGTTGAAACAAAAAATAAAGAGAAAATGGAGAAGTAAAATCATCAAAATATATGCTAATTAAGACCAGGTATGCAATCCCTCTTGATGGTTGTGATTTTCTTTGTTTTTACTTGATGAATTATTAGTGGGTTTGAGAAGTACATACTGTACTTGTTTACACCTTATGGTGCTGCTATTACCATTTTCAAGAGAGGCTAAACAGACCAGTATTCTAACTGAAGCCTTTTGAGACTATGAAGAGCTCCATCCAAGCTGATCTGAATGCAAGTCTGTAGGTTGCAGTCTGTATTTTGTCACACCCATCTCATTGACATTCATTGCTTTCAATTACAAATACAGCTAACTGAATAAAAATAAATTAATATTATTTGAAATTATTCATTTACCACATTGACATTTTGCTGTTGGGGAACTTTTCTTGGTCAATTTTTCTTTATTTGGTGATGTTATTGCTTGTCAGTTAAACCACTTGTACATGTAGCTCTGCCTACCAGACAATCATTAAATTGTGTGACACTGTACCTTGTGTTCCTGCTGTGACCAGCTTTGACGAGAGTTTTAATTAGTGATAAACTGTATTCCTGAGCTTAAGTGGTCAAGATACATATACATCACTCACTCACTTACTGCCCATTGTGCCCACAGGCACGTAGGGCAGCAACAAAGCTCTTCCACTTCTGTCTGTCTTTGGCCAGCTGTTAGATCTTGTTCCAGCTCTGTTTTAAGCCCGTCAATTCTGTCTCTACAGTACGACGCCATGTATTCTTAGGCGTGCCACGCTTGGGCCTGCCTTCGGGAGTCCAGAATAGTGCTGTCTTTGTGATGGATTCATTATCCTTTTGAATGACATGGCCAATCCACCTCCAGCATCGTTGCATAATAATAGTACCCATGTTCTCCTGTTTGCACCGCGAAAGCAGATCCTTGTTGGAAATGGTCTGAGGCCAGAAGATACATATACCTACATACACAGACATATACATATACATATACATACATACGTTTATTCCACGTCCCCAAGGGACTTTTCAGTGATCTTAATTGTATTTATCAATGCCTGGAAAAAGATACTTGGTGGTAGTGGTAAAGAAGACAGGGTAAAGATCAGGTCAAAATTAGCAGTAATGTGTTTAAGTTACACTGTTAGTAGATCATGTTTTGCTAAAAATAGGAAGGCAAGTCTATTAAAGTCACATGCACAACAAATTAAGTTCTAGCAGAAAGGTGTAATGGACAGTTACTGTTCATGTACCTGTCAAAAGAATGTGAATGTGCCTCTCATCATTTTATTTCTGTCACAATTCTTTACCTTGAATTTGGCAAGTACATGGTTTTTCTTCACCATTACATTGTGTCAGATTATTTTCAGTCAAGCATTGACACCATTGAAAGGGCTTGTTTGATAATAATTATTATGTTTTTATCCCATGGTTCATCGGTCAACTTTTGTCCTCTTGACTTTCGCATTCTGTAGAAATTTTTTTTATACATGTACATGTAACTTCTCAACTGCCCTTTCCTAACCCCTTGAAAAATAATGAAATGATTCATCATGTTCATTCTGAATGTCTCTCTAAAAAAGTTTTGAAGACTATATAGTTTTATTAATTTTAATCCAATGCCATGCCATGCTTCTTTCAAGAAAATCTGGCCTTTGGAAAGCATGCTGATCAGAAAAATGGCGCAGCTCATGGTGGTTTAGCCAGCCGAGGAGTGGATGGTAATAGTGAAACAAAGTATGCTAAAGGATCTTGTACACATACACCATTGGCAGTTAGACCCTGGTGGAGAGTTGACCTAGGGCAGATAGAGCCTGTTTCTGAAGTGTACATAGTCAACAGAGGAGATGATGGTTTGGGATACAGGTTAAACAACTTTGAAATCAGAGTGGGTAGGTTAGCTTTTCTATCAATTTTATAGTGTTTTATAAAGGTTCAATTACAGGCTAACACACCATTCAGCTTGTTTTTCCATCAACATGCATGGTGACTGTAATGAACCTTGGAAAGTTACCCTTCTATTACATGTATATATGTTCTGTCAATGTACATTTGCAATACAGTAGAGACTAAGCACAGCCAAGCCCAGCCTTGCTCAGCACCATTCAGCATAAAGAACTGAGTCCTGTGCAGTGTAGTTTGATGCAGTACAGTGTAACACAGTGCAGTGTGCAGGTGTACATGTAGTTCAACTCAGTGGGGCTCAGCACAATTCAATAATGGCAAAAATGGAGTTACCAAAAAAAAGCCTCATGGTATGGTAATATTTTGAATACTGTTAAGAAGAACTTATTGAGACTTAAGCTCTCATGCTGACCCCACAAGAGAAAATTGAACTTGAAGTTACCCATATTTCAATAAAAACAGATGCTTCGTGTTAGTTAAAAACACAATCACACATGCTTTGAGCATTCTTACGAGGTTTGATATTAGCTTTCTCGAGAATGCTTGAGAATTTAATCGTGGGGTCACTTAGAGAAATGAACTAAAGTGAGCTGTTTTAAATAGTATTCCAAAAGTTACCATGCTATGAGTAGATTTTTAGGAAATAAGTTTTGTACTTACTGCTCAAACTTTGTGTGGAATGTGTCTTAATTACTGGTCCCTTTGGCCTTGGGAAACAGTTAGTTTTGTTTTCCCTCAAATCTTCATCTCAGGAAAAATTGAGGTCCTCAGGAAAACAAAACTGACTGTTTCCCTTGAGAAAAGTAATTAAGTAGATAATATGGTTCAGTGGTTTATTTTTTTATGCTGCTTAGAAGACTCCTGGATATCAGTTTCCTAATTGTTAGCCAACTCAAAATACTATACATTATTAAGCTGTATAAGTACATGTAGCTTTGCTATGCTACACTGTAAGTACTTTTTAATTTGTAGCAATGTTTTGTATCAATATTAGAATGATAGTTCTGTAAAATTTTGAGTAATTTTGCCTTAGACTTCACCTGGTAACACAGACATAACTTTTGATAAAATCATGAGTAATGTTGGAAAACTAAGAATTGTCCTTTGACCATAGAAATGATAATCAATGAAAGGCAACTTGGCAAAGGTAGAGCACAGTTATGGTGTCATTCTCTTTTACTGTCTTGTCTACCTTTCTTTAAGGGTCAGAGACCAGTGGTGGGGGTGTGAACAACCCTACGTGTGGCAGTGGTTCCAGGAGTGTTCCAGGAGGGGAGGGTAAATCCTTCTTCTGTCGCCCTCCCTTGTATGGAAAATATGTGACAATCAGAAGTTTATTGAGGAATGAGCCATTAACACTGTGTGAAGTTGAAGTGTATTCTGAAAGAAGAGGTATTGATGAGTAGTTATTCCAAAATCTGGAATCTGGATCAAGAGATCCAGCTTCAAGCCTGTGATGTTATGTACATGTATATCTTGATTTGGGTATGGCTTAGTCTTTGATAGAGTGTTCAATTATTAATTTCAGCATGTCAAATCCAGGCTCTTGGAGTCTCCAGCAAAGATGCATTTCCAGACAACAGCTTTTCAGCCACGTCAAATAGCGGGAGTAATAATGTAGCTTCCAAAGGTCGACTGAATGGAGTTGGGTCGTGGTCACCTAGTAGCAACAACAATTCTAGTGACTATCTCCAAATCAACCTCCAATATGAGTTCTTTATCTGTGCTGTAGCAACGCAAGGAAAATCAACTGAAGATCACTGGACAACTAAGTACAAGTTACGTTTATCACTTAACAATATTGACTGGGTCACCTACAAAGAAAACAGCACTGATAAGGTGGGTTGGATCACATACATTGTCTTTCTTATGACTAGCACTGTGAGAATAATATTATGCCTCTCAGTACATATGTGCCTAAATTCAGTGCACTTTAAGGTCTGCGGTGAACATACAGTGCATGCTTATTGTAGTGTATTAGGGACTGTTATGTGAGGTGTAGAGCACTGCCAGCACAAAGTCAACACTGACAAGGATGGTGGTGGTAATGATAACAATTACTGACTTAGAACTCCTCTGCTGTATGTTGCTTTAAATAATTTGTACTATGACTGACAAGAAGCGATTATGACTGACAGTACATGTAAATCAGTGCCTGTCACTCAGCTGTGACTGTGACAGTGACAATGAGTGTTACGGACAGCGGCAACCATTATTATGCATAACTGTGACATTAACTGTGCATGACTGTGAGTGTGACTATGACTATGCATGACTTGACTCTGACTATTGTATTTACTTTGATGGTGACTGAATGTACCTGCAATTGTGACTGTGATTGCAACTGTGACTATGACTGTGACTGTGACCACACATGACTTTGACTGTTACTGCATGACTCTGACTGTGACTGCTTCTGTGAGAAAGATTTTAATGATTTGCAAGCGTGTTTGACTTGTGTGACTCTGACTGCAACTGACTGTGTCTATGCATGACTGTGAATGACTGGCTGGCTTCACATGACTGACTGTGGATGACACTCTTTGATTGTCATTGTGACTGACTGACTGACTGACTGACTGACTAAATGTTAAAAGTGACTGTGACTATACATAACTGATGTACTGACTGATTGACTAAATGACTGACTGACTTATTGGCTGACTGACTGATTGACTAAATGACTGACTGACGTATTGACTGATTGATTGACTGACTGGCAGGCTGGCTGGCTGTCTGACTGACTGACTGACTGAATGTGACTGTGATTGTGCATGGCTGACTGACTGGCTACAGTTGTAACCCCCTGCGATTGCATTTACAACTGTAAAAGTGACGGTTAATAAGTGACTGTGAGAGTGACAGTGACTGTGCTCACACATTACAGTACATGCTAACACAAAGTGGATTCAGAGGCAGTGGAGTGGATTTGTTGGGTTAGCTACCCTTAGTAAATTTGCCCAAATTTAAAGTAAGTCCATTTTCATTGGCATATAAATAACACTACTGTCATGCTGCAGTGTTTTAAACTAAATTTTGACAGCACTTGCCATTCTGGCAAGTGACTCTCAAAATGCATTCACCTGGTGTAATTTTCACTTGCCCAGAAAGGTGCCTCCCCTCCCCTAATAAAATCTCCACAATGATTCACAAACTACTCTTTTTTTTTCGATATATTGTAATCAGGGAGGCCCAGCTTACCATTTTGTGTACTGAGCTTTCTTGTTCTGTTCCAATTACTAGATGCCTCCTTAGGATATCTACCAGTGGTTGGTTTTACTGTTTTATTCATGTTTTTATCTTTTGACACTCCTTGGAAGTATTTCGATCCACATTCTGTAGTTTTTTGAAGTGAAAAACAGCTAAACCAACAGCTGGCACTACCTAATTTGCATATATCCCCATGGAATCGAGACATTGGTTGGAGTAAGTTTTCATTTAAAAATATTCTAGCCAAAATGGAAAATAAAAAGGGGTGTTATCAATAATTAAGCCTAAATAATTTTCTCAAAAATGAAAATTGTACTTGCCAAATGGGCAAGTGATCGATGATTTGTACTGAGCTGAGACTTTTCATGCTTGCATTGGCAAGCAGACGAGTGCTAATTTCCAACACTAATGCTGGGTGCCGGTACTTTGTTATATGTTACAAATGTGAAGCTTAAATAACTATTTAACAGTAGCTGCATAAGTTTTGTGCAGAATTTTCATCACTTACCAGTTCATGTACATGTACAATAATTGTTTGCAAACAATTAATGCAAAGGCTTCTTTTGCAGGTCTTTGATGGTAACTCAGGAAGGAATGATATAGTGAAACACAATCTAAAAGAAATTGCAAGAGCAAGGTTTATCCGGTTTCAGCCAACAAATTATTCAACTCACAAAGCTCTGAGAGTAGAAGTATTTGGAATACTTAAACCTGCAGGTACAGTGTATCTTGCTTCCTACACTTGTTACCTTTCATATATTAAGTGCTATCATGGTAAATTTATTTTTTATTTGCCTTACTGGCTTAAATGAAGTCATTACATGTATACATGTACATGTATTAATCTATGTAAAATAAACTACAAATTATATGGATCACAGTTGCTCAAGGTTCGAAAACATAGAGTATTGCAAAATTTTAAAAGTAACCACACTTGGTAATTTTAAATTTAGCGACCTTTTTCTATCATTATTTTTGGAGGTTCCCCACTTTTGTTGGGCTATTAATTTTGGTAGTTAAAACAAGTACCATACACATATACGAAAATGAGCTACATGTTATTCATCTTACAGAAGTCATGTTAAAGACAGTCTGCACATCACCACTATAAACATAATAAGGGACGGACGTTTTACAGAAGGAACACCAGAGTAAAATACTGCATTAGTGAATTATACTGCTCTTGTCATCTGTTATGCCCCCTTTTTTTTATTTTAACCTTACATTTTAAGTAGTCACATATGTTTGACGTCATTGTTTTCAAGCTCGGTCTTGTGAAGTAACATTTTCTGTATTTTGCATTAATTTCTGCAACACCAGATCTAGAATATTGTATTGCAGAGCCTTCAACTGCGTCATAAATTTGGTCGTTATTTTCTTAATTTTTAGCTCCAAGCCAAGCTCCGAGTAGTTTTGTCGTGTCTCCATTGTCTTCCACAAGTGTTAGAGCATCCTGGCAGCTGCCACCAGTAGGCTCCAGACATGGAACAATCACAGGATTTAAACTGTTCTACCAAAGGAAGAACTCTGCTGCAGATTATCCAACTGTTTTAACCATTCAAAGTGGTTCAACTTTGAGCAGAAATATTACTGGACTGCGTAAATATTCAGAATATGAATTTCAAGTGTTAGCTTTCTCTTCTGTTGGAAATGGACCAAAAAGTTCTGTTCAGGAAGTGAGGACAAATGAAGATGGTAAGAAGTGAAAGATAGCTATCATGTTGAATTTCTTGAGTAACAAAGTATGAAGGGTACAGGTATAATGTACAATGTAGGTGTCATCTGGAAGCAATGTGGGCACTGACTTACCAATATGAAAACCAAACAATATGCAAATTCATGGTGACAATGGCAACGTCACCATGGGTCAACCCCCTAGCAGGTGTTCTTTTGGAGAAGGAAAAGAGCTAGAATTACATTTTTAATAAGATCTCTAGTCCAGATATGGAAAGAGAATGGTAAAGAGAGGCAAAGATCTAAGCTTGCAACCTGTAGGGCCTAACGGTAACTGAAAGTAAATGAACTGCACATACATGTATCCTGGAATGCTATCCTCAGCGACTGACCAGCAGCCAAACTCCTCGTGAACTATTAAGATAAACTAGTAGTAATCAAAGATTAGAGCAGTGCGTTCACACGTGTACTTTGCATATTTGGGCAACAAAGTTTGATCAACTGACAGATAACAATTTGCTTGTGAAGTTGAACTAGCGATGAGTAAATTATATCCTGCAGCACTGAGCAGCAATCCCTTAAAAATGTTTTCAATAAAGTTTTAACTTTTACTGAACAAAACGCTTTCTAGGAAAGACATTTTATTTAAATATTTGCAACCTCAAACTTCAATTTCAGATCACAAAGACTTGTGATAAATATTTCTTAAGAAAATAAATTTTTGACCAGCTGACCCTGCCAGACAGTGCATCACCAATGCTTATCTCAGTTGTAAATTTTACCTTGTGTTTGTATTATTTTACATATTGTTTTAATACATAAATGAAGGTTAAATTAGTTCTAAACACAAATCATGGCCTTTCGGCGAGCTACACGACAAGGAAAGTTTGTTTTCTGACAAGAAATCATGGTCACTTGCCAAGCTAGTCAGAGCTACGACTCGGAAAATTCTATTTTCTAATGACAATCATATCCTAGCCATTTGTCGAGCTACACAACTTGAAAAATGTGTTTTCTGACCACTATTCATGGCCATTTGCTGTCGCTGATCTGCAAAATATTCACTCTTGATGATAAGGGTTGAGTTACCTTCATGTACTGTCGCAAATCACACCACCAAACTGCCAAACTGCAGCTTTGAACACTTGCCACGAATCTTTTCACGTGACTGTGTACATGCACACATAATGTAATTTGCTCCTGCTGTGTGTGTGGGGGGGGCCAAATTGGTGAACAAATCTGTCCCAAAAAATCTCGATGTAGACTGGATTAGGATTGCGTTACACTTTGTGAGCGCAATACTGTAATCCAATCAAGCTCACACAAACAACTTAAAGTCAATCTATAGTACATACATCCGCATATTATGTTCTTTCACTGCAAGTTATTGGCACCTTCAGCATGACGGCAAAAACCTCACTGAAAAGTTACAAATACTGTGTTAGCAGGCTTTTAAGTCCAGTATGGTTGTTTTCATTAAAATAATGCCTTTTCTGTCATGTTTGTTCCATCAGCACCCAGCGCTCCTGTTTCCCTTGGTTATACTCATATAACACCAAGTAGTTCACATGGTCCAAGGATACACCTTACCTGGAGTAAGCCAGCAGAACCAAATGGAGTTATCAGGGATTACACTTTGTCTTACAGTCACAGTGGGAATCCACAAAAAGAGATTTCTGGAATAGATGTGTTAAGTTACACAGTTGATGTATTAGGTGGAGTCCAGTATCAGTTCTATGTCAGAGCTGTGACTATCAAACCTGGATCAAATGCTCCATTGACTGTGGATATCCCAGTGTATAGTAAGTTCAGGGTTTTGTTTGGTATTTGGTTCTTCACTTTTTCAATTACTTTAGCGACACTTAGTAAGTGTGTATGTGTATATTTTGACCTGATATATTTAAAGAAAAAATTATTTACAGGGCAACTCCAGAGTTAGTCGTGTGACTTTTCCCATACTGTTCTGTGTTACACGTGTGAATTAATTAATTTCCATTTGAATTGGTAATTAATACCCTGGGGATTATGCAAATAACAGTATAAAAGAATTTACACACTTTTCACCTAATCACTCTACTCGAGGCTGCAAAAGCGGAGTGGTTGGCGACCCACCCTCCTACCCAACGAGTAAGTCGGGCTTGATCTAGCTGTCCGCCTCTAGTTTCGGCCTGTTCTTGGGCTCTTCCTAGACCAGGGCGATTCCCCTTAACTTATTACCATGTCATTAATAACTTGTCATTAATAAGTTGTAAAAAAAAGTGTGAGTTCTTATAATTATGAAGGTGTTTACTGTAGTATACTGTTTTTTTCATTTCCTGTTAGCCCCGATGGCTCCAGTTGTACTTACTTTGATGGAGAGAGACGTCAACCAGTCAAGTGTTAAGATTCGTTTGTGGCCTGTAGAACAAAGGAATGGCCCAATAAGGTGATCTCTCTTATTATTCATTACTGAGTGTTGCCCAAATACAGTTTTTTGAGGCAGCTTGTTAAAAATGTCCATACAGTACTTTCACATAGAAATCTCAAGAATGATCGAATTCATCGTAATTGGTGCTGGCCTAATTTGCTCTGTTACTGGTAGAACAGGATGGCAATTTAGGGAAGTTCAAGCTTCATTTTCTTTCTCTTCATTTTATGTGTCATATAACCTCTCTACTTCATACCTGTAAATGCATTAACACTCACTCATATATTACGGTCGATATCTACGTGCCTGCATTGTAATTTTTTTTAGCTTTACCTAAGAACATCCACAGCAAAAAGTCCTCAAGAACAAAGTACATTGACACCCTCCCCCCCCCCCCTCCCCATTAGTCACCCGTGCTCTCCATTGTGCGAACTAAATTGAATACATGTATACACGTACAATTATCAGGGCTTGAAAAAAAACATAAATTCCAGCTTGCCCTTGAGACAAGTAGCTCTCAAATTTTGCTTGCCCTGGCCAAGTCTTAGTTCACTCTTTTAATGATATAGTTGGTGGACAACTTTCCTGATCCTTTGCCCATTGGGCAAGTGAGAATGAAAATTTACTTGCCCAGAAGGACAGTCTACTTGTCCAAGACAATGGGACGGCACTCTTTTCAAGCGTTGAATTATGCATGTCATTTCTTATAATTTCTGGCTAACAGTCTACCAAAATGAAACATTCCATGGACAGTCCGGCTGTAAATAATCAGTTCTGTGCAGTGACAATTGTTTGAACACATACCATTTTCGGTTATTTGTTGGTTCATTGTTGTTTGGCTGACTTTTGATTGTCTAGATTGTTATGTAGATGTGGATTTCCAAAAATAATGGTCTTCATTCAGTTACTAAACTCATTCAAACGTTATCAGAATGCTATGCATGGTTAAGTTCGATATTTACTAATTGCACAATGGACTGCGCCAACCATCATACATGTAATTCAGCTAAAATCTCAATTTGCTGAATTTCAGTGCTTATCAAGTTATAGTTCTGAAAGTAGTTGATGGAGCTGAAGAACTTCCAAATGACTATCCTTCGAAATTGAAAGACGTAAACAATGCCACCGAAGACAACTTAAACTTTTATGTTGCTGCTGAGATCCAAAATGTTCCAGTTCATGAAGAATCTTGGGAATTTACTGTTGGTGACGACGAAACGAATGGAGGTTATGAAAATAAGGGACTTGAGACAGGACAAGACTACGTCATCTACCAAAGAGCTCTCACATATGACAAGAATGTAAGAGAACTTGAATAAATTAATTTACTCTAATTTATTAGTAAACCACCATTGGTATTTTGACTTGAATGGGTGGTACAAAATAAATTAATCCTACATTGGTATTCTAAATGGATTCGTGAGTTAAGGACCGGCCCGAAACGTCTGCTAATAATTTGAATTTAGGGCAGAATTTTATTTACAAGGTACAAATCCTTGCAATAATTAGTAGATTGTTGGTATAAATTTTGAAAAAAAAAAAAGAAACCGGCACAACAAATTCAACAAAATGGTACCAGAGCCCACTTTGGAGGTGTGGTCAAGTTAATTCCAAAACCATTCATTGAGAAATTGTGACACTTTCTGGCCAAGAGCCAACTTGGAAAATCTACAGGCACCCAAGGGGTAAATGTATGTGGGCCACAATACAATGGCCTAAGCGGGTCAAAGGCATGATATGGCTTTAGCATCTTTGTATATACACATGTTCATACCATATTGAAGTTTGCGGACTCTTGAAGCAAGATACGTGAATCTATACCTGCTGATTATCACAAGAGTCGACCCACATAAGAATTAGAGACTGAAGTTAACATTAATTTTTTTCCTCCTTAGTATTCTCTGTAGCTTGACGAGCATTTTACGCGGCCTTTGATCTAAATGATAAGTGCTCGTCTTGATACTAGTCTTTTCGTTTAATCTAATGAGAGCCACAGAAAAACACCAAAACTGGTCTCAAGCTGCATTTAATTATCGCACGCAGTAATGTCTCTGCAGCTGTTTTTCACTGAACACAACCGTCAGTCTTCGCCAGGGAAAGTATAGGATTCTAACGGCGATGCCATACCTCGAATAGGTAAGGCTTGAGGGAATGTTTTCAGCACAAGTATTAGCGAAAGAAATATACATATTTACTTGACAATGACATCCGACGATGTCAAAACGTCGTGTATTTCTTTCGCTAATATTTGTGTTGAAGATACCGTAACTGTAGTTATATTATTTAATTCATAGTTGTTAAAGGCTGCGGAATGTTTGCTAACCTTTTTACGTTTCTTTTCCCTAGGTTATTTTAAGCGGAAAAGTCAGCAAAGTTGCCAGAATATCTGTCAACAAAGGCAAGTTGTATAGTTCATCGTAATACTTCAGTTAGGGTAAAATCTAACACTATTCTATCTGTTTTTGAAGGGCGTCTAACTATTACTTATAAGACCAATAATTTCCAATGGTAATGGCAAGCATATAAAAGTAAGTCGAAATGGCACTTCCTTTTTAAGCGACAATTTTTTTTTATTTCACAACTAATTAACATCGTTTTGTGGATTTTATTTTTTACTAAAGATGTTGGAGCAACAGAGAAAACCAAGGGCTCTAATTCTGTCAGTGCTGCGGCGATTGCTGTTCCTGTGGTGCTGTTAATACTCCTTATACCAGCAGTTCTCATTGCAGTGCTTTTTTATCGAAGGTATGCTATACATTGGTGTGCCATAGTGAGACCAGATTATTTAAGGAATAGACCACAAGTTTTTATGACTTATAGGCTGATAAACCACGCGAGATGTTGGAAGAACACACTTATGATTTACGAATTCTTCGAGTGTGCTCTAAAGTGCTCTAAAATGCGTGATGCAGACCTACAAAAGTTTCAAATCGCGGCCATATCTGACCAGTCACGTGACCACAACAGAAAAAAACCCTTAAACTTAAAAAGCATCTAATTCCGAAACTTTAAATTAGTGTCAATAGATTAAGAACGTCTACATGCTTAATGCTACGTATGGGTTTTATGAAACAGTCATTATCATAAAAGTTATGAGGTAATCAACACCCGTATTGACAGACTTTCTACGTGTAAACAGTAATTCCACACGTACGATCATAAAGAAGGCTAAGGTATTTCTGATTCATAAGAAAAATCGGAAGTCTTCCTCTTTTCTTTCAAGTTTTAGGAATTTAAAATTTTAACGCGCGGTCTGGGACTGGCTCTAGTTACGCACGCGAAATCATTTTTTTTTTTTTCAAAGCAAACTTTCCCTCGTATAAAATTCACCATTTAGCACTGCAAAACGCTCCAATATAGCCTTACTCTAAATATCGCCTTCAGCAAACCCTTAACAACTGTTCTAAATCTGTAGTTAAGAAGGACCCCCCTCAAGAGTTGTCATCGGTTTAAACATTTCCATGTGTTTATTTGAAGACTGCTCTCTGACCTTTATTTGCTTTTTTACGGGAAGTTGTTTTTGCCCAATAGTTTCCGAAATATATGTACATGGACAGTTAATATATCTGAACCTTTTTAATATATTTTTTTAAACTGTTTTATGATTTTCAGAAGGAAGAGGTCAGAAAACAAAAGCAGCAACGGGAGGGCGACTCCTTTTCAACTTGGAGACTTGAGAAGTGAGTCAACGGATATTACTTCAAGCTCAGCCAATCTGGTTTATGAGAATTTAGTTGATATTCGACCGTCTGAAGAAGGTACGGTGTTGTTAGTACTGTACATAGATTACACCAAAATACTTGTCAAGTAGATCCTTTCTTCAATATAACCTTTCTACGCCAAAACTCCATCGCTTTTGTTGTTGAATTTATTTAATGGTATTGAAACTCTGTTCTTGTTAGCCCTTGTTAGCCAAATAACTTACAGTACTAGAAACAGATAAAAGTGTGGCCACCAATAGTAACAATAAAACAATTGGATAAAACGTTTATACTTGACTAGGTACTTCAAATGTCATGGAACCATCTTCTCCTAAGGAAAATGAATTGATATACAGCGAGGCTGAAGATGGTAAACCCAAACCAATTCCTGTGGCTGAGTTTGCGAGATACTTCAAGAACAAGTCAAGTAATGGAGCAATTGTTTTGCGGGAGGAATTTAAGGTAAGCCTTTCTTTATTACCTCACTATTTTATTGCTGCTATTTCTTCCTTATCGTGACTGAGGGAAATTGATGCTGTTTTTAAAGATCACGTATTGCTTGTTGGTTTTAGTGGTCTCTACAATCCAGAGTAGAGTGGTTTTCACTTCAGTGTCGAAAGTAGTTTGCATTTTATTTGGTTTTGCATTACTACGCTAAGCGATCGGCTTAAAAAACTTAAAAAAACGATCTTTACCTACTCGCACACATTTTCCTGGGTTTCAAGCTACAGCACATGTACTTGCTTTGAGGTGTGATTGGTACACTGGAATGCTTACACTGTATGTCCTTTGTGACTGGCCAGAGTGATTACTTTAGTTTTGGTTTTACGGCACTCGCTTGAAAAGACCTCCCTGTCAAGGGTATCGTATTGAGCATTGAAATTATTGAAACGCTTTTCTATAACATCAGGATTGCTGCTAAGCTGGTAATGGCATGATAGATGAGGCAAGGGTTAAATCAGGTGGGGGTCTATCCTAACATTCTATGGAGAGCAGTCGTGAGAGGTAGGGCTGCATCTGCCAACAATGTAACATGAATGCTAAGTTGTTCTTTTTGTGGTATTTTCAGTGCTCCTCTTCTCTTGTTGAAACATATACATGTATTGTTCATTCTCTAGAGTTACAAGTGATTCCGTTATGGTATACTAGTAAACAGATGCTCCAGAATATCACTCAATAATAACTGCACGTTTATGACAGTATCCAATATTGTTTCTGACCAAACCATGGGCATGACAGTTCTGACTTTCTGAACTAAACAAACCAAATAAGGTCTGGTACCTGTTATTTTCAGAATTTACCAGGAGGTATGCAGTTCCCCTGGGAAGTTGGCAAGAACAACAAAATAAAAAACCGTTACGGAAACATAACTACCTGTGAGTACATATTTACCAAATAGAAAATGGTTTTTCGTGTTCTCTAAGAAAATGATGGACGGGAGTGCGTTCAGCAGTTTTCCTACACTTCAGATTAATTTTCCTTAGTAATAAATACTCATTGCACTGAACAAAACTTTATAATAAAACGAAACTGAAAACAGTTGGTGATGTTCCTTTGCAACAAAGCAGAGCTATCACATGATAAAGAGTACATGACACCGTCGATTTGTGCTTGCAGCTGAAGGACGTTATCAATGTCTTCAAATGGATCCTCGAGAGGAAGAGCTGAGTCGAGCTTAACTACCCCAACAACTCCTGCTTTCCACCCTTTTGAAACATAGCGCTTTCTCTCACTGCTAGTCAAGGGGCTGTGAAGACTTACTATTCTTGTTGATTAAAGAATTATATAACAAGGTATTAAATTTCGCGTAGTTAATTTTCGCGAAAGCTTTTTTTCGCAGGTCTTCGAAAATTAAGTATTGTCCTTTCAAAAAGGACTTTCACTTTGTTTCTATCGAGTTTTAGTATAAATCTACTAGCATTCTTTCACGAATGCTGTTCTCTGATTGGCTACGCTACTCACTATCTATTCTGTGATATATAGTGCGGAGTAGCGTAGCAGTGTTCAGTTTTTAACGAAATGACGGCCGCTTATTTGCATTTTCGAGGTTTCTGTGAAGAGGTTTTAGATAAAGTCTTGAACGACTAATAGATTTATACTAAAACAATTAGATTATTCGCCCTCGTCAACACGTTAGAAATCACGCGATAGAAATCTCGAGCTCATAATCTAATTGTTTAATAGAAACACTCCTGAACGTTTAGGAGAAACACTCGCCTGTGTGCTCGTGTTCCCTGAGCGTTTATCGTTCTCCCAGACTTCTACTCGGGTTTCTATAACTCCACAGAAACAGGTAAAATGTTTATTTATTTTAGTAATAAGTAATATTGTATATAATCGAACGTACAAGCTCTATAAAAAGGGATGGATTCACAATTTTATTGTAGACTAACCATATTTGTACTGAATATCGAGCCTTGTCGAGCAATACCAAACATCCACTGAAGTTTTCCAAAAATCCAGTGTGGTTTGCCAAACATTGTACCCAGACTTCACTTTTCCAACACTCAAATGCGCCTTAGACCATTGTAATTCCCAAATGTAAATATTTTAAACAAAGCACTTCATAATTAATGGAAGGCGCTTTACTTAACAGATGATCATTCTCGTGTTGTGTTGGAGAAAGTAGAAGGTGACCCAAATTCTGACTACATCAACGCTAGTTATATCCCGGTAGGTAATAGAGATTCTGCTACTGACATAATCACATAGATACCATGGCGTTTTTGACGTTTTTTAATATAAAACGAGAAAATTTATAAAATAACGAGATAAGAAAACCAATTTGCTAGTATTTCTATCACATCTAAAATTACTGTGGACCTAGACCATACAGACCCATTATTGTTCCATTATTGTGTTGCATAACTGAGGGATAGATTTTTTTTGTAACGAAAGACGTTAGGACAGAATTATTTAGAAAAAGAAAAACATGAAGTAAAAAATGGTAACTAGAGGTGTTACGCCACGGAGCGCCCTGTTCTGTACAGTGATTTCGTAGCTTCTGATGTCAAGCCCAAGGTTGTGTCAATCAACAATGTCTTGTTGTCTCTCCTAGACTTTTGATGAGGAAACTATGTGCTACATTGCTACTCAAGGTAAGTGAAAGACTGAAGAATACGGTCACACCTAGTGGCAGATCCAAATCTGCTCGTAAGAGAAGGGGAGTTAATTTGAAATTTCCCGGGCTTAAGGTGGCTTTTTGGCTTTTTCAGATAGATCATATCGAGATCTTTCATTATACGGCAAAAGATTGATTCTAAGCTAAGTGATAAGCGAAAAACGTTTCTTTCCGTTTGATTACCTGTAATTGATATCTGGCAACAGGTTGTCACGAAATATATGTCTACAGAAAAGTGCTTTGTCCAGTTGCTATTACAGTGTACCATCGTATAGAGTTGCGTAAAACCAAAACCAAAGTTATCACTCTGACCAATCAATAAGGACGCAGACAAACAAATGAACCAATCAAAATTCGAAGTAAATCAGCTCTTCAATGGGAGGCGTACAATCGGGAGAACTTATACCTTTGTTTTAGATCTAAACTTAAGCTCATATCTGGGGGAGGAGGGGGTTGGGGGGTTGGGGGGTTGGGGGTGAGATAATATCAGAATGAATGTGGCACTTGAGATCTGGGAGGAGGTATATATGTACGGTGAAACTGTAATCCGATTTTTCGGTATTGCCTTAATAATTAATTTTTGCAACGTCAAATTTTCGCCAACGAAAGTGATGTCGTGTATAAAGGCAGCCGCTCATATTACAAGAAGTGTTGAACACATTTTCTAAAACTAGTTGTTACGAATAAAAGCCCTTCTAAAATCATGGAATTTTGAAGTTGTCACGAAAATCTCAGCCCCCATATACCGTTTTATACAAGTTTGTTAGAGGTTATTCGTAGTGTGTTTTGAACGATTCCTTATTATTCCACTAAGGTCCAACTTCTGTGACGTGTAGTGATTTCTGGCGAATGATCTGGCAAGAGAAATGCGTTACGATTGTCATGCTAACCAACTTGATTGAGGTGGGAAAGGTAGGCTTTTACTTTGCTCTTATATTCACCAATACTTGTTTTTATTTTTAACCATTTGTCAACGTGCATTTAATGTTGTTCGTTGAAGTCAGACAAGATTAATTAGAAGGGACTAGTCTCTTTTTGCAAATAGTTGTCATATTTGTGCAGATACTTTTTCATAGTTTGTATTCCATGTGTTTCGCAGGGCAAGTGTGACCAGTACTGGCCAGATAGTACCACCAAGTATGGCTCTATTAGAGTCACTTTACAAAAAACTGAGAACTTTGCTGACTACGTAGTTCGAACATTTGCACTGGTGAAGGTAAGGCAAGCTAGAATAACGAACATTCTTCCATGTTTACCTCTGAACAGGTAATTGACAGCTTTGTTGCGGTAAAAATTCTGTCGCAACACCAATTTACTTTTACTCGAGCATGTAACGAGACATTTTTCTTTTATGAAAAAAAAAAAGGTTGCGATACGGTAATATCATTGACAAAATAAACCGAAATAGCAAGGAAAAGGGTAAAATAAGTAACTAAAATCTCACAAATCGCTAGTGCAAAAGTAAGACCAAAATACACCGATAAACTAACTTGTTGTGACGACCTTCTAGTGAAGAATGTGAAAATGTAGAGCGATTTTGATGAGGAAACTCATTGCTCCACTACCAAGGAGTAACAAAAACATATCACAAGCAAACAGATCAACAATAGAAGGTTACGTTTGAAAGAGAGCAGAGACATACAAAACAACGTTTGGTACGTATACAGATAATGCTACAAAAAAGCCTTTTGCTACTTAGGGATCAGGAAAACGAGAAGTTCTTCAATTTCATTACATTACTTGGCCAGACAAGGGTGTTCCACGGCGTTCTACAGCACTACTGGGATTTAGATGGAAGGTTCATACTAGACACCAGGCTACTGGCGGCCCACTCGTCGTGCACTGCAGGTATTCAGAATTAACGAGCTATATCTTTCTCTCTCTCCTCCGCAAAGGCTTCCTAGAGGTGGGAAAGTTGGTAAGGGATGTGGGAGGGCGCGCGGGGAACAAGATATGTAATCTCTTCCCAGCATTTCCCCACGCTTTCTTTGTTTTCTCTGCCAATTTACGAACTGTCAATCTATACGGAGAGGGTATCACGAAAGAGGCCTCTGTCATACAGGTGTTATACCAAGATTTTACTCGAGACAAGATCTTTAACAATTGCATTTTTTTTTGCCTGTTTGTTAACAGCCCCTCAGTAGGAATACATATACTAAAAACGTAATGTAGAGGACTGTTACTTTTAGAAAACGGTAGAAAATCCTGCTTTATTAGATGGGTTTATGACACTGGCGTGCTGATGCCGTGATGATAAATCAAGTCCATTTGTTGATGAATCATCTGTTTTAATACCAGTGCTGGTGTTGGACGAACTGGTACGTACATTGCCATTGACGCCATGTTGGAAGGTGCCAAGGAGAAGAAGAGCGTGTTCATTCAGAATTATGTTCAAGTGATGCGGAGATGTCGCCCTCATATGGTGCAGAAGGAGGTAAGCAAGCTTTAATAATTTTGTTGCTTAGCAATTAGGAGTACATGTAATTGCCAAGAGTTAAGATCTTTTCATCGTTTTCGCCATTTTCGTCGTCAATTATCACCATTGTTGTCACTATCGTTGTCTCTCGATATTGCTTTTGTCGTAATTATAACTATTGCCATCGTTATCGCTGTTGTCTGGCTCTTGTCATCTTTGTTGTTGTTGTTGTGGTCAATTTCGTTGTCACTGTTGCTATCTTTGTTATTTTCGTCATCGCGAATGTCGTTTTCGTTATTGTTTTCTTCCTTGTCGTTTTTCTTATTGTTATTGTCGTTGTTGCTGTCGTTTTCCTCGTTGTTTCATTGTCGCTGTCGTACTACACTACGTATGGTTACCGCGCCTTTCAATAACATTCGGACTTTCAATTTCAAAGCTCAACCGACAAATGCGTTTTTAGCTACCGTCAATCAAATATTCGGTAGCTCCTCCCAGCTTCCGACTACGCAGTTGTCCGTTTCGTAAACGGTCGATGCCAATTTCGCGACACTTAGAAATTTTTTAACTATCAACGAATTTTTCTCTACGAAATTAAAGAAAAAAGAAAATTTGTAAGTAACCACTCAGTATTGAACCCGAAACCTCTGTTTCCTAATATCCCTCTTCTACCACTACACTACCAGGTTGATTCTCCAAATCTCTGCAAAATTTAATTATAAAACGTGACTTTCTTAAATATTAATGATAGAGTTGCCCCAACCATCAAATAAAAGTTAACCGCAAGCAAACCAGTGTGAATATGAACAATCAAGCATTTGACGAGTGCGTTATACTCAATCAACAAATTAAAACAAGTTTTCTACCTTGTCCTGGCCTATACTAAAGCAGGTATGACATCGTCCATTCTGATAGGCTTGGTTACCGATGATGGCATCGACTGTTTACGAAACGGAAATCAGCTCCGACTACTGCCGAGCGCGCGGTAATCAAATCAAATCGTTGAGCACAGCTCAGACAACATAGTCGGAAGCTGGGAGGAGCCGCCGAACATTTGCTTGACGGTAGGGAAAAACGCATTTGTCGGTTGAGCTTTGAATTTTTGAGTCCGCGTGTCCGCGTGTTTCATTGTCGCTGTCGTACTACACTACGTATGGTTACTGCGCCTTTCAATAACATTTGGACTTTCAATTTCAAAGCTACACTACGTATGGTTACTGCTATGATGACGAGGAAGTAGACAATGACACTGACTTTGTCGATGATGGGAAACAGCTATTCTTACCAGTGCTTTCATAACCTACATGTTATCTCTCTTGTATAGGAGCAGTATGTATTTTTGCATCAAGCAGTGATGGAAGCTTTGACCTGTGGAAATACAGAGGTTGCCCCTCAGGACTTGAGAATCGCAATGAATAAGCTTGCCAGAACTCATAAATCTTCTAAACAAACTGGATATGAACGAGAATTCAAGGTACTTTAATTAAAATTCTTCCAGTTTCCAATTTTTCACTGATGTCCTGCTTGTTTTTCTTAGTCACCTACTTGTATTTTTTTAACAGAGACAAACGATGACGTTAGACATTTGTTTTGTATTATTAGCGTCTGCAACTTGTCAGTGACTGCCAAGCATCAGGAGAAGAATCAGTGGCAGCATTTAAGCCATCAAATATTAAAAAGAACAGGTTTCCTAACATTGTACCATGTAAGTATTGCCTTGCCTTACCTTCAAATTGATTTTCATAGGCTTTGATATTGCGATAATGTACTAGTGATTTTGCAGTTCACGTAAATAGAGAACTTAAGCAATGACGACGGCGACCCCGAGGACAACGCCTAGGAAAAAATGAAGTTATATCTGACCTTAGAATTGTCGAGGTCTGTTCAGTGCGTCTGTTTGTCTCAGAACTTGCTCAAGCTAAATATGTAACGCCAGGGTTCAAAAGACGGAAACTTAGCCGCCGTCGTTCGCGTTCTCCATAATACGCAGAACTTAGTCATTTCACGTTGTTGTTTTGCAGAGGACGGCAAAGAAATGTACCTAGATTTATAACGCACGTGCACAGCCATTGTTCTACCGATTAAACCTTCTGTTTTGTGGCGTTCTCGTTGCCGTTGCCGTTGCCGTCGTGGTTTTCTTAAGTTCTCTGATGTCTTCAGACTGACGAAAACCTCAAAATGACAACGTAGTTACATTAGGAACAATAATGCCAGGCGAATAACGGTGATAATAAATCTGATATTTTGTGGTCTTAATTTCTATTCTAATATCTACAGATAGTGCGAATGTAGAGCTTAGCAGCGTAGTCCTATTACTACAGAAGTAAACTGTCTAGTGTAGATTTATTTTTTATGACATTTGTTATCTCAATTGGTTATTATACTAGTGGATAGTGCTCGAGTGTTCCTGAGGTCATCTGATCCAGCGAAGGATTACATCAACGCTTCTTTTGTCGATGTAAGTGAACGCAATAAACAATTCCTTTTATTTGATGTAACAAATTCTTCAAATACATGAGGGAGGATGAGATATCCATGTTTCTCAAACTCATTGATAATACATCATGTTAAAATAAAGAAAATCACAACCGTGAAAGAGGTTTGGATACCCGGCCTTAATTAGCATAGATTTTGACGATATTACTTCTCCGTTTACTCCTTAGTTTTTGTTTTGATTGAGAAGATATAACAAACACTCAAGGCAGTGTTTCATCGGCTCTCCAAACACCTCGAATTTCGTCAAAAATACTCCGCTGCGCGTCGTTTTTTCAACTCTCTTCTCGGTGTTTGGATAACCCAATGAAACACTGCCTCTCGTTTTTGATATATTACTTAAATATTATCTAATTTTAATAGAATAGTGGTAATTATTTTTAGGTAAAGTCTGCATGCGAGCCAAGTGGCCCATCAGGCCGGAGCTTATCCCGGTTTCTGTAGCATGAAGCGACTAGGAGTATTTCTACTCCCCCCTGGATGGGATGCTAGTCCATCGCAGGGTTACCCCCAGCATTAAGTTCGCCGGTACCCATTTATACACCTGGGTGGAGAGAGGCACTGTGAGATCAATCAAGTTAATTTGCACGCGTAAAATAAGCAGATTCAGTTTCATAAATCAACTGGTCGGTGAACGATTCAGGGGATATTTGTCTCCTTGCCATGCAGCGAGACATCTTTTAATTACATGGAGTTGTTGATCATTGTTACAATAGCCTGGGTAAAGGCAACTGAGCTGTTAATTGTGGCAGTGTTAGGACAGCAGGTCAATTCCTGGCAGCCTTCGCACTAAATGTTACTGGAAAACAAATATTACGAATCCTTTGACCAAAGAAAATCTCTAGGGTGGATAGCTAGGGTGGGGTGGGGTGGGTTGACGACTAGTTGAGTTTAATTCTGGAATTTTTTATTATTAAAGAAGTTTAATTTGTGATATTCTTAAAATTGCAAATACTGACGATACCACGCTGGTGTCTATTTGAGCGCCCGAACTAGCTGCTTTTTAATAAACGAGGCAGGAAACGTGCTGCTACAATTATTTAGTTTTATTACCGAAAAGCTGTAGTGTGGTGGCGGTATTAAAATGTGTTTTCTTTAGTTGATAATTTCCATTCATCCTGCATTAGGACTACATACAACGCAATGCGTATATCCTGACTCAAGCGCCATTAAACAACACTGTTGAAGACTTCTGGCGTATGATATCACAGTATGACATCGGCACAGTTGTGATGTTGAACAGCTTGAGAGAGGAAAAAGAGGTAGATTTCATTTCTATTCTTTCACGCAAAACTTAGATTGAAGCCTTGATTCATAACAGTGACTTGTTTACTCTTCTACAATACATGGCATGGCGTTCACCCTTTCTTATTACAGTTGTCTTGATAATTTTTAGCAACACTAGCCGGAGATCCCAGGAAGTATTCTGTACCTTTTTCCCGGGGATCCCTTACATTTGTATTTATTACACCAATCTAAAAGGTGCCTTTAACCCTTTGAATACCAAACGTTTGCCAAAACATACCGTTTTTAACCGTTTAGTCAGGTTTTTTAGCTGCCATGACGCTAAATAAGCCTAAGTTGTGCTACAAAAGCTTTTTTTTTTTTTTGCTAAAAGGAGAGCTTTTTCGAGGATTAGGTACAAAATTGAGCAAAACTTCAATTACGGGCATGCGCATAAGCCAAAATTTGGACTTTTTTGCCATTAACCGTTCTCAGTTTCGTTTGTTGGCCTTTCCTTTCTGTTTTTCTCTGCCCTTTTACACTGGCTACCTTTTGCATTGTATGTTCTTTCTGGCTGCGGTGAAAAGTTGGATGTTAATAACGGGCGAAGCCTAGAAATGGACCTTGATCAATCATAGGCGTTGTGGACCATTTTACCACCGTTTTTGCACCAAAACTGATAACCTTGCTTTTCGATTTGCGACGTCGGAATGTCGTCGATATCTAAACCTGACCATTGTGCGGAAAGGGCTAGTCTAGCACTACTATCAGCTTATCAAGAATATCTAATGACATTTAAATTGATGACGTCACAAATGGTACAAAGAGCACGACCATTAATTACGCATATATGCGTAGTTGGTATTCAAAGGGTTAACTTGACATCAGTACTTATAACAATTAATATAATGCTGCGACTTAAGTGAAGGGGCCTGTCACAATCTTCTGCGGGTGTGCGGCGATTTTACTTTTGATCCAATAATACAACCTCGTATCCAGAGTCTTCATTCCCCTTAACCAGGAGTAAGAATTTTTCTGTAATTTGTTCTATGGAATTTCACACTTACCCTCGCGCAAGAATTCGCCGAACATTATTTCGCTTTTTGGCTTGTTTTCATGTCTTTGTAGAGTTATCCACAATACTGGCCTACAAAGGGTTCCGTCAAGTATGGTGACATCACCATACAGTTTCTGTCGGAAAGTACTTCAAACAAGATCACGACCACGAAGTTTAGCGTATTGAATGCCGAGGTGAGAGTTGTTGTTATCGAGAGGTGATGGTCTAAATTTTTGATATTTTGGTTCGACAGTGGTTGGAGAGGGGGTCAGTATGAAAAAAACCCATAAAATCCCCCTGAGCTTATATTTTGTTCAGAATGTTTTTCGGCTCTATTTATAATTAGAAGAAAGTTTGCGTTTCAAATATGTCTTTTTTATATCTATTGGAAGTAATGTTGCGTCTTAAAAAGTTAAGCACTATACAAGGACTTTCTAAACTAAACGATATAAATAGAAAGCAGGTTAGTCAATCAATCAAACGAAGACGAAGAAGCTCTGAGAGTTTAATGACAATTAGAAACTTCATTAAAGCCTTTTTAGGTGTGAACAGATCCGTCGATGATAGTTTGCCATCAAGAGAATATTTTTCACTTCGCAGGACTGAAATAACTCTTAACTCGGTACAGGAAGTGGCTAATGAATAGAATTTATGTGAACACTCTTAAATTGATGTTCTGGCGTTTTTCGTTGTTTCTCTCTCTAGTGCTGATAAGTAGTGTACACGAACTTGCACTAAACTGGTGATAGGCCTGTGCTTCCTCACATAAAACTTTGTTTATTCATATTTTCTTAGCCTCCAAAAAAGCAGTCAACTGTGCAGCACTTACACTTCACTGGATGGTCCAACCTTGACTCGTGCCCAGATCCTCAGGAAATACTCGATTTGCTGACCGCTGTACAGCAGTCTCAGCAACAAACCGGGAATGGCGTCACTGTTTTTCAGTGCAGGTGAATAGTGAAGTTTTGGTTTGCACATAACTTTGTTTGCCCCATATACACCAACCAGACTGTTCCAAAAGAATAAATGCACAAAGTATTTGCAGGAGTTTTTCAAAGGCATTTAACGGGGCTAAGTACGCATCTTGAAAAGTTTAGCCTAAATTTTTTTTTTCTGTCGTTCTTAATTTATGTTAATCTTCTCCATCCTTAAATATCCTTGTTCCTTCATGGTTTATTATTTTCTTTTTGGTGTTTTTCTTCTCTTCTACATGTATTCGCTTCGAGACTTGATTGGTTCACTGCGTTGTTTTTGTAATTTGTAACTGGCCTGAATGACTACTTTGGTTTTGGTCCCAGGGGACTCGATTGAAAACCGCTCTAAATATTGGCTCAATTATGTCCTTTTTTTTTCCACAGTGATGGTGATGGTCGAAGTGGTTGTGTGTCTTCAATAATGTCAGTGATTGAGCGAGTTAAGTCTGAACAAACAGTTGACGTGTTTCAGACAATTAAACTGATTCGATCCAAGAGACCTGGTGCTGTCGACACTTTGGTAAGCTGCTCAGCGTTCTTATTTGAAATAACACCTTCTGAAAAACACGATGGTGTATTCAGATTCTATTTGTCTTGTTCTGTACTGCTAAAACAGCATTTTAATCAACAAAATTGCCGAGAGCAATAGATGTACGGTAATGCCAAATACCAGAGCGGTATTCTGCTTCGAGAAATATTAGTAGGGGATCATCCCCGTAGCTGTAAACAAAACACGCAGCACCCACACGGTGATTTTAGTGCGTGATCGACTGCAACGAGGTAATGTCACTCGCCGTCTACATAATAATTTTCTTCAAATGAAAGTACAAATGAAAATAATTATCTCCATCCGCTCTCCTTTAGCGTAATTATTCTCTGTTGAGCTAAGGTGCCAATTGTTTTCGTTTTTCAGGAAAAGTACGTGTTCTGTTACGAGACAATCCTAGCATACCTGGATTCTTTTAATGCCTATGCAAACTTTGCGGATTGTTGAAGAGTCAGCTAAATTAATTTAGATCAGTAAGTCTGTCGTTAAGTCTGTCATTAACTCAGTCAGACAGTCAGTCAGTCTGTCCGTTTGTCCGTCTTTTCGTAAGTTATTCAGTCAGTTCGTCTGTCCATCTGTTCGTATCTCGATCAGTTCGTCCGTCGGTCAGTTCGTCCTTTCGTCAATCCGTCAGTCAATTCGTCAGTCAGTTCGCAAGTCAGTCAGTCTGTTTGCCTGTCAGTCAGTCAGTCTGTCAGTTCGTTCGTCCGTTTGTCGCTGACCGTCATCAGTTCATCCATCAGCGAGTCAGTCATGTAACATATGGGAGAAGGCACACAACAGTTTTCACTAGCTAATTTGTGGCTCTCTGTCCCAAGAATTACTAATTTAGAATATCAATTATGCCCTAAAATACTTTACATGTTTTTATTAGTAGTAAAAAGAAAAAATAAGTTTAATTGTTTGTACATTAAATTTAAGATTAAAAGGTTAGATTATTTTTTTCTACGACAATTAATGAAAATGTTTAGTTAAGATAACCGCCATCGCTAACATGTCTTTACATTTTCTAAGACATGCAACGCTTTTAAACATTCTAGTAAGGAGTTTAGCTTCTTCGCTCCTCCCTGTCAAGACTTTACTAGATCTAAACAGATCTGTTCCTCTGTTAGTAAGTCAGCCAGTCAGTCCGCCTTCCCGTTCTTCTGTCTGTCTGTCTGTCTGTCTGTCAGTCTGTGAGTCCGTCAGTCAGTCAGCTAAGTGAAAGGGTTACACCCTGTCCCACCCACAGTTTTGAACTATTGGGCGTCTGTCTTATGAATTTCATATATATAGCATTAAGGGATACTCTTGTGGTGACTTGATCTTAACGCGAAAGCATTTTCGTTTGCTTTCGTTTTTACAATACAATACAATAAACTTTATTTAAACACGGTGAGGATTAACGCTGCAAGCTTGTGGGACCGTGTAGAAATCAGAATTTAATATTTTAGTGCTTTGCATAGTTAATTTAGTTGTACAAAAATGACAAAGAATACAACTAAGTCATTTGAACATTAGATTTAAGATTAGAATTTGGAAATATTTTCATGTATCTTTTCTGTAGCCTTTAAAGTGTGATTTGACGAACTATTGGGCGCCTGTCCTATGAATTTCAAATTGAAAATTTTAGGTATTAAAAGATACTTCGGTGATGACTTGATTGTAAGTCGAAAGCTTTTGCTTTTGCTTTTAATATTTTAGATGATTTTTTATTCTTGTAAATAGTATTTTTATACTTTAAAGTGCTTTGCATAGTTTTTGTATTCGTAGAAATGACAAAAAAGAAAAGTAGTTATATGTACATAAGATTTAAGATTAAAATCTGGAAATGTTTCCCCGTATCTTTTCGGTAACCTTGAAGTGTTATTTGAATTTTCACCAAGGCACAGTAAATGTTAGTCATGCTAAACAACTGAACAATTTAGTTACACCGATCACATTAAGTGCGTTAAACAGCAAAAGTAACCATTTCACTTATGGGGGAAAGGAGACAACTATGGTCAGCTATTCTGAAATAACTCGTTAAAGCTTTGGAGATGAACCGATTTCAGTGATGGTGAAAAGAATACAGGTTTAGGTGGTAAATAGTCGTGTCCTTTTATATCATAACTGAAAATTGGCCTTCACAATTATTGTTTTTCTTTTTTTTTTCACTAGTTTAGATATATATTGTTAGATATCAATTATAACCCTAACCCTAATATATATTGTTAGATGTCAGTTAGAGTGGTTATGTTTAGGACAGAAAAACTAAATAACTATGACAAAAACAAACAATCCACAATGCAGCTAAGCATACGAATGTAATGGTTAACAAAATCAAAAATAAATGTACTGCTTTAATGTAGTATCTTGGAATCTAAAGCCAAATGTGTTTATCACTATGAACACATAATCAAGCTCTATCTCCCTTCTAGACCTTCAATCTCTCTACGGGTTAATATGGAATCATCTAATAATACTAATAACATATCTTAATTGACCACTCCCCAATGGGGCTTTTCAGGGCCAATGAAACCAAATGATGAAACAAATAATGCAAATGAACATAAGATGGTTAAAAATCCCAACTGGTAGGAGGCAGACCAGTTGGCTATGTACAAGAATGATGGAGGAGCTGAACAAGGGTCTACCTAGAAACAACTCCAGCTAAGTGGTCAGAGCGGGACTTGCACCCGCGACCTCCGGATTTCAGGTCCGGTGCCCCAACTACTCGGCCACGCTGCCTCCTATAAGAGAACACCGTGTAATAAAGCTTGCGCTAACAATCTTACTTCTATGACTCGATACAGCACGATCTTACAATAACAGCACACGGTTACACACCCTCCCTTGTAGTTAATCCGAAATTACTCGTTCAAGCCACATTTAGTCTGTTGAAGTAATGACGGCGCGTGCGAAGATAATTTACACCCTCGGAGTTTGCTAAACTGCAATGCATTTACACCGTAATGCCCTGTTTTATTTGGGTTAAAAAATCATTGGCTATTAAGACATACCGTTAATCCCATGTAAATCTGTGTTCGGCCACCTCAATAAACGTACAAAAACTCCCAGGGTTTTTTAGGGGGTGGCATTTCTTTCGGACTGAGGATAGCGTTACCATCGGAATACCACTGCACTTCTTTGCAAAAGCTTGGCGATGTTCAATGTGATAACTACAGCAGTCCGTCATTGGTTGCGCAAGGATTACTGAGCTATTTTTCAGAAATCTGCGATATTTTTTTTCGCAGCGGGTTAAGCCTGTGCGCGTGTACGACAAATCGCATCCAAGAGACTGGCACTGCCGGAATCTCACATGTGAAATATTGATTAATGCGGGTAGACATGGTCATTCAGCCTTCGGAGTCTGTTATAAAAGCTGTCTCTAAAGTTTTCTTTTTTAAAAACATACTTGATTACAGGAACGTGGGCTAACAGTTCGTTAGCGCTTTGATTTTATCTATAAAAAGAAATTTAAACATCACTAAGTTAAACTTGCTGTCAAGTCCTTGTCGGTGAAGTTTAAAAGGATGAATGAAGCAGTACTCGTTATGAGAGAAGTAAAAGTACCAGAAAAACCTGCTATCACTTGCTCGAGGGTCGGCCATTCTTCCTGGAAGGTAGTAC